>NC_133325.1:174142983-174449233 GCF_042186555.1 Aquarana catesbeiana | reverse complement strand
TCAAACTTTGTGTGTCGGAAAATCCGATAGAAAATGTGTGATGGAGCCTACACATGGTCGGAATTTCCGACAACAAGGTCCTATCACACATTTTCCATCGGAAAATCCGACCGTGTGTACGGGGCATAACGTTTTTGGCTGAATTTCCACTGTAAACCTACTCTTCTACTTAGGTTCTGGTTCTCTTATTAACCTACAGGTTTGATGCAATATCCTGTTTGGGGAAGGCCATTCCTCATATTCCCCCAAAAGAGGGCTACAGAAGTTCAAATATAACTAATTGGAGAAGTCTGAGGGTCCTAAAATATAGAATTACCAATAGTGTGATCATTATGACCACCCTGATAAAGCCAATGCTGCTAAAAAGAGATTCTCTGCTCATTTTAGAGTTGAGAGCGTTCCACTTGAACAGGGGGGTTGACAATGTAAAGCCCCATAGACACTATTAGATTTTCTGCAGATTTTTGTCTTCAGTTTTACCAAAACCATGTAGTGCAAGGGTCTGCCTAATTGCATACAAATTAAAAACTCTTAAGGTTTGACCTCATAATATATGGTTTTGGTAAATCTGAAGATAAAAATCGCAGAAAATGTAATAGTGTGTATGGGGTTCTAAGTCAACCTTTTAGCTGAATATGAAATATAACTAAAGAGACTTGCTACATTGGAGTTAAAAAGTAAAGGTTACTACAAGTTTGTGAAGTAACAATTCTGCTCTGAATTCAGGAGCAGTGCAGCATCATTACCACACCATCACAGGAAGCTGCATTAGATGGAATTTACTGACAAGAACTTTGCAAGTGGACTAGATAAAAATGTAAGTGCAGATGGATTTATAAGCAAAGGGGTTGTAAACCCTCGTTTTTTATTTTTTTTTAAATAACAAACATGTCATACTTACAGTGCCTTGCAAAAGTATTCGCCCCCCTTGGCATTTTTCGTGTTTTGTTGCCTCACAACCTGGAATTAACATGGATTGTTTGAGGATTTGCATCATTTAATTTACATAACATGCCCACAACTTTAAAGATGTTTTTTTTATTGTGAAGCAAACAACAAATAAGACAAAATAACAGAAAAAGTCAATGTGCATAACTATTCACCCCCCTAAAGTCAATACTTTGTAGAGCCACGTTTTGCGGCTATCACAGCTCCAAGTCACTTTGGATAAGTCTCAATGAGCTTGTCACATCTTAACACTGGGATTTTTGCCCATTCCTCCTTGCAAAACTGCTCCAGCTCCTTCAAGTTGGATGGTTTGCGCTTGTGAACAGCCATCTTTAAGTCTGACCACAGATTTTCTATTGGATTGAGGTCTGGGCTTTGACTAGGCCATTCCAACACATTTACATGTTTCTTCTTAAACCACACAAGTGTTGCTTTAGCAGTGTGTTCGGGGTCATTGTCCTGCTGGAAGGTGAACCTCCATCCTAGCCTCAAATCACACACAGAGTGGTACAGGTTTTGCTCAAAAATATCCCTGTATTTAGCACCATCCAACTTTCCCTCAACCCTGAACAGTTTCCCAGTTCCGACTGCTGAAAAACATCCCCACAGCATGATGCTGCCACCCCCATGTTTCACTGTGGAGATGGTGTTCTTTGGGTGATGTGATGTTTTGGGTTTGCGCCAGACATGGCGTTTTCTTTCAATTTAATCTCATCAGACCAGAGCACCTTCCTCCATACATTTTGGGAGTCTCCCACATGCCTTTTCGCAAACTCAAAAACGTGCCATTTTGTTTTTTAATGAAAGTAATGGCTTTCTTCTGGCCACTCTGCCATAAAGCCCAACTCTATGGAGCGTACGGCTTATTGTCGTCCTATGTACAGATACTCCAGTCTCTGCTGTGGAACTCTGAAGCTCCTCCAGGGTTACCTTAAAGTGGATGTAAACCCAATGACATCCTTTCTAAACTACTGCCATAGGGGTTATCTATAAGGATATACATGCCTCCTGCATGTATCCTAACTTGTCAAATGTCTCCCCTCTGTCTGTTATGAGACCCGAAAAACTGCATATTATGTGAGTGGGTCTGTTGTCTGGAGCTTGGTGGGTGGAGTCGTGATGTCAGTAGACTCCCAGCCCACCTCTACACTCCCCAGTGTATTTCTAACACTGAACTTCTGCTATGATCTCTAATATCCAGTCAAAAGACAGGAAAGTAACCACATGACTTCAGCATGCCAAATCATGCTGAGGTATGGAACAGCCAATCCTTGCAGAGCTGCTGAAGAAAGGAGTGGGGGAGGGAATTAAAAAACAATGCATGTCTTAGGCTAGTGCATGAGATATGTAAATCACCTGTCACTCACAGCAAGGTGGAGGATTTGACAAAGTTTTTCTCAGTTTGTCAAGAATTATCTCACTGAACAATAAAAGAGGATTGCTCAGAGATGGATTAACTCTGTGTGGCAAGACTGGGCTCAAATGATAGGAAATCGTATACTCTACAGTATGACATAAAAAAAAAAAAAAACATTTTCGGGTTTACATCCACTTTAAGTCTCTGTGCTGCCTCTCTAAATAAATGCCTCCTTGCCCGGTCCGTGAGTTTTCGTGTGCTGCCATCTCTTGGCAAGTTTGCTGTTCTTTCCATTTGGTTATGATAGATTTGATGGTGCTCCTAGGGATCATCAAAGATTTGGATGTTTTCTTAAAACCTAACCCTGACTTGTACTTCTCAACAACATTGTCCCTTACTTGTTTGGAGAGTTCCTTGGTCTTCATGGCAGTGTTTGGTTAGTGGTGCCTCTTGCTTAGGTGTTGAAGCCTCTGGAGCCTTTCAAAAAGGTGTGTATATGTAATGACAGATCATGTGACACTTAGATTGCACACAGCTGGACATCATTTCACTAATTATGTGACTTCTGAGGGTAATCGGTTGTACCATAGCTTTTTATGGGTTTCATAAAAAGGGGGGGTGAATACATATGCACATGCCAATTATCAGTTTTTTATTTCCGATAAATAGTTTTATGTATATATTTTTCTAATTTTACTTCACCAACTTAGACTATTGTGTTCTGATCCATCACATATAATTCAGATTAAAAAAACATTGATTTAAAGGCTGTAATGTAATAAAATAGGTAAAAAGCCAGGGGGGGGGGGGGTGAATACTTTTGCAAGGCACTGTACCTCCACTGTGCAGTTCATTTTGCACAGAGTGGCCCCGATCCAACTGTTCTGGGGTCCCCCGGCGGCACTATTATTTCTTGCCCGCATCGGTAAACCCCCTAGGAGAAGCTATCTATCTATCCAATCAAGAGCCGAGACAAAGGGCAGAGAGGTAGAGCGCATCTCCGTCGGGGGAAGGAACGGGCTCAGGAGAGTATAACGAGGGGGGGGGGCTAGGGGGCCGTGTCAGAAGTTTTTTCACCTTCTTGCATAGAAAGCATTAAGGTGAAAAAACGCGAGGGTTTATAACCCCTTTATGCGCTATTTTTTTTTAATACAATGCTATAGTCATAGTTATAATTTAGAGTAAAAACTAGATAAAAAGAACTAGATCATTAGTGAACAGGCTAGCTGTATACTTTTTATAATTATTTTTAATTCCTTGAATGTTTCGAAAGTTTAAAATGCTAAAAGTTCTTTTCCTAGAGAGAGCAGGGCGTGTGATAAGGTCACTGTGCTATAAAGTCGGGAATGTTTTGATGATGATGTCTTTGATGTAAAATTGTTTAAAAAAAACACAAGGCCAAGATAAACTCTGAAAAGCTTTTTCACTTCTCAGGGTAATGCCCCGTACATACGGTTGGATTTTCCGATGGAAAATGTCCGATCGGAGCATGTTGTCGGACATTCCGACCGTGTGTGGGCTCCATCGGACATTTTCCATCGGATTTTCCGACACACAAAGTTTGAGAGCACGCTATAAAATTTTCCGACAACAAAATCCGATCGCGTCAATTCCGACAGTGTGTGGCCTGTTCCGACGCACAAAGTGCCACGCATGCTCAGAAGAAATTCCGAGACGGAACAGCTTGGTCGGGTAAAATTAGCGTTCGCAATGGACACAGCACTTTCGTCACGGTGCTATGTCAAAAATGGTTTAATACAGCGCACTCTCTTCTTCTTTATAATGTGAGAAGAATTAAGTAGTTTTGCTGCATATATTCACACAGACTTCTCACAAACTTCTTTCTTTATTATTTATCGGGACTCCCTCAATATATATGGATTTGTCACATCAGACAAAATTAATTGTGGGGTTTTTTTTTTGTTTTTTTTAAAGGCTGTTTTTTTTTTGGATTTAGGTTTGTATTTTTTTCAAGGCTAATCTTTGTTCTATTTTATTTTTAGTTTTACTCCATAATATTTTTGTGTGTGTTTTGTGTGTCAAGTTACCACAACACCATTGATATCTTATATTATTTAATCTCAAGGAGTTTGTTTGGTGTTGGTGTCCCTTGTTAATTTCACATTGTACTTTAGAAATGTACCTGCCTCCTCACAAACAAACTGTCCTTTTTGAAGGAAAAAACACATAGGAGAGTATAATTGAAACAAAAAATCCTTTATTAAGGGCTCAGAATCAAACAAAGAGGGAGGCAAAACTGGAGAAACAGCTGAAATTAGCAAAGCCTTGGACCCCCAGGGCAGACATCAATTCTTTACCAGCAAAATTGGTGGCCTGAGGAGTCCTTATCTAAGGGAGTGCAGTCTGGTCCAGAAGTCCCAGAGATCCGGAAAGCAGCAGATGACATCTGTGTCCCCAGGCTGTGGTACTACAAGAGGCTGCTTCTTTTGCCAGACAAGACTGGACCCAGGGTCATCACTTTCTGGTGTTCTTTCCACGCTTCCTTCCTGGCTGTGGCTCAGGTGTTGGAGATGTGGCAGGAGGAGGAGTAGGACCTGGAGGAGGAGGAGGAGGAGGAGGAGGAGGAGGAATAGGACCTGGAGGAGGAGGAGGACTAGTAGGACCTGGAGGAGGAGGAGGACCATGTGTGAGGTCACAAATGTGGGTATCAGATGTTATTTGGCTCCTCAACCCCTTATTGAGAGCTTCAAAAATTAAGGACTCACAAAGGAGTCGTTGGCCCTCCTCCATCTGCCTCATTTTGCAAGCAGTTATGCAAGCAAAGTCCTCCTCCACAGTGTGTGGGCTTCTCAGGGTCTCTGTAGCCTTCCAAAAGAGGCCTATGGCAGCCTCCTCCAGGGTACTTCTCTTCCTGCCACTTTGTTTTTGCGGGTGTAGGGGAGGGACCTGCATATCAGGTAGCCTGCTTGGCCCGGCCACCTCCTGGCTGAGACTTCCCTGTGTATGAAAAAGGGACATGGTTATAGTTTTTGCATCATCAATCACAATCATAAATTAGTACTCCAAACTAACATCTAGTTAACATCATTGATTGGACAAGCAGAAATTTTTAGAGGAATGCTATACCTGGCTCAAGCTGGGCTCCTCCACATGTTTCTGCCTGGAAGGCCCAGGTTGGGCGTCAGAAGCCTCAGCTGGGGGGGAAGGAAGCGTGGAAGGAAGACTGGAGAGTGATGACATGGGTTCAGTCTGATCTGCCAGAAAATGCAGCCTGTCATAGTACCACATCCTGGGGACATAGATGTCATCTGCTGCTCCGGATCTCTGGGAATCCTGGACTTCTTGTGCTCCCTTAGATATGTACTCCTCAGGCCACCAATTAGGATCTTCAAATAGGTGATGTCTGCCGTGGGGAAACCGTCTTCACAAATTGCAGCAATTGATCCAGTGCTGCCTTCTTCTTTGTTTGGTTCTTATAATGTGGGTGGTTTATTTGCCACAGACAAGGCAGCTCCCTGAACATATCAATGAAGCTTGCCATAAAGTCGTCATCTTTCAAGATATCCATTTTCACTGCAAGACACAACACAAGACAAACCCTAATGTCAAGCAAAACTCTCCAAATCTTGTTACAATATAGGCCTCAATCTAGAAGCAGTATAGGCCCAAGTTTGTCTCTTACCTTCGTTATCACGATCGGCACCTCCGATACTCCTTCCTCCGCTCACAGATTGTACGTACTACGCATGCGTGTTACGCTTTATACACACTGCGCATGTGTGTAACTCCGCCCGCCCCTGACGTTCTTTCTAGTCTATTCCCCGCCCCTTTTTGTTCGGCGCAGTGGGGGAAGAGCACATGGTGGAGTCAGAGCAGGTGCGTGCTAATTATAGCAACGAGGAGGAGGGGGAGGAAAGCCCGGAGCCGGAAACGTCTGGATCAAGAAGGAGAAGATTTAAGGCATCAAATATAAATTTTTCCTTTTTGAAGGAAAAAACACATAGGAGAGTATAATTGAAACAAAAAATCCTTTATTAAGGGCTCAGAATCAAACAAAGAGGGAGGCAAAACTGGAGAAACAGCTGAAATTAGCAAAGCCTTGGACCCCCAGGGCAGACATCAATTCTTTACCAGCAAAATTGGTGGCCTGAGGAGTCCTTATCTAAGGGAGTGCAGTCTGGTCCAGAAGTCCCAGAGATCCGGAAAGCAGCAGATGACATCTGTGTCCCCAGGCTGTGGTACTACAAGAGGCTGCTTCTTTTGCCAGACCAGACTGGACCCAGGGTCATCACTTTCTGGTCTTCTTTCCAGTGCTGCCTTCCTCTTTGTTTGGTTCTTATAATGTGGGTGGTTTATTTGCCACAGACAAGGCAGCTCCCTGAACATATCAATGAAGCTTGCCATAAAGTCGTCATCTTTCAAGATATCCATTTTCACTGCAAGACACAACACAAGACAAACCCTAATGTCAAGCAAAACTCTCCAAATCTTGTTACAATATAGGCCTCAATCTAGAAGCAGTATAGGCCCAAGTTTGTCTCTTACCTTCGTTATCACGATCGGCACCTCCGATACTCCTTCCTCCGCTCACAGATTGTACGTACTACGCATGCGTGTTACGCTTTATACACACTGCGCATGCGTGTAACTCCGCCCGCCCCTGACGTTCTTTCTAGTCTATATTTCCCGCCCCTTTTCGTTCGGCGCAGTGGGGGAAGAGCACATGGCGGAGTCAGAGCAGGTGCGTGCTAATTATAGCAACGAGGAGGAGGGGGAGGAAAGCCCGGAGCCGGAAACGTCTGGATCAAGAAGGAGAAGATTTAAGGCATCAAATATGTCCTTTGGGGAGATGTTGGAGATGGTCGACATCCTGAAGAGGGCCGACTATGATGGAAAGTATGGACCTTACCCCAACTCCAATGTCCGAAAGGCCAAGATCATGGCGAAAGTGGTCAAGAGCCTGCACCGGAATTTGGCGGTACGACGATCGAAAGATCAGCTCAGGAAGCGGTGGTCGGACCTGAAATTAAGAGAACACGAGTAGTACAGAAAGATCCGGAGAGTGCTGCAAAAAAGTAAGTAGTTGTGCTGTGTTCCTATTCTTTTTGTGTTTATTACGTTCGTGCTACTCCATGTGCTTTTAGGAACTGTTGTACAGTTTAAAATGGCAACTTTCATGTTCATGGGCACATTATTCGTTCGTATCAAACATTTATCTTTCGACCTATAAAACACCATTGTTTTTGCCATATGCATTGGACCACATTTTTTAGGGCCTACTTGTATGAAACTAATTTGGTTGTGTAGATGTGTTTGTTACTAGAATGAATTGAAAACTAGATTCTGTGTAAGGAGAGGACACTTAGCAGCAGTTTTCACATCTGGACGCTGGAGCACTAGTGTGGGACACATGAACACCCTTTTTCTTAGGGGGCCACACAGGTGCTCCAGTGTATACTATAGGGGTGTCTCCATCTGTGAAGCTTGTACAAAACAGGTAAGTACTCAAGCTTGACAAAGGACACTCAAAATTCTACATCTTGGAACTCAGCCAAAATAGACAATTGTACCCCACTTCCAAGCAATGTTTCATATTTCTAGTTCTGCCACCAAATATCTGTGTGCTAAGTATACCTTTTTTTTTCACATATGGGAGAAAAGACTCGGAGGACACCCCTCATCCGAGGAGACCAGAGACGACCCACCTCTGGAAGAAGGGGAAATCCCCCAAACATAAGAAGAGCAGGAGGAGGAAGAAGACGTGGTGGAACTAGTCACCACAACAGGTGAGTGTCTGCGACCACAGGCTCAGGTAAGAGATGGATGCCGGCATATTTATAATACATGTTTTTTTTTGGTTTCTCTCTTTTTAGGTGATCGTGATGTTGTGGATCCAGATCCTTTCACCTCGGAAACTGCCCAGATCCTGATTGGGGAGATCATGGGGTGTAATGTTGCATTGGAAAACATCACGAAAAACATCAATGATGTTATTTAAAAAAAATAAGAACATCATTGATGTTTTGGGGAGAGTTTAAACCCCTACAAAGCCCTTTCTTTTATGGTGTACTACACATTTAAAATTGTTTCGCAAATTTAAGAAAAGCCAAATTTTGAGGATGCACACAGTGTGCCAATATGTGCGATCTGCCATCACGGGAGATCAATGGACGCATTTTGGGGGTGCAACCCCTTCCTAAATAATAAAGTAGCTGAGAGGAAGGGGTTGCTCCCCCAAAACACGTCCCTTGATCCCCCGTGATGGCAGCTAGCACATGTTGACATTTGTAAATTGGTGTGCATCTTCAAAATTTGGCTTTTCCTGGGGTGACTTCACCCCATATGAACACAATATCAAACACAGTTCCTAAATACTCATGTCTGATATTGCCTTCAAGTTCTACCAAATGTGAACTTTGTAAGTTCAAGATTTGTGTCTTTCTTGTTGGTTTTAAACATGCTAGTTTTATGTAAAAAGGACATTTCTACTTTTTCTAATGCCACCCCAAAAATTGTTATACAACAAACATGTTGGTTTGTTTTAAAAACCTTGTCAAAATGCATATGTGATTGTGCAGATATTAAAAAGATTGTTATTAATCAAGAATGTGTGGATAATTGTCTCAACGCTACAACACTTTTGGGGTGCTCTAATTGCTGTTTTCTGTGACAATGGGTGTTATTTCATAAGGGCAAATCCACTTTGCACTACAAGTGCAGTTTCAAGTGCACTTGTAGTGCAAAGTGTCTTTGCCTTTAGTAAATAACACCCAACGGTGCTTTGTAAGGTTACACAATCACGCCATTTTCACAACTCACCACATTTCTGACAGGGTCAGCTAAACAAAACACAAACAGTAAATGTCACCAAAGATTTGCTTATTTTTTTTTTATTTGATAAAGGTTTCACACATTGTCTGGCATATTGATGGCCCCCCTACCCGCAAAGAAGTCAAGGTATCTTAGCCGGACATCACGGGCACTCGCGGAGGGCAAGCCAGGACGGCCACTTTCAAGCGCCATCAGGGTTGTTTCATTTATCATTCCGGCCTCAGGCCCAACTGAGCCAGCATAGTTGGCAGAATGTTGACGTAAAAAGTTATGTAGAACACAGCGCGCCAGGATAATATGATTCAGTTTATACTCCACCATATGTATGGGTGTCAGAAATAGGTGGAACCGGCTGGCCATGATTCCAAATGTGTTCTCCACCACTCTTCTGGCTCTGGCCAGCCGGTAATTAAAAACCCTCTGGTCCGGGGTGATGGTCCTCACCGGGAATGGCCGCATAAGATGGTCCGCCAGCGCAAATGCTTCATCCGCAACAAAGACGAATGGGAGTCCTTCCACATTCTCTTCTGGAGGTGGCAAGTCCAAGCTGCCATTCTGGAGACGCCTGTAAAACTCCGTCTGGGCGATGACTCCACCATCGGACATCCGGCCATTCTTCCCCATGTCCACATACAGGAACTCGTTATTAGCCAACACCACCGCCAACATCACAATACTATTGAACCCCTTATAATTATAATAGTACGACCCCAAGTTGGGTGGTGGGATGATGTGGATGTGTTTCCCATCAATTGCCCCTCCGCAGTTAGGAAAGTCCCACCGCTGGGCAAAGTGGGAGGCCACAGTCTGCCATTCCTGTGGCGTGAAGGGAAACTGTTGAGAAAAACAAAAAAAAATTAGTCTTTTTGCACATAAACATGGAAAGCAGATTAGACACAAACATTCTTGGCCAACATCAAGATAACATTTATTAATGGGAATTTTTAAAGACCAAAGTATAAGGTACACCTATCATATTCCCCCTCCCCCCCCTGTCATGGGCCATTTCTAACATTATAGGGGGGGAGCTCTTGGACAGGTAACCCTCTCCACTTCATTGAGAGATGAATGCCTAAATAATGGGTATTACTTGGAACAGCCCCTCCTTAGTTACACTATTGACAGCCCACTGGACAGGTAAGAAATGTCATAATACAAAGATAGAAATACACATTGTACACATTTGAGCACATTTGGACATTTTGCTATTACCTATCAAGACAATAATAGGATCCAAAAACTTTAAACAGTACCATTTGAAAGTATACAGGAAGGCCCTTGCACTACATGCTTTGGGGAATTCATCCATAAATCTGAGCACAGAAGAGATTGGTATAGTGTGTATGGGTTTGGCAAAGTCAGCAGATAGATGATTGAGGATAGCTAGAGAATTGGTATCAGCTGACTTAGCAGTTGGGGGAGGGAGGGTTCCACATGATTTGGGGACCCCAAAAAAAAGCCTCTGGCACTCTGCCTGAATTTAAAGCACAAATCACATTTCAAAACATTTTAGGGGGTGTTTGGGGTAAAGCACTACTATGGAGCTGATAAAATACATTGTTAAGTGACTACATGAGGTGAATATAGGGCCAGGAGACCATGTTTGGGAGGTAAGTGAAGGCAAATATGTATGAAGGACAAAAAAAAAAATTACATAAAAACCCAGCATACATGAGGACAAAGGGGACATTCACAGCATATTACAATCATGGTAATTAGGGAATGAGGAAAGAAATACATTACATTAGCGAACATTAATTACAATAAAATGTGATATTAACCACTTCCCGCCCGCCCTATAGCGGATTGACGTCCGGGAAGTGGTTCTGTTATCCTGACTGGACGTCATATGACGTCCAGCAGGATAACATGCCGCAGCGCGCCCCCGGGGGCGCGCATCGCGGCGATCGGTGGATCGGTGTGTCACTCTGAAACACCGCTACACTGATCTTGGTAAAAAGCCTCCGGCGGAGGCTCTTTACCACGTGATCAGCCGTGTCCAATCACGGCTGATCACGCTGTCAATAGGAAGAGCCGTTGATCGGCTCTTCCTCACTCGCGTCTGACAGACGCAAGTAGAGGAGAGCCGATCGGCGGCTCTCCTGGCAGGGGGGGTCTGCGCTGATTGTTTATCAGCGCAGCCCCCCCGCAGATCACCACACTGGACCACCAGGGATCGCCACTAGGACCACCAGGGAAGGGGCAACATGTGGATGGCCAGGTATGTACCCCATGGCCATCCACATGTGCCCAGTGTGCCAAATCTGTGCCAATCAGTGCCCACAAATGGGCACTGATTGGCACCAATATGTTGCAGTGATGCCCAGCAATGCCACCCTTAGGGGCATCACTGCAAACAAGCAGTGCCATCAGTGCCACCCATCAGTGTCCATTCATGCCACCTGTCAGTGCCCATCCGTGCCCATCAGTGCCCATCTATCAGTGCCCATCCATGCTCATCTGTGCCAACTATCAGTGCCACCCATAAGTAACCATCAATGCCACCTATGAGTGCCCATCAATGCCACCTATGAGTGCCCATCAGTGCCGCCTATAAGTGCCCATCTGTGCCATCTATGAGTGCCCATCAGTGCCACATACCAGTGCCACCTATCAGTGCCGCCTATCAGTGCCCATCAGTGCCGCCTATCAGTGCCCATCATCAGTGCCCGTCAGTGCCACCTCATCAGTGCCACCTCATTGGTGCCACCTCATCGGTGCCCATCAGTGCCGCCGTATCAGTGCCCGTCAGTGCAGCCATATCAGTGCCCGTCATTGAAGAAGAAAACGTACTTATTTACAAAAAAGTTTTAACAGAAACAAAGAAAAACTTGTTTTTTTTCAAAATTTTCGGTCTTTTTTTATTTGTTGCGCAAAAAATAAAAACCGCAGAGGTGATCAAATACCACCAAAAGAAAGCTCTATTTGTGGGAACAAAATGATAAAAAATTTGTTTGGGTACAGTGTAGCATGACCGCGCAATTGTCATTCAAATTGCGACAGCGCTGAAAGCTGAAAATTGGTCTGGGCGGGAAGGTGTCTAAGTGCCTGGTATTGAAGTGGTTAAAGGATAAAAATCTTACCTTAATATAGTCCTTCTGCAGGACCTGGATGATGGCAGAACAGGTCTCCGGGATAATGATCCCCAGAGCCTGGGGGGGGATGCCTGTCGAGAACTTCAAGTCCTGCAGGCTTCTCCCCGTCGCCAAGTACCGCAGGGTGGCGATGAGCCTCTGCTCCGGAGTGATGGCTTGCCTCATGCAGGTATCCTGCCTGCTAATATAGGGGGTCAGCAAAGCCAACAAATGGTGAAATACGGGGTCCGTCATCCTGAGAAAGTTCCTGAAATCATCAGGATTATTCTCACGGATCTCACGGAGCAAAGGCATATGACAGAACTGGTCACGCTGAAGCAACCAATTCTTGGTCCATGAACTCCTCCCCACCCTGTTCATGGACTGGACTTGTGTCAAGGTAAGGACCCCAACACCAAGCCCCCGCACAGCACGAACTCTACGAGGAGTACGTATACGCAACATGACTAGAAAACGGTCGGCTGCTCAGAACTAAGTAACAGAACGCACTGAAGAACAGCAAGGCCTGTGAAGAGCGACCTGAAAAACAGTAACGAACGAACAAGAACACAATGACTAATCAAAGTCACGCGTAGCTTTCTGCACGCACTGAAGAGTAGATACAAACCCACAAGCACAAACTGAACAGCAGAAAACGATCTGAAAACCACGAGTCTGAAAAAGCGCGAATCGTCTCTCACCAAACTTTTACTAACACGAGATTAGCAAAAGGAGCCCAAAGGGTGCCGCTCTTGGTTCTGAACTGGCCTTTTCTAGTCTGGTCGTACGTGGTGTACGTCACCGCGTTCTTGGCGATCGTAAATTCCGACAACTTTGTGCGACCGTGCGTACGCAAAACAAGTTTGAGCCAACATCCGTCAGAAAAAATCCTAGGATTTTGTTGTCGGAATGTCCAATCAATGTCCGACCGTGTGTACGGGGCATAAGAGTTGAAAGGCAGTTAGATTAATATTCACAGGATTTTTCTAAAACTGTCAAATGCTTGCACACTGGCGATAAAACCATCCTGTTCCTTAAGGAAAAACTTTCTTAGATAATTGTTAAGTCGAATTGCCAAGCTACACTCACTGGCCACTTTATTAGGTACACCGGTTCAATTGCTTGGTAACACAAATTGCTAATCAGTCTATCACATGGCAGCAACTCAATGCATTTAGACATCTAGACGTGGTGAAGATAACTTTCTGAAGTTCAAACCGAGCATCAGAATGGGGAAAAAAGGGCATTTAAGTGACTTTGAACGTGGCATGGTTGGTGGTGCAAGACGGGCTGGTCTTTAAAAACTGCTGATCTACTGGGATTTTCACAAACAACCATCTCTTGGATTTACAGAGAATGGTCCGAAAAAGAGAAAATATACAGTGAGCGGCAGTTGTGTGGAGAAAAATGCCTTGTTGATGCCTTGTTGATGTCAGAGAAGAATTGGCAGACTGGTTTGATATGATAGAAAGGCAATAGTAACTCAAAAAACCTCTTGTTACAACCAAGGTATGCAGAATACCATCTCTGAATGCACAACACATCGAACCTTGAAGCAAATTAGCTACAGCAGCAGAAAACTACACCGGTTGCCACTCCTGTCAGCTAAAAACAGGATACTGAGGCCAAAATTGGGAAATAGAAGATTGGAAAAACATTGCCTGGTCTGACTAGTCTCGATTTCAGCTGTGACATTCAGATGGTAGAGTTAGAATTTGGCTTAAACAACATGAAAGCATGGATCCATCCTGCCTTGTATCAACCATTCAGGCTGCGGGGGGTGGTGTAATGGTGTGGGGGATATTTTCTTGGCACACTTTGGGCCCCTTAGTACCAACTGAGTATCATTTAAATGACACGGCCTACCTGAGTATTGTTGCTGACCATGTCCATCCCTTTGTAACTACAGTGTACCCATCTTCTGATGGCTACTTCCAGCAGGTTAATGCACTATGTCACAAAGCTTAAATCATCTCAAACTGGTTTCTTGAACATGACAATAAGTTCACTGTACTCCAATGGCCTCCACAGTCGGTTGAGTGTAGGTCCGTGTTTGATGAGTTTAGAATGTAAGAATTTGGGGGCCCTGTACAGAACCCTAAACTCAACCTTATTGATCATTTTTTGGATGAATTAAAATGCTGTTTGTGAGCCAACATCATTACCTGACCTCACAAATGCTCCATACTTCAAAATCCTGTGGAAAGAAGCGTGGAAGAGTGGGAGCTAGTAAGGCGCAACCCCTGGAAACTAAACAAAAACAATTCTTTAGGGAACCAACCCAGCAAGTGGTATCAGAGCTTGCCCATAATTTTAGGTGGGTGTCATATCCCATATTAATGACCATAGTTTAGCTCATATAGGCCTTATGGTCAGGTATCCACAAACGCTTGGTATGTAGTGTATACAAGAATATGAACAGTGGTCTGGAGAGTAGTATGCTTTTTTCTTTTGTGTACAACAAGTTATTTAATGAGATAATTTATGTTTTTAAATGTAAACCTAAACTATAATTTGACTATTGCAACTACCTCATATCTTTACAAGGGCTATCCTTCAATCAATCATGAATGCTGCTGCCAGACCCACCCACCTTACCCCTCTCTGCCAATGCTTTCACTGGCTTTATCAAATGAATAAAATTCAAATTACCAACAAACACATCACACAACCATCAACTCTGCCCCCAGCTATATCACCAGACCCCATACAAAATATCATGCAAACTGCCCTCCTCCCTCCTCCCAAGACCTCCTGCTTTCTAGCTCCCATCACCTCCTTCCATGCTTGTCTTAAAGTGGTTGTAAACCCTCACATATACCCAGTGAAGTAACTGGCCTCAGGTGATACAGATGAAACAAATCCTTCTACATAAGTTGTACCTGTTTATCTACAGCGGTCTTTCTATTTACATCCATTCAAAGTGAAGACTCTACACAGGATAGCTCAACTCTGAAAAGCAGGGGGCAAGGAGCTGAGGTTACATCAGTGAGGAAAGCTCTAAGAGCTGATTAGAAGGAAAGGGTCCCACCCACCTTCACACTGCTCACAAGAACAGAGCTGAGACTGTCAATCACAGCCTATGCCCTCCCCTGTCACCATTTTTCTCTTGGTGTCAGGAAAACTTGTCAGAAATGATTCATGCTGATAGCAAAGGAATGAGCCAACAGACAGAAATGACACTTAGTACTCTGAATTGAGACAAGTACACACTATAGAAGGATATGCTTTGTTCCTATTTCATGTCTGAGGTTTACAACCACTTTCAGGACCTAATCCCTTGATCCTTGAAAGCTTATCAGGAAAGCCTACCTGCTTTTACCTAAAAACTGAACTTTTATTTTCTTCATCAACTTATCCTATCACAGTTACCACTTTTGTATCACATGGCCCTCCCTTTTAGATGGTAAGCTCCCATATCTTGCATATAACCCTCTTGTCTTGCATTGTATTTTAGCTGTACTTTTTCCCCTATATTTTATCAGGCACTGCACAAACCGTTGTCGATATATAAAGCCTGTATAATAAAAAATAGTACATTGTAATAATTACTTAAACACAGATATAGAAAGTTCTGATCTGGTGGTGAGGAGGTAAGGCACATAAGAAGTAGCTTGGAAGCTCTCTCAAAAGTCAGTCCCTTCAAGATGCTGCTCCAAACATCTAAATTAAAGACATGAATACATATAGCAGAATTATTAGCTTAGTTAGAAGTTGGGCCCTTTTAAAGTATGTTTTAGTGATAACATGAAATCAGTATTGACAAAGAGACATACATGCTATGGAATTTACAATATTGATATTTCAGCATCTATTCTTTCCTTTTTTTTCACTCCTAGGTTAACTCCGGAGGAAATGGGTGCACCACAAGCAAAACTACTTAAGCAAGAGGTAATAGAGCAATACATCTATGAACTGAAAATATGTTATTGCAAAAATGATTTATTAAAGAGGAAGTAAACTCTCCCACTCTGATGCTGCTTTTCATTTAGTCCATTATAATAAGTAATTATCAAACTATAGCCACTGTAATCCAGCCCAAATCGCATATTACTTACTGTTTTAAAGAAACTTTAAAAAACTTGTTTCCAGGGGTTAGGCAGCGCCATCTTAAGTATTGTTTTCTGAGTCCACAGTAGAGTGTATTTCCGCCCTTACATTGAGCACTTCCTTACTGTTAACCAAGCCTCCTTCTCAATCCAACATTTCTATGGCAACTCTGTTTCACTGCTCATAGCTGACTTGTTTTATTTCATAGTATTTACTTGTGCCTATTATCTAGTGTTTGCCTGTGTCATTTTTATCAGCTTCAGCTGATAAGGCTGCAGTAATCCTGTCCAATGCCCAAGTTTACACTGCATGTGATGTCACATGGTCACATGGGGTGTAGTAGGAAGCTCTGAGTGATTATGCAGTCTCGTGGGATTTCAGAAGATCTGATAATAGACAGATAAGTACACAGAGTGTGCCGTAAATCAGGGGAGATCTGGGCATGCTCAGTGAAGTCATTCTAAAGAACAAAAAGGATTACAACAATGCTAAGCAAGTAAGGAAATATCTACAAGAAGTGTTCATTAGGGTTTTTTATGCTGATTTACATGGGACAAAGTTGTCGGGGAGAGTTTACAACCACTTTAAGTGTACTCAAAAATTATATTTCAGTGAGTGGATGTCGGTAGCATGAATTGCTCACTGGCAGTTCTTCAGGACTACTTTGCTCCATTAGTGCCATGCCAGACTAGCAATTTTGTAGCAGTGAATGCAAGAAAATGTTTTTTATCCTGTAATTCTGGGAGTGAGCATCCAATGGTTTTTTATGTCCTAGCAACAAGGCAGGATGAGGAGACAGCTAGTGGGAGTTTTTTGGTCAGGCTTCCAGAGGGGCCAAAAAAGGTATGACAATAAAATGAATGGGCCTTTTACAAAGCTGCACAGTTTTTTATTATCTACTGGGACCCACTGATTATACTATTTTCTGGTAAAGGTGAACTTAGCCTTTAAAGTAAAATGTCACTTTAAGTGAAGTTGTTCTTAAAGAGATCCTGTCACCAGGCCATTTATTTCAACATCAATCATTCCATAAGATTACATAGTTACATATGAAAAGGGGAGAAGGGTTGTGGGACTTTATATGATGACTTCTCCTATAGTGCTTCTCATTTTTTATATTATCAAAAATTTTACCCATATACTACAGCTAGGTGAGAGTGTGTGGGATCTTTCATGCCCCCCCCCTCTTTCTCCCTTGTTTTATATCCTTTTTTTTACCATCATATCGTATTTGTCATTTCTACTCTATTATAGATACTCCCAAACTCTGCATATGCTCCTGATGAGTGGTATTTTAACCACAAAACGCGTAGGGCTTTCCTATGATGCTACATCACAGTGTCCACGTGTAATACCTGTATTTTACTATAACTTATTTTAATGAATCAATTCATCATTGTTATTATGCATATTTGCTACCGTTACAATTTTGGTTTTCATACCCAAGGTCCATTACTATGTACAGTATCTCACAAAAGTGAGTACACCCCTCACATTTTTGTAAATATTTTATTATTTCTTTTCATGTGAAAACACTGAAGAAATGACACTTTGCTACAATGTAAAGTAGTGAGTGTACAGCTTGTATAACAGTGTAAATTTGCTGTCCCCTCAAAATAACTCAACATGCAGCCATTAATGTCTGAACCGCTGGCAACAAAAGTGAGTACACCCCTAAGTGAAAATGTCCAAATTGGGCTCAATTAGCCATTTTTCCTCCCTGGTGTCACGTGGCTCAGGTGTGAATGGGGAGCAGGTGTGTTCAATTTGATGTTATCACTCTCACTCTCTCATACTGGTCACTGGAAGTTCAACATGGCACCTCATAGCAAAGAACTCTCTGAGGATCTGAAAAAAAAAAGAATTGTTGCTCTACATAAAGATGGCATAGGCTATAAGAAGATTGCCAAGACCCTTAAACTGAGCTGCAGCATGGTGGCCAAGACCATACAGCGGTTTAACAGGACAGGTTCCACTCAGAACAGGCCTCGCCATGGTCGACCAAAGAAGTTGAGTGCATGTGTTCAGCGTCATATCCAGAGGTTGTCTTTGGGAAATAGATGTATGAGTGCTGCCAGCATTGCTGCAGAGGTTGAAGGGGTGGGGAGTCAGCCTGTCAGTGCTCAGACCATACGTTGCACACTGCATCAAATTGGTCTGCATGGCTGTGCACAAGAAAGCCCACAAACAGTTTGCTGAAGACAAGCAGACTAAGGACATGGATTACTGGAACCATGTCCTGTGGTCTGATGAGACCAAGATAAACTCATTTGGTTCAGATGGTGTCAAGCGTGTGTGGCGGCAACCAGGTGAGGAGTACAAAGACAAGTGTGTCTTGCCTACAGTCAAGCATGGTGGTGGGAGTGTCATGGTCTGGGGCTGCATGAGTGCTGCCGGCACTGGGGAGCTACAGTTCATTGAGGGAACCATGAATGCCAACATGTACTGTGACATACTGAAGCAGAGCGTGATCCCCTCCCTTCGGAGACAGGGCTGCAAGGCAGTATTCCAACACGATAATGACCCCAAACACACCTCCAAGATGACCACTGCCTTGCTAAAGAAGCTGAGGGTAAAGGTGATAGACTGGCCAAGCATGTCTTCAGACATAAACCCTATTGAGCATCTGTGGGGCATCCTCAAACAGAAGGTGGATGAACGCAAGGTCTCTAACATCCACCAGCTCTGTGATTTCATCACGAAGAAGTGGAAGAGGACTCCAGTGGCAACCTGTAAAGCTCTGGTGAACTCCATGCCCAAGAGGGTTAAGGCAGTGCTGAAAAATAATGGTGGCCACACAAAATATTGACACTTTGGGCCCAATTTGGACATTTTCACTTAGGGGTGTACTCACTTTTGTTGCCAGCGGTTTAGACATTAATGGCCGTGTTGAGGAATATTGAGGGGACAGCAAATTTACACTGTTATACAAGCTGTACACTCACTATTTTACATTGTAGCAAAGTGTAATTTCTTCAGTGTTGTCACATGAAAAGATAGAATAAAATATTTACAAAAATGTGAGGGGGTGTACTCACTTTTATGAGATACTGTATATCATGTTGGAATAATTGTGTATAATCATGAATTGTTTAGATGATTTCTATCGAGATCTACTATCTTATTTTTCTACTATTTTACTGTGTATGTATGCCTTTTGTATCAATAAATAATGTTTATAATGTTTATACTGATTGGTTCGTTCAATTTAGAAGTGTGCTTCATATAAAGTCCCACAAACCTTCTCCTCTTTTTAAACATACCAGGGATGGAGGTATATGAACTATCTTAGTCATACCTTAAAGTCCCAATCTCCTTTTTTGTTCTCTACATAGTTACATAGTTACATAGTAGGTAAGGTTGAATAAAGACAATAATCCATCCAATTCAACCTGTGAGTGTCCGCGTGTCAGTGTCTATGCTCATTTGACAAATCCCTTTATGTTGTGTTCTTTAAGACAGTGGTCATTAACTCCTGTCCTCAGGGCCCACTAACAGGTCAGGTTTGCAAGATAACTGAAATACATCACAGGTGATATCATTTGCTACTCAGTGATTGCAGTATTCTAGTCTGCAACTCCCAAAGGTAATACATAAAACCTGGTCTGTTAGTGGGCCTCGAGGAGAGGGTTGATGACCACTGCTTTAAGATGCGTGTCCAAGAGTCTCTGAGTTCCACATCCTTATTGCCCTGACAGTGAAATAATATGTGACATCATTGCCCCTCCTTTTCATCTTGTCCAATCAGAGAACACCTTTTATTCACTGAAAAAAATACAAGATGTTCTATGAAGGATGCAAGTGTCAAACGAGTAAACCTCTATGGTCAGTGTGCAAAGCTGCTTGCACAAAACCCAAGTAGGACCCAGAAGCAGTGCTGACTACTACAGTGAATTTCAGCTTCTCCAGTGGTCCACTAGGCATGAGATATCCATGCTTACATTGTGCCAAGCTGGACCAATATAGATCTGCAATACAGATAATTCCTAGAGTTCAGCTTTAAGGCAGATTAAAGCTTGGTTAAGGCCTGTCCGGCCCTACTGCATGCCATCTGAGCATGTCCAAATTGCTTTTTAGTATTCTTTAGGCTGCATTCACATCTCGGCATTTTGCAGATTTGCCACGGTTCTGCCCAAAGCGCTGAGGTGTGAATGACAAATCACAGAAAGCATATTTGAGATGCCATTCATTTGAATGCCACCTAAAATCGCTACTTTTGGGCGACAAGCTTCACACAATGTGGATTGCAGCAGTTGCAGCATGATTTATCGCGTGACAGTTGCAGAGAACCGAACCACGATTTTAGGTGCCATTCAAATGAATGGCATCTCAAATGTGCTTTCTGTGATTTGATCGCAGGCAGTTTAGCAGTGATTCTGCTCGCGATACAAAACCGCGATGTGAATGCAGCCTTAAGCATCATTGCAGCTTGATGACTTATGGCTGGGATGTTACTCAACCTGTAGATACAGCACCAACCACTAAAGTGGTAACACAAAGACATGCCAAGAAGTAAGATAATTTATACTGTTCCTGGCGATGACAGATGAACGTAAAATTCTGCAGAGAGTACAAACAAATGTTCTATGCACATAAGCCCTAGGCACAGAACAGATTTGTTGCCCTTTAACCACCTCAATACAGGGCACTTTCACCCCCTTCCTGCCCAAGCCATTTTTCAGTTTTCAGCGCTGTCGCACTTTGAATGAAAATTGCGCGGTCATGTTACACTGCACCCTAATGAAATTTTTATCATTTTTTCCCCACAAATAGAGCTTTCTTTTGGTGGTATTTGATCACCTCTATGGTTTTTATTTTTTGCGCTATAAACAAAAGAAGAGGGCCAATTTTGAAAAAACACAATATTTTTTACTTTTTGCTATAATAAATATCCAATTTTTTTTTTTTAACAAATTTTTTACTCAGTTTAGGCCGATACGTATTCTTCTACATATTTTTGGTAAAAAAAAATCGCGATAAGCGTATATTGATTGGTTTGCGCAAAAGTTATAGCGTCTACAAAATAGATAAGTTTATAGCATTTTTATTTATTTATTTATTTTTTACTAGTAATGGCGGCGATCTGCGATTTTTATTGTGACTGCGATATTGCAGCGGACATATCGGACACTTTTGACACATTTTTGGGACCATTCACATTTATACAGCGATCCGTGCTATAAATTTGCATTGATTACTGTGTAAATGTGACTGGCAGGGAAGGGGTTAACACTAGGGGGCGATCGAGGGGTTAATATATGACCTAGGGAGGTGATTCTAACTGTGGTAGGAGGGGACTCACTAGGGGAGGAGACCGATCGGTGTCCCTATGTACAAGGGACACACCATCGGTCTCCTCTCCTCTCTGACAGGACGTGGATCTGTGTTTTTACATACACAGATCCACGGTCCTGCTCTGTTACCCGGCAATCGCGGGTGCCCGGCGGACATCGCGGCCGCCGGGCACGCGCACCGGGTCCCGAGCAACGCAGCGGGCGCGCGCGCGCCCCCTAGTGGCTCGGGAGGGCGATCACATCATATGACGTCCGCCCAGAACAACAGAAGCCTCGTCCCGCCGTCATATGACGGTGGGCGGTGGCTTAGTGGTTAATGTAGAACTTTTGACATCATAATTGCTTAGCCTTTTTCTATGTAACATAATTTTCAGTGACTTATTCACTATATGAAATTACTGGGCCCAGGACAGAGATCACTCTAGTATGGCCCTACTACCTTTACAGGATTGAATAGTTACATAGTTACATAGTTAGTCAGGTTGAAAATAGACACAAGTCCATAAAAAATAAATAAATAAATAAAATAAAAAATATCATACAATCCAATATACCCAATCCTATACCCACAGCTGATCCAGAGGAAGGCGAAAAAGCGAAAAGCAGGATCCAATTTGCTACAGCATGGGAAAATATTCCTTCCTGATCCCAGAGAGGCAATCGGATTTTCCCTGGATCAACTTTACCTATAAATGTTAGTACCCAGTTATATTATGTACATTTAGGAAAGAATCCAGGCCTTTCTTAAAGAAATCTACTAAGCTGGCCAGAACCACCTCTGGAGGGAGTCTATTCCACATTTGCACAGCTCTTACTGTGAAGAAAACTTTCCGTATTTGGAGATGAAATCCCTTTTCCTCTAGATGTAAAGAGTGCCCCCTTGTCCTCTGTGATGACCGTAAAGTGAATAACTCAACACCAGGTTCACTATATGGACTCCTTATATATTTATACATGGTGATCATATCCCCCCTTAATCTCCTCTTTTCAACAGTGAATAAATTCACTTCCTCTAATATTTCCTCAGAGCTGAGCTCCTCCATGCCTCTTATCAGTTTGGTTGCCCTTCTCTGCAGTTTCTCCAGTTCCCTGATATCCTTTTTGAGAACTGGTGCCCAAAACTGAACTGCATATTCCAGATGAGGTCTTACTAATGATTTGTACAGGGGCAAAAGATATATCTCTCTCTGGAGTCCATACCTCTCTTAATACAAGAAAGGACTTTGCTCGCTTTGCAAAACTCAGCTTGGAATTGCATGCTATTATTAAGCTTATGATCTACCAAAACCCCCAGATCCTTCTCCTAGTTCTATTTTACCTAGGGTTACACCAATACTGATACTAGTATCGGTGTCGATACTGAGCATTTGCACGAGTACTTGTACTTGTGCAAATGCTCCAATGCCTAATACGATACCTGGGCAGCCTCAGAAATGATCAGTGCAGTGGTAGGGACAGTTACAATCACCAATCTCCCTGTGTGGCTTTCAATAATGCAGATGACAGCTGCTTCTCCTCCTCTCCCTTCCTGCGGCTTTCAGCTGCTTTATTGAAAGCCACACAGGGAGATCGGTGATTGTAACTGCCCCCACCGCTGAAACCGATCACACCCGACTGTCCCCTGTATCCTCCTCTGGCTCCCGAGGTCCTCTGTGTCCTCCTCTGGTCCCCATCCCTGTCCTCTTCCGGTCTCCATCTGTGTCCTCCTTCGATCCCCGTCCCTGTCCTCCTCTGGTCTCCGTCCGTGTCCTCCTCCGGTCCCCCTCTGGTCCCTCTCCGTGTCCTCCTCTGTGCTCCCCCATGTCCTCCTCTGTGCTCCCCGTGTCCTCTGTGTCCTCCTCTGGTCCCCTCCTGTCCCAGATCTGTCAGGAAGGCTCCTTCCTTTTCTGAATGCACAGAGTCAGTGATCACTGACTCTGTGTCCATTCATAACTAAGCATCCTAAACTGTGTTTAGGATGCTTCAGTTTATGAATAGAGAGCCTCTGTCTCCTGTCTATTCATCTTCAGTGCAGCTGAGGCTGCTGAGAAAGGGACTGGGGAATCTGTGTCCTTAGTCCCCTTTCCCTGTCTCAAAGGGGAGATGTTAGGGGTCTGTTCCCTGATATCTCACCAAACCCCCCCCAACAGGGCTTATAAAAAAAATACAAATTCAAATAAAGAATTGTAATAAATATTTAAAAGTTAAATTGTAAAAAAAAATGAAAATAAATTAAAAAAGAATACTGACACCGTCTAACCCCCCCTCCCCCCCGACACACACACATACACAGTCCACGCCTCTTCAGTTCCCATCAGTGCCACCTATTACTGCCCATCAGTGATGCATATTAGTGCCACTGTCACATGACTTTAAAAAAAGGATCGGTAATCAATATCGGCGAGTGCTTGAAAAAAAAACATCAGTACTTGTACTTGGCCTTAAAAAAGTGGTATCGGTGCAACCCTAATTTTAACCCAGCTACACATTGTGAGGATATGCACTATTCTATTTATGAAAGTGGCGAAGAGGCCATTTATCCTAAGCCCACTAGGAGCCTAACAGTAATATAACTTGAACTGTAAGCCCATAATGGAGCTCATACCTAACGTTGCTACCTGTCAGGGATTTTACTAGAAAATATCACAGCTCTGCTAGTTTTCTTAAAATAGTTTTATAGATGGGTGATCTAGGATTTTGGACAGAGCTAGGATTATGGCTAAACACTATATAATACATATTTTGATATTTAGCTAATGATATTTTTGACCACTGAAAGGAGAACCTATTTGAAACATGGGTTTCCTGGCTTCATAGAGGATCAGGGGATGTGGAATGAGTAGGGTTGCCACTTTTTCTTCAAGGCAAACCCGAACACTTTAGCGGTGCACAGTACATTTTTTTGTTTTTGTTTTGGTATACAGTATAGGATTGTAACAGTTCTGGGACACCTTTGGGAACTCCAAAAAGAATTGTAATGCGACGCACATAGTGCCCCCTCACCCTCCTGTCAAGCCCTGTTCCTAGCCAAATTCCCCTCTGAATAATGTGTCCGGTTTTAGGTGGACTGAAACCCGAACACATGATTCAAAACCCAGAATGTCCAGGTGAATCCCGGACAGGTGACAACCTTAGGTATGAGCTCCATTATGGGCTTACAGTTCTTTTTACTGTCAGGCTCCTAGTGGTCTTAGGATAAATGACCTCTTTGCCACTTTCATTAAAGGGTTCTGTATTTATCCAACCCAGCCACAGAGCCAACACTATATTAGACTAGCAGGAGGATTCAATAACAACATCTAGGTTGCCATGATAGAGCCTTGTTTGTAAGTACTAGGGACTTTCTAATAACTCTGCAATCATACACACAATAAAAGCCAACCTATACACTAAAGTATAGTTCTAAATGCTGTTATTTAATGCTGTTGCTAATTAGACATGTGCGATTTCTTTTGTTACGAATCTAAAGTAAAATTACATTTTCATTATTCTGAAATTTGTATGTATCCAAATTTCCGAATCGCAATAGTAACGAATTCCAATGAATCAAAAATAAATTATAACAAAAATAATTATCCAAATTTGAGGCTGCAAATTCATTTGAAAATAAATTTTAATCCGAATTTGAAATGGAAACATATTGCAATAAATAAGGTATAAAAGTGCAATAAGATGATGATTCCTACTTAGGCTGCTTAGAATAGAATATATATTAAAAAAATAAATAGAATAAAATAGAATAGAATAGAAAATAAAATAAAGGAATAGAATAGAAAAGAATAGAATAGAATAGAAGAATAGAAGAAAATAGAATTGAATAGAATCAAACAGAATAGAATAGAAAATAAAAGAATAGAATAAAATAGAAAAAATAGAACTGAATAAAATAAAACTATAATAGCCATCTTCTGAAATTTGAATTCCGATTCGCTAGCATTATACAAAACAAATCCGAATATACTTTCCGATTTCTGTAAAGGAATCATTCTAACATAACGAATTTGACCAAACAAAATTATTAACTTAACGAACAAATCCGAAACTATACAAATTTTTCTGTTGTGCACATCTCTTTTGCTAATCAGAACACTCTCGAATCACACTGTGCACATTGATAGCAGTGCTTCTAGGTGTTATCCTTCCATTAAGACCATTGTAAAATTGTAAAGGTGTAGTGCCTTTATTGCCCCTATAATCTGGTGATCCTGGAACACCCCTGCTTGTGATGCTGGAATACCCTCTCCGCACATACACATTCTGATATAAAAAATGCTGAGAAATACTGTCAGCAATCAGATTCAAATTTGTCTTGTAGAATTGAATGTTATTGGTGATACAGGAATCAGTGAGAGAGATATAGGGGGAGATATAGGGGGTTATTTACGAAAAGGCAAATCCACTTTGCACTACAAGTGCAAACTAAAAGTGCAAAGTGTAAATCCGTGGGGGACATGCAAGGAGAATAAAAAAACAGCATTTTAACTTTATCATTGGATGATAAAATCAGCAGAGCTTCCCCTCATTTCAGATCTTGCCCTCAGATTTACAGTGACTGCACTTCCAAGTGTACTTTCAGTGCAATTTCAAGTGCACTTTGCACTTGTAGTTTGTACTTGTAGTGCAAAGTGGATTTGCCTTTCGTAAATAAACCCCATAGTGATGTATAGCTTCATATCAGCTAACTTGAAATAATAAAATTCATTATAATGCTGTCTCTTTTTCTTTAGGTTGTGGAGGTGTCATTGCAAGGCGAATCAGAGGGGGTAAATACATCGATGAGGCATAGCATGGAAGAAGACAGTGGCAGCATTTCAGGGGAGAGCATGGATGGTCATATGCAAGGTGGGGCACCTGCTTTACTGCATTAACATATGTTACAAGAATTGTGTTTTCTTTGCTGAAATGTCAGCTCACAGAAGGTACTGTGTCATGCACTCCTATACAGATTGATCTCTTTGACAATCTGCCCCTTTACTCTTATGATTTAACTCTTGTGATCCTGACTTATTAGGAAAAGTCTCACTGTCCCAGGCTTCTCTAAACATTTTATGGCATGTAGTGTTGGCTTTTACTTAAAGTTTAGAAAGTGAACACCCTTAGAGCTTTTACTGTCCCTCAGTTGCCTCTTATGCCCCGTACACACAATCGGATTTTCTGACAACAAATGTTGGATGTGAGCTAGTTGTCGGAAAGTCTGACCGTGTGTATGCTCCGTTGAACATTTGCTGTCAAAATTTCCGCCCAAATGTTTGAGAGCAGGTTCCCAAATTTTCCGCCAACAAAACTTGTTGTTGGAAATTTCCGATCGTGTGTACACAAGTTTGTCGCACAAAAGTTCCCGCATGCTCAGAATCAAGCAGAAGGAGCCGCACTGGCTATTGAACTTCCTTTTTCTCGGCTTGTCGTACGTCTTGTACGTCACCGCGTTCTCACGTTCAGAATTTTGGGCCAACATTTGTGTGACCGTGTGTATGCAAGACAAGTTTGAGCCAACATCCTTCGGAAAAAAATCCACGGTTTTGTTGTCGGAAAATCCGATTGTGTGTATGAGTCTTTAGTTGCCACTCTTAAGCTGCAAAGGCGGGCAAAAAGAGTTGTTTATATGCCACGGCCACAATGCTTTGGGGCAAAAATGATACCTCAAGTTGCGATTGGCGGGCACCAAACCTGACCCATTCAGGTGAATAGGGCCTGTGCCGCAGCCACGAGCCAGATGCTAGACTCAGGTTGCAGTGTGGTGGTCCCATTCAAAATCCCTGTTCTGTTCCCAAAAATAAAAATAAAAAAAACATTCAGAAGGCAGCATTATCGCCTTCTGAATGCTTGACAGCCACTATTGTACCGCTCTCTGATAAGAGATCAACCTCGGATTATTTTAGAGAGGGAGGCGGCAAAGACTGCTGCATATACAAAAGAAAAAAGTCGGAAAAGATTCCAAAAAAGCAGTTTCTTCAATGAGGACACACTGATATTAAGCTTAACTATCTTTATTAGAAACCCTCAAGTAGAAAAGTTCATATATAAACAGATTAACAATAATACAGAAATTAAAGATGAAAATAATCCTCCCTCCAGCTAGAATTAAAAATAAGACTGACGTCTTACATGGGACATTGGGTGGCCACCTTACCCTATATACACACCTCCATCAATCACTCGTCTTGCATACACATACAGACAAAAAGTCCTTGACCCGGGTCTTATTGAGTAAATATTGTTCAAATGTTGCTCAGATATATAAAGTGATAAAAGTAGAGTACCATGGGCATATACATAGGACAATTAACTGTATCAGAACTGCATAAAGGCGAGAAATCCACCCGTAGGATTGACTCGAATATATTGAACAGAGATCCATGCAGTATGGCGCTGTTAAGCACGGGGGTCAACATTTAGTGACATGACAGACCCAAGTCCATTGATGTTTTTACATAGGAAAACATGTAATATCGCTCACCATTTAGGCGTCTTAATCTGAATGTCTTGTGGTCCGCGGAGTAGCTGTGCTGACACCGTCTCCTGGCTTGTCAGTGAACCATGCTGATAGCCTTACACTTCCGGCAGTACTGATTCCTCCAGACTACGCTTACGGTAGATCGCCAGGTACAAGGGTAGTCAGCTGGGCTATGGCAATCAGCTAAGTAGGCGGTATTGTAGACAGCCACATGAGGAGGCAGCGGAGAAGCAGGATCGCTGTTTAAATTTAGCGGTATTGGTCCGTCCAGGGGTGGAGATGGACTGAGGTGGTTCCGGGCTATTTGGTGGGCATCCAGAGGTCCCAGCCACCACACAGGTGATGGCGTGATGCTTACGCGTTTCACCTGGTCACAGGTTTCCTCAGAGCATCAGACTGCTGCCCATGTAAACAAGCCCCTAGGGATTGTGTTTATAGGCTCTTTTGCTTTAAGGGGGATATGCATGTCCATACAAATCCATATAACAGTAAAACAAAAATATGTGTAGCGCTAAAAAACTAAAAGTTCAACAAAAGGACAATATAGTCCAACTAATGGTGAAAAACATCTAAGAGAAACTTAGAAGAAAGTCCTCAATGTTTATACGACTCATAAAGGTTAATGGACCATATAAATGCAGTGACTTCATGTGAAGGACAGATCAAATGCGTGATATCTGAAGTGAAAACAGAAGAAGCACACCACCACCGACAATGAGAAGGCTTACCGAAACTCGTGGACCCAAGAGGACGTACGCCTAATTGGGTCAAATCAGACTTGGGTGGTGAGTGATGGTAGATATTCCAGAGAAATGATGGAGATGGACATCTAAGAGTAAACCATGGACTGGTGTGTCCCTCAGGATGGTATCGAGAAGTGGGTGGCAATGCAGTTCCAGCTGAGTGTCTGTCTGTCTGGTCCTGTCAGGTGGTCGTGAGCGATGGGTTGCTGATCCGGGTCTTAGAGGATAAAAAAAGACTTGCTCCTCATCCGCCGACAATGCCGACCTAGCACTGTGGGTGACGTTACTGGCTCCAGTACTGGAGCCAGTAACGTCACCCACAGTGCTAGGTTGGCATTGTCGGCGGATGAGGAGCAGTGTTTTGTGTGCAACTGACCTTTTATGTGCGATCTACTCTGCAGTGAAAGTGTTTTTTGGATCAAGCTGGCCCAAACTATTTCCTCCAGTGTGCAGAGCTCTGTTCTGGCAGCGCAAGTCTTTTTTTATCCTCTAAGACCCGGATCAGCAACCCATCACTCACGACCACCTGACAGGACCAGACAGACAGACAGACACTCAGCTGGAACTGCATTGCCACCCACTTCTCGATACCATCCTGAGGGACACACCAGTCTATGGTTTACTCTTAGATGGTTATCTCCATCATTTCTCTGGAATATCTACCATCACCCACCACACAAGTCTGATTTGATCCAATTGGGCGTACATGCTCTTGGGTCCACGAGATTCGGTAAGCCTTCTCATTGTCGGTGGTGGTGTGCTTCTTCTGTTTTCACTTCAGATGTCACGCATTTGATCTGTCCTTCACATGAAGTCACTGCATTTATATGGTCCATTAACCTTTATGAGTCATATAAACATTGAGGACTTTCTTCTAAGTTTCTCTTAGATGTTTTTCACCATTAGTTGGACTATATTGTCCTTTTGTTGAACTTTTAGTTTTTTAGCGCTACACATATTTTTGTTTTACTGTTATATGCTTACATCCTATTGGCCGTGTTAGCTGCTTATCCGTCTTTTTGGGCAGCGCAGAATTATTTGTTATACATACAAATCCATATGAATGCAAAACCTGCTTGAAGCAGGTTAAAGGCAGATCAAATGTACCTATCAATGAATTTCAAATGATCACCGAAGAGTCTCAAACTGATTGCAAACTGATACACAAGCATAAATCCTATTGAAACAGACCCTTGCCCTATTTCAACATTTTGTTTCTGTGCGTGGAGGAAAATATTATGGTCCATAAACATTTAGGCGTGTAGAATTTAGGATTGATGCCTCTGACAATGTCCTGTTTTTGTGGCTTCCAGACAACATAGTAGCCATAAGAAGCTGGTTCATTACTAAGGTTTTTAATAACATGGGCGTAAAGGTCTGTAGAGATGTTTGAGTACCATATAGCCACCCTCAGCAGCCTGCTAAAATTATAACAGCCTGACAGGCCAAGTGGCTGTACAGATCCTTATGCACATTCAAGCATTTACTTGTGTACAGGTACAATTGAACAGCTCTGGATGCAGACCAGTCACGCCGGGGCAGCTCTTTCGCCTTTGTATGTAAGTATACAGATGTGTGTAAAGATCCCAACAGCCACCCAGCCTGTGGCTCATAACCAAGCAGAGGCAAGTTAAAAGGTTGTATTATGCAAACAGCAGAAAATAAAAATCTTCTTCTTGTGCTTTAAATATGCAGATTTTTTAGGGAAAATGTGAAAAATTAAATACATTTGCTTTGTCTCTGTCCTTAGCTGTGACGGTAAGAATACCATCATCCCCAGGAGTTCCTCCTACAGACCTATCAATTGCTCTCCCACATCCATCTCCATGGAGCAGACAGCTACTGCAACAGACACTGATGGATGAAGGGTTACGATTGGCCAGGCTGGTATCACGTGACAGGTTGGGCCGCATTAGCCTATGTGTGCCTGGGACTCCTCATATCTCAGGTGAGAAGCTATCAGTAGTATATTTGAACATGGTTTAAATACAATGTAAGTGAAGCTTTTAAATATGACTTAAAACATACCATAAATTGCAGTTTTATTGGCTTCTTTTGTTGTCAATATACAGTACTGTATATCAGCAGATAAACAAAGCTATCTTCCCGCGTAGTAGTTTATGCCGGAATCCTTTCTCGAATTCTTAAAGAAAAAATTCACCCCATTTATTTATTTTTTTTTATAATCCCCTCTAATTTTGTCTGCTGGGTTATCCTTAATTAATATACTCACACGCTCTGTGAAGCCAGGTATTTTCTCAAAAAATAGAAATATCCACCCAAAAACTGAGTATTCATAGCTGCAGCTTGTTTCGGCTGTGAGCACTTTCCAGAGACAACCAATGACAAGAGGAATGCAGAGGGAGGGGGACGTGTCAGCCTCTGCATTCCTCTTGCCATTGCTTGTCTCTGGAAAGTGGCAACCAATGAGGCAACCAATGACAAGAGGAATGCAGAGGGAGGGGGACGTGTCAGCCTCTGCATTCCTCTTACCATTACTTGTCTCTGGAAAGTGCTCACAGCCAAAACAAGCTGCAGCTATGAATACTCAGTTTTTGGGTAGAGTGAGTAATAGTTACAACACCCTGCTATACACCCTTACACATTTCTAGAAAACAAGGATTCTGCAACTATTCATATCACTATTTCTGTGAAGGTTCCAGGTCATGGTATAGCTATTAGTAGTTAGTCACATTTAACTGGACTATATTACTCCATGTGTTCTGTTTCTCCCCTCTTCTCTGTTCAGTGGTCCTACATTTTGCTTGACCTTGTGGATGTTAAAAAAAAAAATCCCTGTCTGGGTAGCCACAAACTTTTCAAAGCACTCCTGAGATGTCTGTGTTCTTTGTCTTTAAAGGTTAATTAAACGCTGCTATATTTTTTTGAACTCATGGGCCCAGTATGCATTGTGTATTAGCATAATATGGCAAATTTACCTGTAAAACAAAGCCCTTGTGCACTGCGCTGGCGCTTTCATCTTCTCCCAGTCTTCCTTCTGGGTTCTCTTTGTACGGCCGCTTGAATGGGCTGGGCCGTGATGATGCACACCAAAATCACATAATTACAGCACACAGCGGTGTCATAAATGTGCAGCTCAGAGTATATTACAGCTGACAGGCAGGGAGAACTGAATGGGTATAATTCTCATCTCCCTCGTGCGTATCGCCCCATGGACTTTCTCAAACGTAGCTTACCTTACCTTTACCATACCTTTGAGAAAGTCAGTGGGACAATACACATGAGGGAGACAAGGCTGTATTATATCATCATATCGGAAAGATTACCTGGCAATACCTTGAAAAGCATTTTTTAACTGGCAAACTGTGAGTGCATTATATTATATGTTTTTTAAATTAAATGGTACACATTATGTGGGTTTTCTTATTTCCTTGGGCGTTCTGACCGGACTAGTTAAATAAGCTGGATGGTGAGAGCAACTGAGAAGCAGGACAGTGCCTCATTATGCAGAATCTCCATAGGAGGAAAACAAACAGAGCTGTGATTGACATTTCCATAAAAAAGTGGGGTCCACCAAAGGGGGTGAGCTTCCATGTAAAAGGGGCTCAGAGGTGGTTTTATGGTGGAGATGGATTGATTCACTGGCAGCAAAATTTTGCATGAGAGCACACGAAGTGTTAAGAACAATGAATGTTTATTGGTCTATATATAGTATCTCGCAAAAGTGAGTACACCCCTCACATTTTTGTAAATATTTTATTGAAATTCGATATAAAATGGACACAGAGTTTGCATATCTGTGGACTGCAAAACTACGGAGTGTAGATTTTAAATGAAGAAAGCTGTTCTGGCAGTATTCTCCAGATTTTGCTAGTTCCAGATGGGACTCTGTAGTTTGGAGATCCCTAAGAGTCTTTGGAGGGATGGGATCTCCAACCCTGTGTCCGGGTCTTGTGGACAGCCAGCGGGGTGTGTTCCCAGGTGCACACAGCCCATATAACGATGGGCTAGTGAGAGAAATAGGAGGTGGAAGGTGGTGTATGAGCAGCTTGTTGCTACCGTTGAAAGACAGACCCCTGTCAGGAAAATGTCTGCCCTGTGTGAGACTACATCCCTGGTGAGGGGGGACTTCATGTCTGAGGGACTATTAAAGTCGGGACGGCTACAAGGGCTTGGGAGACCAGGGGAGGTTCTGGGAGGCTGGGAGAGCCGAGGCGACTAGCAAGTCCAAGGGGGCTGAAGAAAGTTGGAGAATCCTGTTGAGGCCAGGAGTAGGCCAGTTCAGCAGGGAACTGCAAGGCAAAGTAAGCCTAGGAGCCAGGAGACTTGGCATTTTCAGTTGTGTGAATTTACTGGAGAAGAACCCCTGTGTGGGAAATCCTGTGTATAAACCTTTATTTTGTTCCTTTTAATAAAAATGGGCTGCCATGCCCTTAAACCTGATAACTGACTGCTGTGGACTCTCTGGAAAAACGCATCTACCACTGAGCTAAACACCCCCAATGTTACACTTTTCATGTGACAACACTGAAGAAATTATACTTTGCTACAATGTAAAGTAATGAGTGTACAGCTTGTATAACAATGTAAATTTGCTGTCCCCTCAAAATAACTCAACACACAGCCATTAATGTCTAAACCGCTGGCAACAAAAGTGAGTACATCCCTAAGTGAAAATGTCCAAATTGGTCCCAAAGTGTCAATATTTTGTGTGGCCACCATTATTTTCCAGCACTGCCTTAACCCTCTTGGGCATGGAGTTCACCAGAACTTCAAAGGTTGCCACTGGAGTCCTCTTCCACTCCTCCATGATGACATCACGGAGCTGGTGGATATTAGAGACCTTGCGCTCCTCCACCGTTGGAGGATGCCCCACAGATGCTCAATAGGGTTTAGGTCTGGAGACCTGCTTGGCCAGTGGTCATCTTGGAGGTGTGTTTGGGGTCGTTATCATGTTGGAATACTGCCCTGTGGCCCAGTCTCCAAAGGGAGGGGATCATGCTCTGCTTCAGTATGTCACAGTACATGTTGCCATTCATGGTTCCCTCAATGAACTGTAGCTTCCCAGTGCTGGCAGCACTCATACAGCCCCAGACCATGAAACTCCCACCACCATGCTTGACTGTAGGCAAGACACACTTGTTTTTGTACTCCTCACCTGGTTACCGCCACACACGTTTGACACCATCTGAACCAAATAAGTTTATCTTGGACTCATCACACCACAGGACATGTTTTAGTAATCCATGTCCTTAGTCTGCTAGTCTTCAGCAAACTGTTTGTGGGCATTCTTGTGCATCATCTTTAGAAGAGGCTTTCTTCTGGAACAAAAGCCATGCAGACCAATTTGATGCAGTGTGTGGCGCATGGTCTGAGCACTGACAGGCTGACCCCCCACCTCTTCAACCTCTGCAGCAATGCTGATAGCACTCATACGTCTATTTCTCAAAGACAACCTCTGGATATGATGCTGAGCACGTGCACTCAACTTCTTTGGTCGACCATGGCGAGGCCTGTTCTGAGTGGAACCTGTCCTGTTAAACAGCTGTATAGTCTTGGCCACCGTGCTGCAGCTCAGTTTTTAGGGTCTTGGCAATCTTCTTATAGCCTAGGCCATCTTTATGTAGAGCAACTATTCTTTTTTTTCAGATTCTCAGAGAGTTCTTTGCCATGAGGTGCAATGTTGAACTTCCAGTGACCAGTATGAGAGAGTGAGAGCGATAACACCAAATTTAACACACTTGCTCCCCATTACCACCTAAGACCTATTGAGTCACATGACAATGGGGAGGGAAAGTGGCAAATTTGGCCCAAATTGGACATTTTCACTTAGGGGTGTACTCACTTTTTTTGCCAGCAGTTCAGACATTAATGGGTGTGTGTTGAGTTATTTTGAGGGGAAAGCAAATTTACATTGTTATACAAGCTGTACACTCATTATTTTACATTGTAGCAAAGTGTAATTTCTGGTGTTGTCACATGAAAAGATATAATAAAATATTTACAAAAATGTGAGGGGTGTATTCACTTTTGTGAGATACTGTATGTACAAATGTACCTGTTTAATTGTGTGTTCTAGCATAGTTGTTGAATTTGCACTTCTGGAGTTAATTGCACTTTTTTTGCATTTGAATTGTATGCAAAGGTGGATGGATCTTAATAAGGGTGGTTGGATTTTTTAGTGATACATTTTTTTTATATTAATTTATGTATTTATGTTTGTAGTGATTTCACAGTAGTGTTTTGAGCTGCTACTTGGTGAAACACTTATTTTATTTCATTAAGGTATTTTTCCATTTATACTCTTTATCAGAAAGTAACTTGGTATATGCAATGCAGTGTAGTGAGGAAAGGAAAGACCTATACATTGGGAAGACAAAACAACTTCTCAACAAATGAATGGCCCAACACAATAGGGCAGTGGCGTCTCCAGCTTTCATATTTAGGGGGGCGCATGGGGGGACAGGGACAAAAGTAGGGGGGCCAACTACAAAACCAGTTTTATATATATATATATATATATATATATATATATATATATATATATATATATATCCTGGGGCCCTTTACTTCTGTTGCAGGGCCCTTTATTACGATCCCACAATGGGACCCTTTCACATGTTCTGCAGTGAGCCCCCTCCCACTGTATTGGGGTCTCCCAGGGTGGCAGAAAACAAGAGATATGTCACCAGCACACCAGGAAAATATAAGCGTCCAAAGCAGTGGGAGAACTACCAGGGTTGCAAAGGTAGCACTTGCTACTGGGCCCTGGCGTTCTGCCACTGTGGGTTTCCCCAGCCTCCTCTGGGTCACCTAGCAGCAGTAATGCTGTATAAGGTTTTCTGTTGACATGCCAATTGGGCTGTGATCCAGGTGATGTTCCCAATCAGATCTAATAAACACAGTATTTATTAGAATCAAGAGTACAATCACATATATATCTATAGTGTGTGTGTGTGTGTAAATATATATAAAAGGACCGGGTGTTCAGCAGCCATGTGGGCTCCATGCCTGTAAGGTGTGGGCTTTGATCAATAAAATCATTATCATATTTGACTAGGAGCATCACCTGGATTGCATCCCGATCAGCATGTCAGAGAAAGCTCCACTGCTGCTAAGCAACCTGCAGGGAGCTCAACTGTCTACAACCATTAGAGATGGGCTTGGGTGTGTTTGAAATCCCACATGCCCGATCCTGCCAGGAAGCCGACATTGCACCCGGCTAACCACAGCCAGTGAGACATTTCTTGATCTGTGCAGCTGCGGACCAGGAAATGTCTCATTGCCTGTGATTAACGGTGCGCAGTGTCAGCTTCAAGGCAGGATCAGGCAGCTGGGATTTCAAACGCACCCGAGCCCATCTCTAACAACCAATTGTGCTGGCCCTCCTGTGCATGAGCCCATCATCTCCATCAAGTAATCAGCACTGGGCCCTAATGCGCTGTCGCTGCTGCCATGGAGACAGAGACCAGTGCTGTCAATAGCCAGGACAGGACAGCAACTTTGGTAGTTCCGCCACTGGTCCACAGTGGGAGGATTCCTCCATCCACCTGGAATGTGTAGAAGGGGGAATTGGATCATTTTTTTTTTTTCATTCAATCTAATACTTGAATGAAAAAAGTGATCAATGTATGGGCTGCCTAAGTGCTAAGACCAGCCATAGACAGTTTACATTTTGGCTGGTTCAGCGGGAACTGGCTGAGATTTGTACCAGGTTGATCAATCAACTTTGGTACAACCAGCCTGCTGGTTACTCTTATGATTATTGCTAGTGGTCGCTATAGCTGCTAGTTATAATCACTGTTTGTTGGGAGAATACAATTGCTTGGCGGAACGGATTCCCTCTATCAGCACTGACTGTGTTGATGGGGGAATCTGTGGTTGCAGGAAAGGAATTTGCACCATCCATGGGCTGCCTAACTGGAACTGAAAGTTTGTGAAGGTCTTGGAAGAACAGGAGGGGGGAGGGAGACAGATGGGGGAGAGAAGTAGGGAGATAGGGACAGTTCATTGATCACAGTGTACTGCAGTGAGCACACTCACCCACGGGTCCAGGCTGGGAACTCAGGAATCATTGATACAGCCAGGAATCTGTAGCCGCTGATTTTCATATTTCCCGTCCACACATCCCCTCTCTTTCAGGCAAAGCTGCACGCCAGGGATAGCAGAGTGGGCAGGATGGGCAGACACAGTAGGAACAGAGGTGGGAGGAGGAGGGGCTGTATTTCTCTCTGCTCTCCCATCTGTGAGGGGGGTGGATGTGTAAGAGTGTCATAGACACTCGGCACAGCCTGTAGTCACTAGTCTTAGAATTTACAGGCTGATTCTACTGTCCTACAGATGGGAGAAATTAGTTTGTCTTTTCAAACTGGGAAAGGCTTGGGACCCCCTCGCCCAGTAGTGGAACTCGCTCTCCTCCCTGCCAATGAGGATGCAGAGAAAGGGAGCAGATCGGGCAGCCATATTATGCAGAGTGTCAGCGAGCAGAGGGAGGGGGAGAAATCCCCCGCAGAAACTGACAGGGTCACAGGGACACTCTCAGGAGAGTCTGAGTTATTCCAGCGGTGGCCAGCACCCACCCGAAATGCAAACAAAAAAGTCCTTTTATTTGGGGGGGCACATTATAACGTTGGGGGGGTCAGGGCCCCCTCTGCCCCCCCCCCCCAGTGACGCCACTGCAAGAGGGTAAATTCTACAGGTCAAGAACAGCTTTCCAACACCTTAAGGAAAATGGACCTTCTTTTGAGGGTAGTGAGGTACATATTTTGGGAGAGGACAACTGGTTCCCAAAGGGCATTAAAGAGGCCGTCTACATAAAACTAGAACAACCATCCCTGAACAGGGGTGGGGACCTTCCCCACCATTGGTACTTCATATATAATACTGTTTTAATATTTCTACCCCTGCTTTTTGACAATTCACATGAAAAATGGAACTATGCTAGTACAAGCTGTCTTCCACATAAAATGCCCCTTCTAACTCTACCCCTGCATTTTGAATTGAAGGATTAACATCAATAAAGACTTTCTGACACAAAGAATGGAAGTATGTCTAGCAAGGTCTTTTACCTCTTAATGAGGACCTCCAAGGCCAAAGATAGCTGACATCCTTCAATATGTGGTGGGTTGTGAGGCATAGTGGGTGCAAAGATGGTGAAAGTCATTGGGCACCAGACACTTCTTGAATATAAAAGAAGTTTTATTTCTTTTGACAGTCCTTTTTATATATTTTGGGGGAAGAGGGTTAGGGCCAGGACACCCGTAGATAGTTGCAAACTCAGTTGGCAAATTCAGAGACTTCAATAGGAGGACAGCCGTACAAGGAAAGGCCCCAACATGAAGCCACATTTGCACTTGCAGGAATGCTGTCTCCTATGGTAACAGTCCTTTAACAGTCCCTAACTCAAACGTAACAGTTTTTTCAGCTCCACCACAACTGCTCCTTGTAGTTCTTCAATACTGAGCTCCTGGTCTCTCACTAGACCCTCTGATTCACTGACTCTTATTCACTGCATTATTCACTGACCCTCAAGTGTCACTCCCGCTTTCTTGCTGGGTCCCTAGCTTGGCATTCCAGACACCTCTCAAACTTAACCCCTGCTAACCGGCTCGGTCCCTGGCTTGACACACAAGGCTGCTCTGCAAGCGTCTCCTCTGCTGGTTGGGTCCCTGACTTGATCATAGCCTGAAGTTTCCTGATTCTCCACCGTGCCATTTCGGTGAGAATATGGTTCCAGTACTGTCTTCAGTTGCTCACTATGGTCCCTGTTAAAGGCGATTGGTCTCTTTGTGGCAACATCTTCCCTTCTACCTCCGACCACTGGCAGGTTCTCTGGCCAGCAGAACCATAATTTCTGGTTGGAATGCAAGCCGCAATCCCAACCCTGCGCTGCTATCTCACTTCTGGATAGGCCCTCACACAGCCTAGCAGCCAGATGCCCCCGGGATAGGCCCAATCTCCAGCCTAGCAGCCTGGGGCATACGACACACGTCCACCCAGACAGCTGTCCAGGTGGCACAGAACATCGATCACCTGACCTCACCCGAATATATAGGCTCTCCCAGCAGGCCAAGGGATTCAAGAAAATCCCTGCCCATTGGCTGAGATACCCACATACCCATAACCTGACAATCTAAGTGCAGTAACATAAAAACTTTATTAAAATATATAAAAAGCAACAGCCAAATGGCTACTCACAGGAAAAAAGTGAAAAACAGGCAAACAAGGACATGTAGCTGATCTGACACGTCCATACTTCACCTCCGCTTTCTTGTTCCTGGTGCAGTGTGCGCCTCACGCTGGTTTCCATCCGGTTCCTGCTTCCTCCTTCCGGTCCTGGCTTTCGGTGTCTGACTAGATGCCAGCTCTCCTTGCGGACACCCGGACTTCACCATTCTCCCGATAGTCCAGCACCCACAGTGGAGACTTTCCACACCACAGACCACCTGCACACTCTCTTTTTAGTGCAGCGACCACTCAGCCTGGAGCCTGCACCGTGAACCTCCATTAACATCCAAGATAGCGTCCCTGGACCAGCTACATGTCCTTGTTTGCCTGTTTTTCACATTGTTCCTGTGAGTAGCCATTTGGCTGTTGCTTTTTATATATTTCAATAAAGTTTTTATGATACTGCACTTAGATTGGCGCTTCTTGCCTTTTACCCCTATATTGTCTTTCAGAGTTGTTGCTTCCAAGCAGCCGCTGGTGCAAAGTATCTGATTCACTTGAACTGCAGAATCTCATTGCTATTTTTAGTGTCATTTTTTGGACTTTTTAAGCATAGTATATATATGCGCCCTGCATACCCATATCTATTACATAGCTACATAGTAGGTGAGGTTGAAAAAAGACACAAGTCCATCAAGTCCAACCTATGTGTGTGATTATGTGTCAGTATTACATTGTATATCCCTGTATGTTGCGGTCATTCAGGTGATTATCTAATAGTTTCTTGAAGCTATCAATGCTCCCCGCTGAGACCACCGCCTGTGGAAGGGAATTCCACATCTTTGCAGCTCTTACAGTAAAGAACCCTCTACGTAGTTTAAGGTTAAACCTCTTTTCTTCTAATTGTAATGAGTGGCCACGAGTCTTATTAAACTCTCGTCTGCGAAAAAGTTTTATCCCTATTGTGGGGTCACCAGTACAGTATTTGTAAATTGAAATCATATCCCCTCTCAAGCGTCTCTTCTCCAGAGAGAATAAGTTCAGTGCTTGCAACCTTTCCTCATAACTAAGATCCTCCAGACCCTTTATTAGCTTTCTTGCCCTTCTTTGTACTCACTCCATTTCCAGTACATCCTTCCTGAGTACTGGTGCCCAGAACTGGACAGCATACTCCAGGTGCGGCCGGACCAGAGCCTTGTAGAGTGGGAGAATTATCGTTTTATCTCTTGTGTTGATCCCCTTTTAATGCATGCCAATATTCCGTTTGCTTTATTAGCAGCAGCTTGGCATTGCATGCCATTGCTGAGCCTATCATCTACTAGGACCCCCAGGTCCTTTTCCATCCTAGATTCCCCCAGAGGTTCTCCCCCCAGTGTATAGATTGCATTCATATTTTTGCCACCCAAATGCATTATTTTACATTTTTCTACATTGAACCTCATTTGCCATGTAGTCGCCCACCCCATTAATTTGTTCAGGTCTTTTTGCAAGGTTTCCACATCCTGCGGAGAAGTTATTGCCCTGCTTAGCTTAGTATCGTCTGCAAATACAGAGATTGAACTGTTTATCCCATCCTCCAGGTCGTTTATAAACAAATTAAATAGGATTGGTCCCAGCACAGAACCCCGGGGAACCCCACTACCCACCCCTGACCATTCTGAGTACTCCCCATTTATCACCACCCTCTGAACTCGCCCTTGTAGCCAGTTTTCAAACCATGTACTCACCCTATGGTCCATGCCAACGGACCTTATTTTGTACAGTAAAAGTTTATGGGGAACTGTGTCAAATGCTTTTGCAAAATCCAGATACACCACGTCTACGGGCCTTCCTTTATCTAGATGGCAACTCACCTCCTCATAGAAGGTTAATAGATTGGTTTGGCAAGAACGATTCTTCATGAATCCATGCTGATTACTGCTAATGATATCGTTCTTATTACTAAAATCTTGTATATAGTCCCTTATCATCCCCTCCAAGAGTTTACATACTATTGATGTTAGGCTAACTGGTCTGTAATTCCCAGGGATGTATTTTGGGCCCTTTTTAAATATTGGTGCTACATTGGCTTTTCTCCAATCAGCTGGTACCATTCCAGTCAGTAGACTGTCTGTAAAAATTAGGAACAACGGTCTGGCAATCACTTGACTGAGCTCCCTAAGTACCCTCAGATGCAAGCCATCTGGTCCCGGTGATTTATTAATGTTAAGTTTCTCAAGTCTAATTTTAATTCTGTCCTCTGTTAACCATGGAGGTGCTTCCTGTGTTGTGTCATGAGGATAAACACTGCAGTTTTGGTTACTGAAGCCCCCCGATTCACTCATGAAGACTGAGGAGAAGAATAAATTCAACACCTTCGCCATCTCCCCATCCTTTGTAACCAGATGTCCTTCCTCATTCTTTATGGGGCCAATATGGTCTGTCCTCCCTTTTTTACTTTTTACATGCTTAAAGAATTTCTTGGGATTTTTGTTGCTCTCCTCAGCTATGTGTCTTTCATGTTCTATCTTAGCCGTCCTAATTGCACCCTTACATTTCTTGTTGCATTCTTTATAAAGTCTGAATGCTGAGGATGATCCCTCAACCTTGTATTTTTTGAAGGCCTTCTCCTTTGCTTTTATATGCATTTTTACATTGGAGTTAAGCCATCCAGGATTTTTGTTCGCTCTTTTAAATTTATTACCCAATGGGATACATTGGCTAATGCCCTTATTTAATATGCTCTTAAAGCAAACCCATCTCTCCTCCGTATTCTTTGTTCCTAATATTTTATCCCAATTTATGCCTTTTAGCAAGGTTTGTAGTTTAGGGAAGTTGGCTCTTTTGAAATTCAGTGTCTTTGTATTCCCTTTATGTTTCCTATTTGTGTGATTTATACTGAAACTAATTGACCTGTGATCGCTGTTACCTAAATTGCCCCATATTTCCACATCCGTGATCAGGTCTGTATTGTTGGTAATCAGTAGATCCAGTAACGTTTTATTTCTAGTTGGTGCGTCTACCATCTGACCCATAAAATTGTCCTGCAAGACATTAAGGAACTGGCGAGCCTTAAATGAATGCGCGGTTCCCTCCGCCCAGTCTATGTCTGGATAATTAAAATCCCCCATTATGATAACACTTCCCATCCTTGCTGCTAATCCAATTTGTGATAGGAGATCCGTCTCTACTTCCTCCCTCAGGTTAGGGGGCCTATAGCATACTCCCAGTATTATTTTCCCCTTAGTTTCATCCCTTTGGAGCTCTACCCATAAGGATTCCACCTCCTCTCTAGCTCCCTCAGTGATGTCATCTCTCACATTCGCTTGTACATTATTCTTGATATATAGGCATACCCCTCCCCCTTTTTTACCCTCTCTATCCTTGCGGTAAGGGGTATACCCTTGAATGTTTGCCAGCCAATCATGAGAGCTGTTGAACCAGGTCTCTGAAATTCCCACAAAATCCAAATCCTCCTTGTACATCAGTATCTCTAGTTCACCCATCTTGTCCACCATGCTCCTGGCATTGGTGAACATGCCACATAGTTTAGACCGGTCGCATATATTTAGACCGGTCGCATATGCGGTTTATTACAGCCATATATTGCCGTTTTGGACTCTTGATCATTTGGGACTTTTTTCTTTTCTTTTCCTTTTTTTGTGTCATTTTACTTTTTCATGTCTGATTGAGTTCTTGCACCATTTTTCCTTTTTTTACCATACCCATAACCTGACCCTGGGTTGCCCTTCTCGTATCTAGTACCACCAAGTACCCGGCAACCTGGTGGTAGAAGAGAAAAGTGCACCAAGGCCAGACTTAAGGAGAAATCAATAGATACCTATCAATCGACCAAGATAACTACTCTTAGCAAGTAAATTTGTGAGGAGCTCCCTGACTAAACTCCAGGGTGCTACATATGTAACTAGAACTGGATGGCTTCACAACTTTCACATCCCCTTTCCTGTTCTTGGACAATCAACATCTACCTTGATACATTCCATGGTAATTTGAATGAGGTTCTGACGTTCATTAGACTGAAGAAGTGGCTTGGATAAGCTACAAAACAAGTTCAGTTGAATGTGACTAATTAATACTAGCAATTAGCTTTATCTCCATTTTTCTCCAACAAATTACTCTTTAAACAGGCATTCTTGGTTCTCATATTGTAATAAATGTTTAAGCTGGTCAACTGCATCAACTCTTACCTGCACATAGCGTTCTTTCGTGGACAAATATTTCCAGTATAGGGCAAACTGTAAAGCTTCTGCCCCAGGGTGGTCATGGACCTGCCACAATAAAATAATACTGCACACATCTGCCTGGTGGAGAGAATCTTAGCTTACTGTCTGGCAGATTGGCTGTGCCAAAATTGTTTATCTCTTGTGGCTAGTTTCTATTGGATTCTGGAATAAGCATGTCATCTATAAAGTAACCTATTATAAAAGCTCAAGTGTATTCCTTATGTCTTTAATATGCAGGAATGAGACAATTTCAATATTGTATTTATTATTTTTCCTATTACTTTCAGAGTGTGAGGACGGAGGATCAGAAAGTTGTTCAAGTCTGCCGGTTTCTCCACAAATTACAGACCTCCGAACTGGGAGCTGCAAGGAGCATGAGTAAGACAAAGGCATACCAGTCTAACGTCTGTTCAAGGCTAAGAATTCCCTTTATTCGCTAACCCAAAGCCATTTAGGACACTGAGCCATTACATAATGACGTGCAATCACTATCTATAGTGCAACTACTATTTATGGTGTCCTAGGTATATAACGCATTTTCAGGCTTGGCCATTGGGCTTTCATGCAGAGATCTTGGGAGATATTTGGCTTAAATATACTGTAGTGCATATTGTAATGGGCTGGATCACTTTGTATAACATGCTTAGCTTTTAAATGAGATTGCAACTGAAATGTTTTATTCATATACAGTAATATATGTTAGTAATAACAGTGAAATGCTTCTCATTACTAGTTACAGACAGTACGACAACAGACTGCATGGTATAGGAAGTCAGGCTACATTGTAACTCATTTACAACCCAGTAGAGGCAGATAGCTGTACACCACATATAAGAGTCATGTAATACTGTCTACTGAACACGTTGAAGTAGCTTGTATCTCATTGTGTGCATACTTCTTCACTTGCTGGTGTCCCAATAATCAGATTAAAAACAAGCAATCTAATTTTAGATATATGCTATATTCAGTCAATGATCCAGCTGGTAGTTAGCCTTTAGATGATGTATACATGTGATCCTCCCAGTTAATGGAAGAATGATGAATCTTTGAGCATTACGTATTCGTTTTTTTACTGATTTGTCATGATTAGGGTCATCACCATATAAATAATGCTGTTTTTCCATAAACTTTTGCTTGAAATATTAGAATTTAAAGGGTGAGTCCATCCAGTATTGAGAGTTTATTTGTAAATGAACACCAGTGAACCAAAGAATGCATTGTGTGGTTATATCACTCAGGCCGGCCATAGGAGAGAATTCCCCACAAATGCCATGAAATCTCAATTCTCTAGCTGCAATACTGGAGTCATACTCTTTCTGCTACATTTCTTCACCTGTAAAATAAAGCAGAAATCTAGGAAAACAGTTACATGGACATTTGAAATACATATATGCTGGTTTACCTCCCTAAAGAAAACCAGATTTACACATATCTGCCACGATGCTCAGCCAAGAAGGTGACACTCTTATTTCCTGCTTCAGCAGTGTGGTTTCCTGTGTCACAACTCCATCTCTAGTCTGCTCAGTAGACAATGAATCAGAAATTGATAATTCACACTCACTGTAAAACGCACATTTTACTGCAATGTGACGGAAAATAAATGTGGTGCCACTTATTTTGTTTGGCATCTCAATGCACCTGCACAATGCATCAAAATGCACTTGTGTTGTAGCGCACTACAACACACATGTGTAAAACATCTGTGTGTTGTGGTGTGCTGCATTGAAAAAAATGCAGCATGTCCAGTTTTAGTCCATTACAAAGCTTAAAGGGTAACTCGACTTTTTTGGAAAAAAGAATCAGCAAATACAAAAAAAATATATAGCATATACAGTTGTGACACAAGTCATATTGTAATTGAATGCTATTAAAATGTACTTTTCCTTTTCAATCTGCAGAGCTGTAATTTTCTGTAAAATACAATGCAATATGGCTACCTGTGTATAGAACGCCCCCCAGATATGTCATTTCCTGCTTGTGTGATTGGCTTACTGATTTTCACAGAAGTCACCACTAAGATACAAATCAGATTTTGAGCATCCCCTGCAACAAAAAATGTATTTTTTGTGAAATACTCCTAAAGGAAAACTATGTCTAAAGGAATGCAATTGTCCTCATTAAAGTCCTGCAGGTGCAGCAGCTGATTAATAATTATAAAACCACTCCCATACAGATTTACTCTGTACATGGTCATAGACAAACAAACAGCTATTTCTTCAGAATAACAAAAGGTATGACTCTGCAAACAAAAAAAAAGTCCTGTAACCCAGAGGGGAATATTTTTTTTCTCAACAAAAGTGGAGTTACTCTTTAACCTTTGGCAGTCCATTCAAAATAAATAGGCTGCTTAATGCCACACATGTTAATCCATGCATGTTTACCCCAACACCCTGGTATGAGCATGCTCCTACTGTGTGACACAGGTGCATGTATCAGCATAAAATATGTCCAGAATTTTGCAGGTAAAACAGTACAGCATGTATGTACTAATGAATGCTAACAACACACTGGTGTCAGATCTTCCTTTATTAGACAGCAAGCAGCATGGCAACATACAGAACATCCCCACCCAAAGACTGTCCCTCCTTGACGCGTTTCACCACAATGGGCTTAGTTACATGTATGTTTTTCAAATGTGCATTTTGTGATTTGTCTGGAATTCCCCAATAACAATTCCTTTGGGTTAAGGAGAGCCCTGCATAACAACGTTGGTAGAGATTTCATCACTGGAGTCTGAAAAGAGAGTCTGGTGGCTATTTCACACTAGAAGCAACGTGGAAATTCCGGTTGTGGGTGGATTGACCCTTTAATAAAGCTAGTCATCATTGCCAGAAGATATTAGTTCATGTCAGTGCTGTTATCATAGATACAGTGTGATATTTATGAGCACTGAATCATTTCCTGCCCTCTTTTTTTTTCTAATAGAGGTATCACTCTTCTTCTTTTTCCACTGAGTTTATTATGGACTAGACTTTGAAGAAGCAGAAGTTTTTCCCCTTAGTTGTTCCTTTATGTTTCCCCAGAAGCCCTGTAGACTACTTTTAAGAAAGCAATAAAACAGCTCATGTTCTGACTGCAATAATACATTCTTCATTCATACGTTATCACAGCATCACTGACACTGCTCTGTGGACTTCTTGGACTCTAGGCTAGCAGACCGGACACCAGCCTGTACAGACTTCATAAAAGGGTGTGAAAGGAGTAACAAGCTTATACTCTCTGCCTTGGAAATTATATAATAAGCTTTTTGCTCTACTTCCATTCAACAAATTATGTACAAAAAGCTCAGTGATTAACGTAGAATCGTGATTATACATTCCAGCAGGAACCTTTCAGTTCAGTCTATATTTTAGATTGTTATTTATTGTTGATACCTATATTATGTTCCTCAGTTGCCTTTATTATTTATTGTTCTGTGTTACTAAGCAGTGACTTATAGACATACAATCAGTTCTATGATCAATATTCTAGTCTTACATTCACTGTAATACCCTTCTTTGTTATTATATTACTATATGTATAAATGTGTAAATTCTTGTCTGTAGTTTTGCAGTCTAAAATACCTGTGAAGTGTCACCTTGCCTTTTGTAAAATGTCAGAATAATTGTTATGATCGTGACTCACTGCATGCCGCAATACTCCTGTAAAAGTAATTTCCAAGTCACAAGCCACTGGATCACTAAGCCTTCTATCCTGCATTTTGTGATTTACATGTTAAAGGATCAGTCCACCCAAAAGTGACATCTCATCTTTAAGATGATGGCGATCAGTTGAATCACTCAATATTTTCCTATATCTCTTGGGTCCTCAGAATTTTGCACCTGAGCTCTCAGGCCTGTCCACCTAATACAGTGATACCTCGATTCACGAACACTTCTGTCCATTAACAACTCGAGTTGCGAACAGAAGAGTTCACAAAAATTTGCTTTGGTACGCGAACTCCGCTTCGGTTCACGAACACAGTGCAAGATTCGAGTCTTAGGTGAACCAGTCCACTCAGATAGGGTTTTCTGCCCCCTGACGACCATGATGGTGGGCTCACTTGATTGGGAATCATGAAAAAACAGTTCATATGAATTCTACAACTTTATCATGCCCTCAGATGATCTTTTCCTCGATGCACAATGCTGTTTTCTGACCCCTAGATTAGTCATTTAAATTGGGGTTTGGGATTTTTTTTTTTTTTTTTTTTTTTTTTTTTTAGATGTACACTTGAAAGAGGTCAGTTTAATGTAAAAGACCGTATGTAATATATGTTTAAAATCTTTTTTTTTGTACTGTACATACATTTCATAATTTTAAACGAAAAAAAATTTTAGAACGGATTAAGCTGATTTACATTGAACTCTATGGGAAAATGATTTTTCACGAATTACGTTTGTGAACCGAGGTATCACTGTATAGCCTTTTTTGAGTGAGGCAGCTCCTACTGTAGAATGAGAAGGAAAATCCCTGGTAAAGTACGGAGCTGGGTGCAATGGCAGGGACAGTATCACCTCAGGAAGCTAATGGATGGTTTACATTTTTCATAAGAAAATGTCAGTTTTTAGTGGACTGTGGACTTTTAAAATGCAATATTCAATCGCACAATCATAGCAAATAGATAATCTTTGCTTATAATTGCTTTTAGTTGATATAGTACAATGTTATCAACTATAGTACACGTTACGTGGTGCGCAAAGTAAACCTGTAGTTATGCTGTAAACTGCCAGTGCTTGGCGTACAGTATTCTATTTTCCAAGTACAGATATGCTTCCTGCTGCACCACAATATTTGTCAATGAAAGACCACCATCACAATGATGGACTGACCATAGAGTAATCTACCGGACAGGGAGGGACCATGGGCACTGGTCAGTACTTAAACATGTAAGACATAGTGACACCAGTGTGGACATAGCTGAGGTCCCCTGTTACAGTAAGGAACTGACAGTTTACTAAGCTCATCTGGACTACAGGTACACTTTAGGCTACACCCCAAGCCATGGACACAGTCAAGACCGAATCATTATCATCCGTTCATTGCTCTCCCTCCATTACACCTAGAATATAAAAGGCCACATGAAGAGTATTAAGCTTATGTCAAATGACTGAACTTCAGGGAGACAGCTAAATCCTCACATAAATAATTTAAATATATGGGAACTCTCTACTATTAAAGGGATTTTTATATCCATCCATCCATTGGCTCCTGAGATTTACACCGCTAGCCTGGTGATCTGTCTTTTCTATGCTCCAGTAAAACAACACAGCTAGGTCCCCTTCCTGCCCCCAGGTTGTAACTGGACAGTGAATCAGCAACACTGATACTGGTCAGGTCATCTCTCTGCTCTCTCCTCTTGTGAGCATGTTCTACTGTACAGGAGATTATACAAGGCTGATTAAGTCAAATTCTGGCATTTACTCTAGTGGCATTTAAAGTTCAATAAATGTATTTTTAAATAAATATAAGACTGCATTCCTTGGTGTGTTTTAATATCTGCCTGGAGTTCAGTTTTAAATATAGTCTGACCAATGCAATAAAAATGAGCAGCTGGTCATTGTACACCAAGTAATGTTCAGGTATAATGTTGACAGAGATAAAGAGAGGTAGGACAAGGCAGGGATAAAGATAAACACTGCCTGAGACAATCTTCTCATTTTGCCTTACCACAAAGCCATTCCTAACCGCCTCACATTCTTGCTAGGAGAAGCTATACAATGTTTGACTATTGGGAGATTCTGAAATATGCAGAGTGTAATCCCTATGTGACAAGCAGAAATAACAAATTCCTGGAAGTCATCGCTTCCTGTTAAAGGGTTGCGGCTCGGACACTAGCTATCTCACCAACAATGTTCATGTATATCCTCAGCTACACAGACAGCTTGCCCTGAAAATATAGCGTAAAGATACCTTGCCACACGTCCTACTGAGAAACCATTGTGTTGTTTAAATGTATAGTTCTTTATTAGGGATACAAAAGTGTATTTCCTGTATTGTTTGTCTTCTGTATTATTATGGTACTAGTCTATGTGCAAAAGTAGATATAACCATATTTGTCCTGTCGTAAATTACAAAGTAGCGTTCTGCAATACAGTATTTTGTAATACTTTTTGGATCATTAGTCCCTAAAAATATCAACAAATACTATACTGTCCAGCTGTGTACCTTATGTATAAAAATATAGAGTTGTGCGACTTCTAATGGATGACCATAGCAGCCAATATTAATGAATGATCATAAATTTATATGGTAAATGTAGACATATATTCAATTTTATGGGGGTGCAGTAAATGTTACACTATTACCTGTTAGCACAATGCTCTTAAATTAGTTTGCATGGTTAGGTGATTAATATTTGGCATGGTTCAGGTTATTAGGACTGACTAAGTGAACAATTATGTAAAGTGCTGTCAAATCTTTGGCAAGAAATTATTTCTTTTAACAAAACTGTTTGGCTCGTGTTCCTTTACATGTTTTGCAAAGTTGCCAAACTGAGTAATGGTCAACCATCTCATTAAATCAACTCTGTCACCAGCATACATAGCTGAAAATAAGGGTTGCCTGTAAAGAAACAATTAATAACACACTTTTCCTGCCTCCTGGGTTGCTTTTTTGTAGAGCTAAGCTTGTTGAGGGATCTTCAATTTCCAACACACTTTTTGGGTATGTTGGATGCGTGGGACCCCTCTGCACTCTGGTTGGAACCACTGGCCCACTACATAAAGTAGCATAGGAGCTGGTGGATCGAACCACAGAGTGCAGAGGGAGACCAGGCATCCAACCTACCCAACAGTGTGCTGGATACTGAAGATCCTTCAGCAAGCTTAGCTCTTCAAGAAAGCAAAGATTAACGACTCAGGAGGAAAGTAAAAACTGGCTACGGGACTGGCTATGGCATGAACTCTTTTCTTTACAGGTCACCCTTATTTTAACATTTTAATTTTAGTGACAGAGGAAGTAATTTGCCTTATTTTTCTGTATCATGTTCTGTATGAGGTCAGTGTTACTCATACATTTGCATTGGCATAATTGCACCTTCACTGGCATAATTACAGAATGCACACAATAGCACAGAAGAGAAGTCAGTACTCAGATCTTGGCAAAAAATGAAAATGTCTCTTAATTGTGATCTTTAAAACAACACAAAAAAGCTTTGCTATCTGTTGTTGTATGGAGAAAACCCAAGGATGCAAGTTTACTAGTATAGTTCTCCATAGAACCAATACAGTATCTCACAAAAGTGAGTACACCCCTCACATTTTTGTAAATATTTTATTATATCTTTTCATGTGACAACACTAAAGAAATTACATTTTGCTACAATGTAAAGTAGTGAGTGTACAGCTTGTATAACAGTGTAAATTTGCTGTCCATTCAAAATAACTCAACACACAGCCATTAACCTTTTCATGACTAAGCCTATTTTTGAAATTTGGTGTTTACAAGTTAAAATCCGTATTTTTTGCTAGAAAATTACTTAGAGTTCGCAAACATTATATATATTTTTTTAGCAGAGAATCTACAGAATAAAATGGCGATTGTTGCAATATTTTTTATCACACGGTATTTTAAATGCAAATTTTTGGAAAAGGGACACTTTCATGAATTTTAAAAAATCCAAACAGTAAAGTTACCCCAATTTTTTTGTATAATGTGAAAGATGATGTTACGCCGAGTAAATAGATACCAAACATGTCACCCTTTATAATTGCACGCACTCGTGGAATGGCAACAAACTACGGTACCTATGAATTTCCATAGGCGACACTTTAAAAATGTTTTACGCTTACCAGGTTTGAGTTACAGAGGAGGTCTAGGGCTAGAATTATTGCTCTTGCTCTGACGATCGCGGCGATACCTCACATGTGTGATTTGAACACCGTTTACATATGCAGGCGCGACTTCCGTATGCGTTTTCTTCGCTGCGCGAACTCGCGGGGACAGGGGCACTTTAAAAAATTTTTTTTTTTTTAATTTATTTTCTTACTTTATAAATTGTGTTTTAAAAAAAAATTTTTTTTTTAACTTTTATTGCTGTCACAAGGAATGTAAACATCCCTTGTGACAGTAATAGGTGGTGACAGGTACTCTTTATGGAGGGATCGGGGGTCTAAAAGACCCCCGATCCCTCCTTTACACTTCAAAGTATTCAGATCGCCGAAAACGGTGATTCTGAATACTGTATACTTTTTTAAATTCGGCGCCATTGGCAGCCGAGTAAACGGGAAGTGACGTCATGACGTCGCTTCCGCGTTTACAACGAGAAGGTTGGAACGAAGCCGCCCACAGCTTCGTTCCAGCTCACCCCCAGCCGCCGAAGGTACCCGATTGGACACCGGGCCTCCCGATCGCACGGGAGGCCCGGTAACAGCGGCGGGAGGCGGCGGGAGGGGGGGATGTCCCCTCCCGCTCCTCCGGTATAACAACCGAGCGGCTTTTAGCCACATCGGTTGTTATACTCGGGTAGCCGATCGCCCGCTGTAAACAACGGTACCGGGATGATGCCTGCAGCTGTGTGCATCATCCCGGTATAACCCCGGAAAGCCGAGTACGCATATCTGCGTATGGTCGGCGGGAAGGGGTTAATATCTAAACTGCTGGTAACAAACGTGAGTGCACCCCTAAGTAAAAATGTCCAAATTGGGCCCAAATTGTAAATATTATGTGTGGCCACCATTATTTTTTAGCACTGCCTTAACCCTCTTGGGCATGGAGTTCACAAGAGCTTCACAGGTTGTCACTGGAGTCCTCTTCCACTCCTCCATGACAACATCACAGAGCTGGTGGATGTTAGAAACCTTGCGCTCCTCCACCTTCAGTTTGAGGATGCCCCACAGATGCTCAATAGGGTTTAGGTCTGGAGGCATGCTTGGCCAGTCCATCACCTTTACCCTCAGCCTCTTTAGCAAGGCAGTGGTTGTCTTGGAGGTGTGTTTGTGGTCGTTATCATGTTGGAATACTGTCCTGTGGCCCAGTCTCTGAAGGGATCGGATCATGCTCTGCTTGAGTATATCACAGTACATGTTGCCATTCATGGTTCTCTCAATAAACTGTAGCTCCCCAGTGCCGGCAGCACTCATGCAGCCCCAGACCATGATATTCCCACCACCATGCTTGACTGTAGGCAAGACACACTTGTCTTTGTACTCCTCACCTGGTTGCCGCCACACACGCTTGACACCATTTGAACTAAATAAGTTTATCTTGGTCTCATCAGACCACAGGACATGGTTCCAGTAATCCATGTCCTTAGTCTGCTTGTCTTCAGCAAACTGTTTGTGGGCTTTCTTGTGCATCATCTTTAGAAGAGGCTTCCTTCTGGGACGACAGCCATGCAGACCAATTTGATGTAGTGTGTTTGATGTATGATATGGTCTGAGCACTGACAGGCTGATCCCCCACCCCTTCAACCTCTGCAGCAATGCTGGCAGCACTCATACGTCTTTCTCCCAAAGACAACCTCTGGATATGATGCTGAGCACGTGCACTCAACGTCTTTGGTCGACCATGGCAAGGCCTGTTCTCAGTGGAACCTGTCCTGTTAAACCACTGTATGGTCTTGGCCACCGTGCTGCAGCTCAGTATAAGAGAGTGAGAGTGATAACACCAAATTTAACACACCTGCTCCTCATTAACACCTGGGACCTTGTAACACTAAAGACACCGGGGAGGGAAAATGGCTAATTGGGCCCAATTTGGACATTTTCACTTAGAGGTGTACTCACTTTTGTTGCCAGTGGTTTAGACATTAATGGCTGTGTGTTGAGTTATTTTGAGGGGACAGCAAATTTACACTGTTATACAAACTGTACACTCACTACTTTACATTGTAGTAAAGTGTAGTAAAGTGTTATCTCATGTGTTGTCACATGAAAAGATAGAATAAAATATTACATAAATGTAAGGGGTGTACTCACTTTTGTGAGATACTGTATGTAGGCCCTGGTTCGCGCAGGTCTTAGAAACTGGTGCTTCAAGCTCCTGAGCTTAGATCAACCTGATGTCAAGTTGGTAAGGAAATACTATTATTTCCTGTAATATTAGAAGGCTGGTCAGGTGCAGATCAGCCCTAAAGCAATAAATAATTTGAAATAATGATATATTGCGTGCTGCAGAAGCATTATTAGTAATCTATTGCTCAGTAAGAGCAGTTGGGGTCCCCCTTGATCTGACTGCACTCATGCCTCCAAAAAAATAACTAACCAGTGTTCAGATGCCATCGATCTAGACTGAAAACCAGGTTCTTAATGTTTGCTTTTCATGTTTGCCCAAGTTTAACCCTGTAAAATAGAAATATATTTTGTAATACAAGCTAACTAATGAAAGCCATATCTGTTGCAAAGAAAAAAAACTCTACTTTGCATCAAATATAAGTGTCACTAAAACAAACAATTTGCAGGGAACATGAAGAGAAACTACTAAAGTTGTTAAGTGTTTCTATGATCAAAAAGTAAAATCATTTGTTCATTTTTCTCATCGTGTTTCAATTATTTCTAGCCTACCCATATTATTCTGAATGATCTTAACGTTTGTAACGATCCCACACATTTTCTTTCTTGAATTCTGTGACACATATTCTGTCCTGTGAGTAGGCACTGCTGTGTCACACATTTCACAGAGCCTGCCTTCTGAACTACAGAGGTGCTCAAAGGAGGAATTTAGAAGGTAAAGTCAGTACAGGAAATACTGCTTGCAGGCAGGTACTATGGGATATGCAGTCCTTAGGAATTGTAGTAGACAGCAGAGGAGAAGCTGCAAAGCGTGCAGTGAATTCAGGGAGATGTGGTAAGAGATGGCCAGCAGACAGGCAGCTCTAACAACATAAAGGAGATTTTTTATATAAAAGCCTATGGCTTGTCTAAAATAACTATTGTTTATATTGTCAATACAATGCTGAAGTTGTAAAAAAAAAGACCATTATGGCCAACTCAATTGGTAAGTTAAATTATCCATTGGCTTCTTATGACTTTTGTATCCACTCCCTGTGGGGACAAAGGTGTGACTTCTTCAGCTTAACTCTTAATTATTTGTAAAGTGTAAATAATGGCAAATTTATCATGGGGCGAGTGATAACATCTAGTTTTATGGCCATGACAGTTGGGTGGAACGAAGGACATCTCGCAACTTGAGTCACCAAGAGATATAAAATGCCAGTATATGACAGCAACCATGCAAAAGTGAAATATTTTTCAACTGTAGTACTGGGATGAGTGATATTTACATAGCAAACAGTTGGGTAAAGGGAGTTACTGTGTGCAAACATACTGCTCATTACTTTACATTGGTTAAGAAAATCCAGTTGGGTAAATGCTCATGCTATTATATATGCCCCATGATAAGTAATGGTTTCACTTTTTTATTAATTCCTTATAATTTGTTTTAGGAATCATTGTATTATAATACCTTGTGAAACTCAGAACAGCTCTCTGTACATCCCAAAAAATTATATAAAGTGTTCACCATAAAATTAGTAGATGAGATCAGACTTTCATTTCGGTTACAAGTGTTTCTACAGGTATTCTGTTAATCACTGCTTCCTCTGTTATATGTATGTCCTGGATGAGAATAACCACCTACTTGTATGATTACTATGTGACACAATGTGATCTCAATGTTAACCGATGGCCTGTGTTTTGTTTGTGTTCTGCATATAAATTCTAGCGGTAGTCTTTTATTTTACATTAGAATATTTATTTTGTTATTTGAAACAATAAACTTTATTTTACATCTTATTTGTAGTCTGCGTGTTTACTCCTGATGATTTTGCCCTGTGTAAGTGACTTTTTTTCTGAACATTGTACTGTATATCTGGCAATGTTGTATATAGTTATTATTTATAGGGCAGGGGTGGGTTGGATCACCATTGATTTACTTGCTTTGGCCTTCTGCTACAAAAGGCGTCCCACCTTCTTCACTTGAAAAGCCAATTGTTTAACATTATGGAGAATGGAAGGGACAAGAGTACTTAGCTTATGCTGCAGTAGGTGCGTGACTCCATGTCAGAGAGGGCAGGGAATTTCAGATCTTTCCACTGGAGTCCACAAAAGCCAGTGGATGATTCACTGAAGCAATGTCCACCCTTAACTGAATTATCCCAACTGACTGGACTAACCCTTTGAAGAAAAAATCAAGGCCGCAAATAAAAGTTGGCTGGTGAATTTCTATTGTCTTGGAAATTTGAAACTGTGTTAACGTCGAACTTTAGTCAGGAAATTAAGTCCTGCTAGATCACTTCAGGCTGGCCCCTTTGCAGGTATAGCTACTGTATGTAAAACATTAAAAATAAGTGCCTATACTCTTTAAAATCCAGTAATATACTGTCTCGCCCTGCTCTGCACATGCTCAGTTGCTCTCCATTTTTAGGCACTGCCGAGTTTGTAGAGGCCAATCTGTTGACAGCTTTAAAGCAGAATTAAGGCCTCCTATACTTTACATCCAAAGAAGCTGCTTCTGTTTGATCTGCGACTGCCATTGTGCTGCACATGTGATCAGCCATATGATGGTTTTGTTTTATGATTTACTGCTGTGCAGTCGCTCTGGGATTCAGCAAAATAGCAGCCTCCAGCAAGAAGAAACAGAAACCATGCTGGAGACAATTTACAGCGCACACTCATTTTGGTAGCTTAATGTAGAATGTATGTTCCTTGCTAAAGAACATTTTTTAAATTAAGTTTTTATGGGTAAAGTTTTGCTTTAAGGTTAAAAAGTCCACTTTGAAGGCCAATTATAAAACAGGGGTATGGCCTTCAGGACCGGACTGGCCTACTGGGATACCGGGACATTTCCCGGTAGGCTGCCTGCCCTGGGCCGCTTTGGGCTAAGCTGTGGCTGCAGTGCTGCTCTCCCTCCTTCCCCTCTATAAGGCACACATAGCAGGCATCTCCTGCTGTGTGTCTCGGAGCTGAGTGTGAAAAGTCCCGCCCTTCTCCTTGAGCAGCTCGTGTGATAGGCAGAACAATGCGTCTATCACACAAACTGGTCTAGGAGGAGGGCGGGACTTTTCACACTCAGCACTGTCACGTGCTGCTATCCTGACAAGACGATATGGATTGGGATCGGCATTATGTGTGCTGCTTATGCTTGCTACCAAGAATATTGTCTGTAAGTTTTCTACCTACATTAAAGTCTGTGCTTTTACTATAATAGAGAGCACTTAGATTTGTTTTATTTATTCATGACCCGGATACATGTGAGATTGGGATCTCTCGCACTCCAAAGTGTTTCCCTCTGAAGTGGGAAAAAGTGTTTAGTGATCTTCCTTTTGGTTCAGGGGTTGTTTCTATGAAGCGAGGGGAGGGGAGCATTTTGCCTGTTGGTTGGTGGTACAAATGGATCTGATAAAACTTGTGGATTCATCTGTCTTTTATAGGGCTCTGGACTGCTCTTAATGATTAATGCCTTATTGGACTTTTTATAACTTCATCATATTTATTGCTCTGCACTGTCTGTTTTTACAAATTTGCATTTGGAGCCATGTGACATTAACCCTTAGTATTCAGCTTGCAATAGTTTTTATTTCAGTTATTTGTTTGCGCTGATTAGTATTATTTTCTATTTATCCCGAGGCTGCAATTATGGGTATAATAAGGCTGCATGGACTGGCACACAGGCTGAATTGATGGGCACTGGTGAGGCTGCATTGATCTCCTGTACCATGCCCACAGCCTCTGACATCTCCTGTACCATGCCCACAGCCTCTGACATCTCCTGTACCATGTCTGCAGTCTCTGAGGTAGTCTGGAGAGGAGTCAAGAGTGGGAGTGCGCTGGGATTGGGGTCACGGGAGAATTCAGACGTGTGTGGACTGTGGAGAGGAGACTATAGGAAAACCAGAGCCACCAAGCTGGAGCCGACTGACTGATCCCTGCACGGTGCACCTGAGAGAAGATCAGTGACAGCACCGCTAGGCCAGTCTGAAGGGAGGGGTCATTGAGGTAAGGGGGGAGTGAATACAATAATGTAAGGGGGAACTGATATAAAGGTTTCCCCCTTGTATCAGTAACCCCCCCTCTTACCTTAGTGTATTTTCTGCGGAAGGTGGTCTCTGGTTCCCAGAGTCCCCCTCCCCCCCCTCACATTCCCAGAGTCCCAGGTGTCCCCCTTGATAGCTCCACCACTTTTACAACTTATAACTGGAATTTGCTGTTTTATATATATATATATATCCCTAGCTCTATGTGCTTTCATATCTGTCTTATTTATATATAATACGCTCTTTAAATGTGCTTTAAAATACATTGTTTTTTCTTTCATGAACAAGAAAATAATGACATAATGCTATGGGGCTGGTATGACATTTTTTCCAGGGCTGGATTTTATTCCCAGTCCGGCCCTGATGGCCTTGCTGCAGCTATATTGCTGCTTTAAGAAATCAAACAAATAAAAAAAAAGGCACAATTAAAAAACACAGTGATATTTTATGCAAAGTCACCATGAGACTGGTTGCTCTGGAACCTACTATGTTTGTGTTTGCCCAATTTATATGGATCACTACTAGCTCAAAAATATATTCCTTTGTCAAACTATTGAGTGAGGTTTTTTGAGTGGGTTTGTTTTTTAAGAAGATGTTGGTTAAAGCAGAACTTCAGTCAAAGGGCTGAAAAACAATATCTAAAAGCTTGTCCAACCATGCTTACCTGTGCCAAGCTGAAAAGCGAGCAGGGTGGCACCACTATTCTTATTTTAGATTTGCATCAACCTGTGTCACTTACCAGCTTAGTACATTATGAAAGAGCATCATCTCAATGCTGTGTTCCCATAAGTAGCCTACACAGTACTTAGTGAGAATAGGTTTGACTGACAGCACTATGCAGTGTAATACAACCTGCTAAAATGGCATAACTTGCCACTTTCTGCCTACTTTCTGCTGTATAGGGAATTGAGGCATGTTAAAGCTGAACTCCAACTTTCTTTTCACTAAAACTGAGTGGAATGATCAACTTCAGCATAGATCAAACCTCTGTACCATGTTGCTCTATCGTCTGCAGATCCCCTAAAATTCTGGGTATGGTTGTTGCTTTGTATCATGTGACATTCTGTATATCCGCCTGATAGACTCTGTCCCTTCCACAGCCACTTCCTACAGTGCCCAGAGTCTGTGCACTCCCCTTTGTAGTCTTTCAGACTCTGTGAATGATAGAACTTCCTTCACAGCTCTGATGGTGGGTGGGATTGAATATATCCTAATTAGCATTCAATCCCGCCCAGTCATACCTACAGAAAAAGTCCAAACCTCCCAAGTCCTGCCTCACAAATCACAGCATTTTTCAAGAAGGAAACACCTTCATACAGCCTGTTCTGAAAGCTAGCCAGTTAAATATCCCAACCAGTGTGAACAGGAAGAGTTCCACCCCTCAGATTCTGCCCTCCCAGAGCCCTGCTCTCTGTAAAGCAGTGGCGGCCGGTGGTAGTTTTTTTGGGGTGGTAACAAACAGTATGCCACTGACCCCCCCCCCCGTCGGTCGGTAGCACTTACCCCATCGCTTCACCGGTGGCCTCCCATTCTCCTGCTCTCCACGGGTCATCACGGCGGTGGGGGAGGCCTTCCGTTCCCCTGCTCTCAACGGGTCATCACGGCGGCAGCAGCTTCCATTTTCTTCCTTCTCCTCGGCGGCCAATCGTGAGTCCTCTCTTTTCGGCCAATCAGAAAACGGGTCTCACACCCGCTTCTGATTGGCCGGATTGAGGATCAGTGTTTCAACAGCGAATATTTATTCACTGTTGTAACACCTGGGTGGGCTCTTGGCACAATGCTCTGCACCATGAGTCCATACTATTTTGAAGCCTATTAGAGCCTATGGTTCTAATCAGGTACTTCAAAAAACACCCCTGCCGCTGTAATTCAGGCGCCCAGTGTCCTGAAGGGGGTGGGCGTGGCATAAATAGGCCGTGGTGGCTGTGGATAGATTCATGCTATGCATGAGTCTATCTATTATACATATAGGGGGTGGCGTGGATAGAGGGGAGTGGCGCCCAGGCACCCCTAATGGACGGGCAGCCACTGCTGTAAAAGTGATTCAATTACATACGGTATGAAGGAAAAACCTTCATAATAACCTCCCATAGCGCTTCCTCTGTAGTCTTGCAGTAAGCTATTATTCTCTGACATGCTGCAAGATAGGAATGACCCAGAAGGAGGTATGACACATTTACACCTTTCACCACCCACATGAAGGCCCAGAAACACCCACAATAACCCTAGGACCCACCCACATCAACTTCCAAAACTGCTACAAGTGACTCCCATAGACCGCCCTAAACTACAGAGGCTTCAAAGGATCATGGGACATGTAGTATCAGAACTGGAAAAGGAAGGAAACGGGAAGTCAAAGAACTTTGAAATGTAGCCAGGAGAAGGAGTGACATCACAGACACAGAAACCTGCTGTATACAACACAAGGTAAGTTACACACAATCTGACAGTGGAGTTGTGGTTAATTTACATGCACAATGCATCTGTCGTTTTGGGGAGGAAAAGCTGGAGTTTTTCTTTAACATAAAGACTGATTTCAAGAAATCATTTACTGCTTTGTTATGATTCTTTCAGATGACTTTATATTAAAAAAGTGACATACCCAGGAAAGGAAAATATATAATCCAGCTATAAGCTAACAAAGTTTGACAGCAAGAAAAAATGTGAATGTAAAGTGACCCTGTGAGAATAGAAATATGGAAGCTGACATTTTCAATTTGTTTAACCACTTGCTTACTGGGCACTTAAACCCCCCTCCTATCCAGACCAATTTTCAGCTTTCAGCGCTGACGCATTTTGAATGACAATTGCGCGGTCATACAACACTGTACCCAAATGAAATTTTTATCATTTTTTCCCCACAAATAGAGCTTTCTTTTGGTGGTATTTGATCACCTCTGCGGTTTTTATTTTTTGTTAAAAAAATGTAAAAAGACTGAATTTAACAAAAAAAAAAATATTTTTTTTATATTTTGTTATAAAAAATTTAAAACAGGTAATTTTTCCCCTTCATTGATGTACGTTGATGAGGCGGCACTGATGAGCACTGATAGGCGGCAGTGATGGGCACTGATGGGTGGCAGTGATGGGCACTGATGGGTGGCAATAATGGGCACTGATCATTTACACTGATAGGCAGCACTGCTAGGTGGCACTGATTGGCACTACTGGTGGGCATTGATAGCTGGCTCTAAATAATGAGTAACAGAAAAGTGGGGAATATGGCGCTACCTATTGGCAAAAATATGGCACTAATATCAATACTAACATAAATAACCTTGGTGGGACAGCTGAGGGGGGCCTGAGTACTGCACTGGAGCTGTGTTTACACCACTCACACACAATACGTGTAACCCCTACCTCAAATAGAATAACTGTGCTATATATATAAAAAAGATAGTTTGTAACCTACAGGTGGGTAATGACATCACACCATGCATACATGCATAGTATATATGTGTATCAAAAAATGCTGCACAAAATGCCCACCAGGTAGTCACAAGCCTCAAGCATTTAGCAAATATATTTAGGTGTATCAGGTGTGTATAATTAACTACAAACATTAACAAAAAGACAAATATGTGTCCGATGTGCTATGCGCGATATCCTGAAACCTTCCTTATTATTAAATCCTTCAGCTGTCAGGATGTGAAAATACATGAAAATTTTTTTTTAAAGTAAGTTAATAAAAAATAATAAAATACAATAATGTGTCATATGTATACGTGAAAAATAACCACAATCAAAAGTGAATAAATAAATTAGGATTGAGATAAAGGTTCATATATATGACAGTCCGTGGGGTGTACATCTGATGCTCCTCGGATATAACACATAAAAATATATATATGTTGGGTGACTTGAGTGCTCGCACTCGTGTCCACAGGTGACTTCTGTGCTCCCCCACAAGGGTCCCCACTCACCGGCTCCAGTCACCCCACTGGGGCAATACGCATGTGGATACACTCAGTGCGTCCAATCCTCCACCAGGGCTGTCAGTAAGGTTCCAGAAAAAGAGGGCTTATCTTCAATTAGATGCCAGCATAGTCTTTTACCGAATTCCTTCTCTGACGCTCTTCCTGCCAGGAACACGCTCCTGACATCAGGTGATAAGAAACATCAAACTGATTCATAGTCAGTGAACAACAATCCAGTCTTCAGAGGCCATCTTGCCTCTTGCCCAGAAGATGCAGCCAGACTGTCAATCACAGACTGCATGTTAAAGTTACCCGTGATTTTCCTATAACAGTCATGTTTCATTGTTCTCTGTATATCAGTGGCCAGGGGAGCAGTTAGGCCCATTTTACATGGATGGATAGAATTCAGCTTTTAGCTGCGGATAGATTAAGTTATCTACCGCAGATAAACTCACATAATGCTTTCCTATAGCCCCATTCATACACTGCATTTAGCAATGGTTTTGTTACATTGGGTTTGGTACGGTTAGAAAAAAATAAAGTTGACTGCGTCCAGAACCGATTTATTTTAGCTATCTGCACATAACTGCACATAACTGCAGGTAATCGCAGTATACTATTTCTCCTGCGGATAGCAGCGGCAACGAGGAAAGAAAAACAACAGGAAGCACATCAGAAATGGCAAGAATGTTCTACTGCAGCTAAACGCAGCCGCATGTAAACGCATGTAAACGCACCCCAAGACATCCCTGAATTTCAAAATAACAATACATACATGCAGAACAGCCGCCCGTGTGAAAGTTTTCTTGATTGCACTTTGGGGAAAAAAGAAGCATATTTGAAATAACTGATGGTACTGTTTATGAATGCTTACATGCTCGAGGAATGGAAAGGGTACACTCCAGAATTGTCATTTTCATCCTAGCTTTACTACCCACAGAGTCCTAAACCTGAAAAAGCACAGATTTAGTACAGGCACAGTGCAGAAATGAGTCAGATCAGTTGAATCCGATTTGAGAAAGGGTTTTCCCTAAAATGTTTCCTCCACCTCCATCCTGGTTCCAAGGTGTCTGCTTGCCAGTGTTGCCAACCTACCAGATTGAAATTTACTGACACAACACCCAAAATTTACTGGCACAGTCAAGTTTTTACTGGCATATCCAAAAGTTACAAAATGACAATTTTAAGTGCAAATTTCAGTATTTAGGATACAAAACAAGTACAATATGCAAATAGCAATGTGATTTAAGGTAGATATTAAGGCAAAAACATATTTCTTATTTTATTTTCGATATAGTAAGTAGCTCAGGGACAGGACTCAGGAGGGCAAGAAATTAGAATGGGTGGCACACACACAAGAAATTGACCCCAAATGACACTGACAGCAGTGTGCAGCAGCACAGATGATGATGGCACCTCACTAACATGATACGCTGTGGCGTTGCCTTTAGGGGGAATTACACGGGGGGAGGGTTACATTAGGGGGATTACACGGGGGGAGAGCTGTGCTGATGCGCTAGCCTGCTCAGTGCCCCTGATTGCTCAGTGGCCCGGGGGGGGGGGGTGACACCAAATTTTACCGCACCAGGTGACACCAATCCTAGTGACGCCACTGATGACACATCCCCTCCTGAGTCACAGTGACCCACTCTCTGCATGCCAGGTGGTCCCTTCAGTCCATTCCCGGCTTGCCTTTCTTCCCTTCCACAGACCTGCACATAAGGTTCCGGCTGCTCTGTTCCCTACACTATGACGTCACGTGGCACACTGCCGGCACAGTCCAAACACACTGCAGCAGGCACTTGGATGGTCTCGGCCAAGCGTCACAGCCATATTTTTTACTGGCAACATTTTTCTTTCACTGGCATTTACTGGCAGAAGAAAAGTGCCCATTTTTTACTGGCTGCCAGTAAAAATACTGGCGGTTGGCAACACTGCTGCTTGCCAGTGAGCTACTTTATTTCTGGTACCTTTCTGCTACTATCTTTATGAACACTTGTGGATACTCTTTATGTATACTTGTGAAATCTCACCATTCTGATGCTGGGTATTGCAGTGCTGTAATATGCATCAGGATTTTCCTATATCTAGTATTATGGTCTTGATGGTGACTTCTAATTTGTGTATGTTGTTAACTGTATTTTACATGTATAAATAATACAAGCAATAGATTAAATGCTAAAGAAATACAGTGAATAGTGGCGCAGGTTATAGTATATAGCATGAAATGTGAGTCCATACAAGAGTCCTTTGAGCTATTAAGCTCTGTGTGAGGAAACGATCTATGAAAGCAGGGCAGCCTTGCAGGGGTAGCCGAAGCACACTCCAAACATGTAAAGAGAAAAACAGGAAGCAGGCGCCTCTTAGGTAAGACTGTAATATTTAATAAATGAAACACTCACATTTTAGTATCATTAATCAGGAAGAGCAGAGTCAGGTAACACCAATCTCCTTCAGGGGTCACGACCCGTGTATCCGTGTATGGCCGGCGTCCTGACCAGCAGGAGTCTTTCGGCGTTCAAGCAAAGTCCAGAGCGAGGCTTGAGGAGCAGCTGGTGGATCACAGAAGAGGGCTGGAACGCAGCATGTGGTGGGACGGCGTCACAGACGTGATCGCGACGCGTTTCCAAGCATGCGCACTAGGGAGTTGTCTTTAGTGCACGCTCCTTTCTCAAGCTCTCAATGCTTGAGAAAGGCGCACGCAGGATGCTTTCTCATACAAGTACACAGTATAGCAGGCACATATCAGGAATATGAAGTGTTGGGGTAACAAATGCTTTAATTAGCTCTGTCAACCAGCAGTAATTCTGATTATATGTGAGAAGTCCCACTTGTTTGCAATCGAGGTCTGTATTTCTTTTTTGGATTTAATTAAAAGATTTGTGTGTGTGCTGGCTGGGGGTATAAAATTTTTTAGCAAAGTAATATTGGACTTCAGTGAGGTACTGCCTGCCCCCTATGTGTGTATATGTTATCCAAATATAACCTTTAACCACATGCCGACCAGCCGCAGTTGTACTGCGGCAGAATGGCACGGTTGGGTGAAACGATGTTATGTAACGTCGCTTCGCCCTGTGGCCACTAGGGGGCCCCCCGAGCCGATGCGAGTGCCCGGCGGTCTCGATCACCGCCGGGCTCCCGCGATCGCTTGGGGCACACGGAGAACCGGAAACTGTGTGTGTAAACAGTTTCCGGTTCTCTGAGGGGAGAACTGACAGATCATCTGTTCATACAGAGTATGAACAGCGATCTGTTAGCTTCCCTGCACAGTCCCCTCCCCCTTCAGTTAGAACACAAACTAAGACACACATTAACCTCTTCACTGCCCCCTAGTGTTAACCCCTTCACTGCCAGTGACATTTTTATAGTAATCAATGCATTTTTAATCGCACTGATCGATGTATTAATGCCAATGGTCCCAAAAATGTGTCAAAATTGTCCGACGTGTCCGCCACAATGTCGCAGTCATGATAAAAATCGCTGATCGCCGCCATAACTAGTAAATAAAAAAAAAATGTAATTAAAATGCCATAAAACTATTCCCTATTTTGTAGATGCTATAACCTTTGCGCAAACCAATAAATATACGCTTATTGCGATTTTTTTAACCAAAAATATGTAGAAGAATATGTATCGGCTTAAACTGAGATAAAAAATTGTTTTTTTTATATATTTTTGGGGGATATTTATTATAGCAAAAAGTAAAAAATAATGTGTTTTTTTCAAAATTGTCTCTCTTTTTTTTGTTTATAGCGCAAAAAATAAAAACTGCAGAGGTGATCAAATACCACCAAAAGAAAGCTCTATTTGTGGGGAAAAAAAAGGACGTCAATTTTGTTTGGGAGCCACGTCGCACGACTGTGCAATTGTCAGTTAAAGCGACGCAGTGTCGAATCGCAAAAAAGTGCTCTGGTCTTTGGCCAGCCAAATGGTCCGGGGCTTAAGTGGTTAAAGAAAACTGATTATCATATAATAAATAATTATGAAAAAGTCCCAATATAGTAAAGTCTTAAATGTGCAAAAATTCTACTCTTCAATAGTGATCAGAAGTGCTCCACCAAATGAAAACCTCTATCACCCCCCAAAGGGCAAATGCTCACTTCCACTCTTAACCCCCATTACAAAGGTTTTATTGGGACACAAAGGGTGTGTGTGTGTGTGTGTGTGTGTGTGTGGGGGGGTTTAAGTTGATCACATCAGCCTCTTTCCCCCAAATTACTGATGTAGCATTTTTAAGATTAGTTAGGTGGTGCTTGGATGTCCACTTTAATCTTTTGTTTAAAAAAATGTAAATATACATAGCTTTTTGGCAGGGATCTTTGGCTATTTACGTGATGTCCTCTTTCTCCAGTGGAGGCTGAGTGATTTAACAACCTGGCACTGTTCACTGCAGTATTATCTTGTGATCCCAGCACAGCCTAAACTTGAACTTCGCTAAGCCTTTAAAAATAATTTTGGGTGCACTCCCAGGCTCCTCAAATAGTAATGGTCTACTCACTGCTTTCATCTGTGGGAGGGGGTGAAAAAGGGAGAAATACTTACCGTATTCCCTGCTCCTAAAGACTTCTTCCCTACTAGTTCCAGGATGGATCACTAGTTATTTGAAGCCGTTCCTCTTTGCCAATCATGCTGCCACATTTTCACCACCATCATTGTGTACAATGCAGGACCAGTGTTGTATGCAAGGACGCTGAGGGTCTGACCAAATTCGGGGGGCTGGAGCAGACCAAAGGAGAGCATTGGCTGTTCTCCCCCCTAGAACTAAGCAGTAGGCTTTTACTATACAGGGGTACACCCAAAATGTATTTTTAAAAGCTCACCAAAGCTTAGCTTTACTGTAGAGGAAGTGGGTTGACATAGAAATGGATCATCACTAAAAAAGCACAGCAGTAAGCCACTGGGGGACAGCTCTGAGATGGGATCAGTATTGGAGCAAGAGTTAATTTGTATTTGAATAACTGTAGGGCATTACATTTTTCATGAAAATAAAAGTAATGCTGTAGATGGGCCTTAACCTCTGTTCATTTGATTGCCACTATATACCATAAATATGGTAAATAAATATGAAAATGTAAAATCAAAAAGAGGATTGAGAGTTACGCATAATGACTGCAACAGGTGGGAAAAGCTGGATCTCACCTATAGAGTCCCTGAGAGAACTAAACTATTATTTATAGGTGGATTAACCCTTTAAAAGAAAAATTCAGAAACCATGCATTCTTCAGACGAAAAAGTTTATAAATGATATATACATTTTCCTTTATCGATACATGCCACTTTTCTGTTAATGATGATGTACGGATAATTACTTGTAATATGTCCCACTCAGTCCAGCTTGGACATTAGCAAACTCATTCACAAGTATATTGCTGTATGATTGTCACTTCAACAATACATTCATGTAGTAGTTTATTTTATTTTGTGATATTGTAATATCAGAGCCTGTGACAAACATGCTTCCAAGGTCTGAAGAATTCGGTGGCTTGATGGCCCTCCCACACAAGGCCTAGAAAAGGTCACATCTGACTGCCTTGGTAGCGATGCCTACGCTCAGCGCCAGAATCCGTAAAACCAAACCCACTGCATGCCAGAAAGCCTCAGAGCAGGTAGGAGGCTGAGCTGCGTGGGCTCAGAATTCATTCTCACGCATTCCTAAAGCCAACCACTTGCTGGATGAATCATTTCACAGAACGTAATGCTGAAGACACTGACAGTGGAAGTTTAGTTTTAGTTTATCACGCTGTGTCATTATATACACTGCCATACATGATAAATCAAGTTCTGTCTGGAACAATAACCATGGTGTCATTATAAATGGATGCTTGTAATTGAAGTCTCAACAAATCCTGTATAAAGTAACCAGTAACTGGTCTGAGTTTTACAGCTGCGATTGTCTTGACAAATGATTGGTCCGGAGCTGCTCTTTTGGCCCAGTATATACATGGTAAAAGGTGGTTCAGTTCATAAGTGTTTAGATTGCAGCTTGCTAGACTCAGTTTCTCCAGCCAGGGTCTTCATCCATTGGAAGCAGAGGATGAGGGGAAAAGTTGGGTTGGCTGGCATCACTGCTTATTATGTCCAATACCTCTTCAAGCTGACTCCTAATTAAAAAGAAATAAGATATGATAAATATGAACCAATGGTGTTTAACAAATAATCTGCTGATTTTTGATTTTGACTTAAAAGTCGGTATGTTTCTGCCTATTCATTAATATACGTCCATTTCTCTTACTCTGTGCCTTTCCTCACCGTTAATTAACACAAAGCCACAAACATAACATAATTACCCCTTTAAATTCAAATGTAACCCTGCAGGTGATTTATGTTAGTGAAATCCTACTACTAAAATCACCTAAAACCTATGTTTCTTTGTGCATTGTTTTGATGTGCTTTTTCAGCTGCAGCTGTGACAATCTGGATTGAGAGTCAGTCACTTAGGGGGTCTACAATTTATATATAGCAGAGAATTGATACTGCTCTCCGTGTACACTACAGTTTTCCCTTACACTGCAGATGCATTTTGTGACTCATAACCTGCAGGCTGCAGTATGGGTTCTCTATAACGCTATCTGCATATCACACGACTAGGGTTTTCTCATCCCAGCTTTATGTTTCCATGCATTGGAATAAATGTCCTAAAACAAGTGGAACAAGAGGAGATTGTGGATTCAGTCATTTAACAGTTGCAGAGGAGACATGGCTGCAGAACAAAGAATGGGCTATGGGAGGTTGCAGGTTCAGCCTTTTATTTGTATAAATGGAGCAGAGGAGGCACAGGGATGTATAACAAAAAGTGCTGCAGCATTGGGTGGGGGGGTGGAGGATAGAAGCTTCAGTTCTGCATGTAACTCCCCCACATAAACGCCCATAATTGTGCTTCTGGCTGGGGTGGAGCTACAGTCAGCATTGACATTGATAAAATTAGCATTTTGCTTCTAAACCACAGTGATTTTAACAGGGGCAAGTGCTAAGTGCACATTCCCTGGGGGATTTCACAAGCCTTTCTAACTTTTGGTGACAGTTATTCTTTAAGAACCACCACCTACTCTTGAATACTATATTCAGAAAGAATAGCAGCTATGTCAAGGTGTTCTCATCAACTTACATTACAGCTACATTTGGATAGGTCTCTGGGTGATAATTCGGTGACACCGGATAGAAAGGTTGGGTCCATATTGGGTTACTATTCTCCATTACTGAATATTCAGGACTTGGCATGTACCTAAAATCAGAAATAGAACAATTAAAGAAATGTATTAATCCATTTATATTTTTACTATACCAGCTAATTGTTCCATTCAGATTTCTAGAAATATTTGATCAAAGCACATTAAAGTGCTACTAAACCACCTGCACTCACTATATCTGGCCTCCCACAGTACACACAACATGGAAATGCAATTATTTTAGTAAATATAAACGGCTAAATACATTTTCTCATCAGCAGTATATAGGAGTCTTGTGATTTCTATCAGTTATTAGTTAAAGCTTGTAGAAGGAGTTTTCATAATGCACTGGCTGCCGTATCAGGATGCAGGGCCCCTGACCCTCTGTCTGGACAGTTCTGATTGGCCCTGTGCTGATTACATGCACTCTCTCAAGAAAAAGAAAAACTCTCTAGCAATACACATCAAACTGAGCATGTGCAGCCTGACTCTGTTTACTCTGTCTTATTCTGACATGTTTTGGAGACAGTACAAGAAGGGGAGGATCAGAGAAGACAGGGTCAAACAGCCTTTTTACACAATGCAGAGGAATAACCCCTCCTGTTGTGGGTTTAGTAACACTTTAAGTAAGAAACCTATACCAGAGTAATATGAGGGCTGATATAACCTTACTCTTCCTTCTGCAAATGCTGATCTGATGGCTTCAGTACCTTCTGAGTCACTGACCTAGAACATGTATGCAGTTTAAGAGTGTAACTTAAGTCAGATTTCCATAAATTACTGGGAGGGACTGGGCATAACCCAGCTGTCTTGGACCATGTTGGGACAAATGACAGAATACAGGGAAGATGGGGGATCCTTAAGAATCAATTTATTGAATTATGCTGCAAGTTGAAGAGAAGGATCTCCAATGTTATATTCTCTAGAATTTTGCCTATGACATGCGCAACACAGAAAAGGCATAGGGAGCTTAGGGAACTGAATGCATGGCTAAAGGCCTGGTGCAGAAGTCGAGGATTTGGGTTTCTAGAGCACTAGGCTGACTTTTCATTGGGGTACAACCTATATGCTAAAGATGGTTTGTACCAGAGGGAGGCCTATTGTGCTATGGGAGAGGTTTATGGGAAGGCTGAGAAGTATTTACACTAGGATTGAGAGGGGACAGAGAATGAGAATAATGGGGGAGACAAATCTAACAGGGGTCAGACACAGGGGTCAGGGTGGAATGGTGTAAGTTGGGGTGGGGCTTTGGCAGGTGATAAGGAATTTTCCATATTACAAACAATCATTGGCAACTATAGTACTACTTGTACAACAAAAAAGATATGCAAAACACAATTGCAAAATGTGACTGTCAGGGAAGACGTCTGCAAAGTACTACTGTTGTTTCCAGGCACATACCTGTGCGCAGGCGCCAACCAAGAATGTCCAGAATGACTGTGGGCGCTTCTGCTGATGCGCATGCGCGTGCGCGAAAGGGATTGTGCATTGGTGCACGTGTGCGCACCTGTTACCAGAACTGGCGCCAGTCGGTCTATTTAAATGGAGCTTTAACACTGGCTGGTTGTTGCTTGGTCTACAGAGTTACCTGAATCCTGATTCCTGTCTGTTTGACTTCTGCTACCGATTCGGCTTGTTCCCTACTACCGCTGCCTGCTTCCTGCCCTGACCCCTTGGCTTTCCCACGGACTATTCTCTGTCTCCAGTTCCTGTTACCTAGCACCTGTTACCGAACCTGCTTGTGACCCGACTACGCCTCTGCCTGCTGTCTGCCTGCTGTCTATGCCTGATTTGCCCATCTGTTGCCAAGACCTGCCTGTGACCCGACTACGCTTCTGCCTGCCACTTCTGTCTGATCTGCCTGTCTGCTGCCTACCAGATTAGTCTGACCCTGCTTCTGGCTGTCCAGCCTGCTTCGAGCTCCTGTGTCCAGTGGTGCATCTCTACCCATCTCCTGCCAAGTCTGCCAGCCATCTGCCACCTCTCCTGCCTGCTACCTGCTGTGTTCCAGCTTCCTGCTTCAAGTTCCTGGCTTCCGCTGATACAGACTTCTGGACTGATCCTAGGCACTCTTACCCCACCATGCTCCTGAGCCTGCTGTCCCACTATCAGGGGCTCTCGAGCCGGAGCTGTACGTGAGGCCTTCCTCTACACGTCAGGCTCACCCACCAGGTACGTGACAGTGACAATGAATTAAAGTGTTCGTTCACCAATGCCAGTACTCTGCCAAACAAAATAGGTGAGTTGATAACTTTGGTGCAAAAAGAGAACTATGATTTGATTGTATTGCTGAACCTTGGCTTCATTGTTCACACAACTGGGCTATAAATATTACTGGCTATGCATTCTTTCAAAGGGACAGGGCAAAACGAAAGGGTAGCAGCATCTGTCTCTATGTGAGAAGTGATCCTAAAGGGAGTGTGAAAGAGAACCTTGTTGATGGAGAGGGTGATGGTGCTGAAGCTTTATGGATGGAGCTGCATATGGGTGTGCATACTTTAAGTTAATTAGAGTTTGTTTTAGACCTCCCAGTGTTAATGAGGAGGTGTAGACTCAGCTACTTTCACAGATAGAAGGGGCTGCAAGGTCTGACACAGTCATAATAATCGAGGATTTTAACTACCCTGAGATTGACTGTAGTTATGCCACTGCTGGAATAGTAAAAGGGGAGGCAGTTACCTGAGAGCAAGAAGAATCAATGAACTACCAGAGTGCTCACCAGCAGTTAGTTGGTAGTTCATTGTGAACTAGAAGCCTTGTACAAGTACTAGTAGTCTATCCATTCACAGCAGCCCTGCATGGCCATGCTGTTTTCAAATTGTGAAAGCGGGTGTGGGGAGAAGATCCCCGCCTGCTGTCACGGGGGGGGGGGGGGGGAGGGGATCGGGCGTGCGGGGTGCACACGCCGAAACATGTTATATGCTCCACCCTAAAAACAGGTGGAACATGCAACATGTTCCAAAAGTGAACATATCCATTAAAAGTGTTTGTAATTAACATCATGCTGTGCCATCCTTACAGAATGTCTCCAACGTACAGCCAACCTCAATGCACTATTTAAGGGGGCAGCTATGTGGCAAATGAGGTTTCATGTTGATCAATGGTGTCCGGGGGGGGGCACAGGGGCCCTGACCCTCCCAACATTATGCTGTGCCCCACCATGTGCCCCCCCCATTAAAAAAAAAAATGTCTAAGAGGGAGAGCGTCCCCGCGGGTGATTCCTCCCCCCTCCCTCTGCTCGCTGACACTGCATAATGCAAGCCCTCACACAACCACGGCCGCCCGATCTGCTCCTTCCCCTGCATCCTCATTGGCAGGGAGAAGAGCGAGTTGCAGGAAGGACTCCACCAGGACTCTCAGTTACTGAAAAAACAGACTGATTTCTCCCGTCCTTAGGACAGGAGAACCAGCCTGTAAATTCCAAGAGATGCCAGACCAGCACTGTCAATAGCAGGGGCAGGACAGCAAGAGGAGGCTGGGAGACAACCTTTGCAACCCTGATAATTCTCCCACTGCTTTGGACCCTTATATTTTCTTGGTATGCTGGTGACATATATATCTTGTTTTCTGCCACCCGGGGGGGGGGGGGGGGGCCCAATACAGTAGGAAGGGAGCTTACTGCAGAACATGTGAAAGGGCCGTTGTGGGATCGTAGTAAAGGGCCCCAGGATATATATAGATATATATATATATATATATATATCTATAATATAGAACAGGTTTCCGTGCTCATGGACAGAGGCTTGCAGCCTCCCCTTACACGCCCCCAAAGGGGTGAGATATGATAATAAGAGCTTATAGATAGGGGCAAGTCACTATTCACAGGAACTTTGCTCATGGTGGAACTTTATGCAACTTTATGCAACTTTTTTATGTTGGGACTTTTACTAATAATTTTTTTATATATAATTTTTTATATATAATTTTTATGCTTTCACTTTTTTCATTTTTTACCACTGTCATTGTACTTTTTCAACACTGATGAACTGAATTAAGAGCACACTCTCCACCTGTCCAATCCTATTGGGGAGTGAACGTGGTATTGCACGATTATTGGACGTTATGTTATCACTATTTGCACTTACTGATCAATGTTATTAATGAACAGGTATTACACTATTTGGAGGGGGGGATTTGAATTTATGAATTTATATATTTATATATTCCCCTCCACGCACTAGGGGGGATGTTCTATTGATTTGTCTATTGATTTATCTATTTTATATATTGGATTAATTTACACTGGCGTGGAAGGATAGCTACACTTTATACTTTATACTAATAATTTACTGATTTGCACATAGTAGCATGGGATACTAATCTCAATGGGCACACATCCACTTTTATATATCTATACATTTTGAGTTGAGGGGTTTTTGCCTATACACACGAGCATATATCCAACAGGTACCCAATACAGGTAGCGCCACTTGCCCCTATCTATAAGCTCTTATTATATATATATATATCTATGTATATAGATATATATATATATATATATACATACACACACACACACACATATATATATATATATATATATATATATATATATATATAATTGCATTTTATAGTTGCCCCCCTACTTTTGTCCCTGTCCCCCCATGTGCCCCCCCTAAATATGAAAGCTGGAGATGCCACTGATGTTGATAAATGTAAAGTTATGCACTTGGGGGCTAAGAATATGCATGCAATATACATTCTAGGAGGAGTATAACTGGGAGAGTCATTGGTGGAGAAGGATCTGGGTGTTTTGTTAGAGCTAGCCAAATACTTTTTTGTATTAAAAGAGGTATAGACTCCAGAGAGAGAGAGATATCATTTTACCCCTGTACAAATCATTAGACTTCTGGAATATGCAGTTCAGTTTTGTGCACCCGTTTACAAAAGGATATTCGAGAACTGGAGAAAATGCAGAAAAGGGCGACCAAACTGATAAGAGGCACGGAGGAGCTCAGCTATGAGGAAATATTAACTGAACTGAATTTATTCTCACTTTAGAAGGGGTAATTAAAGGGGGATATGATCAACATGTATAAATGCATAAATGATCTACAGTATATAGTGAACTTGATGTAGAGTTATTCATTTTCAGGTCACCGCTCGCTGTCCCTCAGCGGCCCGGACGGAAGCCGTCTCCCTTCCTCTCTGTTTACTTCCACAGAGGAGGAGGAGCCTGCGCTCGAGCCTTGAGAGACACCGCTGTTTGTATCTGGAGTGTAGACTGTCAGCACTGTTCTGAGGTATGTAAGGGGGTGTGTGTCTATACTGCTGGGGGGTGGTCTGCACTGGGGGGTGTCTGTACTGCTGGGGGGGTACTGCACTTGGGGGTGTCTGTACTGCTAGGGGCATCCTGCACTGAGGGGGGGTGTCTGTACTGCTAGGGGGATCCTGTACTGAGGGGGGGTGTCTGTACTGCTGGGGGGGTCTGCACTAAGGGGGGGTGTCTGTACTGCTGGGGGGGTTTGCACTGAGGTGGGGGGTGTCTGTTCTGCTGGGGAGGGGGGTCTGCAATGAGGTGGGGGGCGTCTGCACTAAGGGGGGTCTGTAATTCTGGGGGGTCTGCACTAGGGGGGTGTCTGTACTAAGGGGGGTCTGCACTGGGGGTGTCTGTACTGATGTGGGGTCTGCACTGAGTGGGGTCTGTAATGCTGGGGGGGTCTGCACTAGGGGGGTGTCTGTACTAAGGTGGGTGTCTGCACTGCTGGTGGGGGTCTGTACTACTGAGGGGGGTCTGCACTGAGGGGGGGTCTGTACTGAGGGGGGGTGGTCTGCACTGGGGGGATGTCTGTACTGCTGGGGGGGTTGGGTCCTGCACTGAGGGGGGTCTGTAATGCTGGGGGGGTCTGTACTAGAGGGGGTGTCTTACTGAGGGGTGTCTGTACTGCTGGGGGGTCTGCACTGAGTGGGGTCTGTAATGCTGGGGGGGTCTGCACTAGAGGGGTCTGCACTAGGGGGGTGTCTGCACTAAGGGGGTGTCTGCACTGCTGGGGGTGTCTGCACTGAGGGGGGTGGTCTGCACTGGGGGGATGTCTGTACTGCTGGGGGGGTTGGGTCCTGCACTGAGGGGGGTCTGTAATGCTGGGGTGGTCTGCACTAGGGGGGGTGTCTGTACTAAGGGGAGTATCTGTACTGAGGGGTGTCTGTACTGCTGGGGGGTCTGCACTGAGGTAGGGGGTGTCTGTACTGATGGGGGTATGCATGTGTTGAATCTTTTTCAGCAAATCGATTTTTTTTTTTTCACCAGGACCGATGCTGACACCGCTCTGGTCCTGAGGAGCTGTGGGTAGGATGAGGTGGGTTTTTGGGTGAGGCCGCGGCTTCAGCCTAGTCCGCGAGGCTGGACGCCGCGGGCTAGGCCGAAGCCGTGGCCTCGCCTAAAAACTCCTGCCCGCAGCTCCTCAAGACCGGCGCGGTGTCCATAAAAAAAAAAAAAAAACTTGATTCGAATCGTGAATCGAGTTTTTTTTTTTTTAAATCGCAGATTTTTTTTTGGAGAAAATCGCCCAGCTCTACTGCATACAGTATACTGCATACTTTGTTGTTCGGTAATCTGTTGTTCAATGGCATAGTTCTTTTTTTTTTTGTGGGGGGGGGGCCCATACAACATTTTGCTATGGGACCCTGTGATTTCTAGTTACGCCCTTGGGTTTAACCTCCACATATGGAAAGGCTTCTTCACAGCAAGAGCTGTGAAAATGTGGAAGAGACTCCCTCAAAAACTAGTTCTGGCCAACTCAGCAAATTGTTTTTAAAAAGAGCTGGATGCATTGCTAAATGCACAAAATATAACTGAATATTATCAATTTTAAGTAATAACAACAGAGAGTGTTGATCAGGGAAAATCTGATTGCCTCCTGGGGGCATCAGAAGGATTTTTTTTCTACCACTGGAGCAAATTGGACCATGCTTTATTGCGGTCTTTTGACTTCCTCTGGATCAAATAGGAGTGTAGAATTGTGTAATGGAAGGTTTTTATTTATTTATTTATTTTTATTGGTTGAACGAAATTGACTTTTTCAACCTGACTAACTATGTAACCATGTGTATTATTGCAACACAATAGTGTGGATGAAGTGATTGATTATACAAACAATTTCTTCATTGTTCCTTGACACAATGTGATAAAGAAAGTAGGATTTGATTGCCTGGAGACAGATACACCACAAAAAGCAAGATGGAACCACTGGGACGTATTTGATTGACTTATTTATTTTTATATATACTGTATCTCACAAAGTGAGTACACCCCTCACATTTTTGTAAATATTTTATTATATCTTTTCATGTGACAACACTGAAGAAATGACACTTTGCTACAATGTAAAGTAGTGAGTGTAAAGCTTGTATAACAGTGTAAATTTGCTGTCCCCTCAAAATAACTCAATACAGACATTAATGTCTACACTGCTGGCAACAAAAGTAAGTACACCCCTAAGTGAAAATGTCCAAATTGGGCCCATTTAACCATTTTCCCTCCCCGGTGTAATGTGACTCATTAGTGTGACAAGGTCTCAGGTGTGAATGGGTAGTAGGTGTGTTAAATTTGGTGTTATCACTCTCACTCTCTCATACTGGTCACTGGAAGTTTAACATGGCACCTCATGGCAAAGAACTCTCTGAGGATCTGAAAAAAAGAATAGTTGCTCTACATAAAGATGGTATAGGCTATAAGAAGATTGCCAAGACCCTGAAACTGAGCTGCAGCACGGTTGCCAAGACCATACAGTGGTTTAACAGGACAGGTTCCACTCAGAACAGGCCTCGCTATGGGCGACCAAAGCAGTTGAGTGCACATGCTCAGCGTCATAACCAGAGGTTGTCTTTGGCAAATAGATGTATGAGTGCTACCGGTATTGCTGCAGAGTTTGAAGGGGTGCGGGGTCAGCCTGTCAGTGCTCAGACCATACATCGCACACTGCATCAAATTGGTCTGCATGGCTGTCATCCCAGAAGGAAGCCTCTTCTAAAGATGATGCACAAGAAAGCCCGCAAACAGTTTGCTGAAGATAAGCAGACTAAGGACATGGATTACTAGAAACATGTCCTGTGGTCTGATGAGACCAAGATAAACTTATTTGGTTCAGATGGCGTCATGTTTGTGTGACGGCAACCAGGTCAAGAGCACAAAGACAAGTGTGTCTTGCCTACAGTCAAGCATGGTGGTGGGGGTGTCATGATCTGGGGCTGCATGACTGCTGCCGGTACTGGGGAGCTACAGTTCATTGAGGGAAACATGAATGCCAACATGTACTGTTACATACTGAAGCAGAGCATGATCCCATCCCTTCGGAGACTGGGCCTACAGGGCAGTATTCCAACATGATAATGACCCCAAACACACCTCCAAGATGACCACTGCCTTGCTAAAGAAGCTGAGGGTAAAGGTGATGGACTGACCAAGCATGTCTTCAAAACTAAACCCTATTGAGAATCTGTGGGGCATCCTCAAACGGAAGATGGAGGAGCGCAAGGTCTCTAACCACCAGCTCCGTGATGTCGTCATGGAGGAGTGGGAGAGGACTCCAGTGGCAACCTGTGAAGCTCTGGTGAACTCCATGCCCAAGAGGGTTAAGGCAGTGCTGGAAAATAATGGTGGCCACACAAAATACTGACACGTTGGGACCAATTTGGACATTTTCACTTAGGGGAGTACTCACTTTTGTTGCCAGTGGCTTAGACATTAATGGCTGTGTGTTGAGTTATTTTGAGGGGACAGCAAATTTACACTGTTATACAAGCTGTACACTCACTACTTTACATTGTAGCAAAGTGTAATTTCTTCAGTTTTGTCACATGAAAAGATATAATAAAACATTTACAAAAGGTGAGGGGTGTACTAACTTTTGTGAGATACTGTATATACAGTATATATATATTTATGTAGCACAGTATTTACACTTACCTAGTAAAAGATGGTTGATCTTGAATTGGAGGTAGAAATGGCTGAACAAACTCAGCTGGAGGACTAGAGCATGAAGACAACACATTTTGAATAATGTAACCAGTTATCTAATAGATTTATGTTAGTATCTATGTGTCTTGTTTTCTTGAAATACAATTTTGTAAATGTAAGTGCTCAGTAGTGAAATCATTAGCTTGCTGCATTCACATTCTTACCTGCATTGTTAGCAGAAGTTAAACGGGCTGTGTCTCTTGTATGCATTTACTCCAGTAAATCATAGTTATGTCTGCTCTAGCAGTGAAATTTATGTTTTACCAGCCACCACCTATGCCTTGCATACAGAGGAAGACAGGGTGCTCACAGCCAACCTATGCAAAAGCGATCATTACCGATGATCGACCCTTTGATATCCCTAGCAAATAGCATCCAAACTCTACACATATGGCACAGTGGAGTGTAGCATTTATTATTTGCTAGTATTAGAAAAATGCTCCAAATTTGTGTAGTAACCGCTAGTAAATGCCTGTATGGGCCCAGCTTAAGATTATGATCCCTCTCATGTGTAAATAAGGGAAAAATACCGCGCTGTAAACAAAGAACTAAAAAAACTAAAAAACAAAGCAGCAACTAACATATGAAATACACACATATAAAACATCAAATAAGAAAACAATAGCGGCGCTAAATAATGAACATGATATGTGATAAATCATTAAATCAATATAATTGTAGTGAAAAGTGAACAAAATTGTGAATATGACGTTCACAAAAAACAAACCTAATCCCGTGAAAAAACAGAAAAGAAAAAAACATAAAAATAAAGTGATAAAAAGTGAGGATTAACTTGACATGAAAGTCCAAAGCAATCAGCCAATTGCTGGATGTTAAAACAAAATAGTGCAGTCTTCCATCACCATTGAGTGTAAATCACCAGGAAAAATGCATGCTTACCAGAGGCAAGCAAAGAGAAGCTTGCGGCTATATACCCAGCCAGGGTCTTTTCTTAGGGAATCAGAGGTAAACAACACAGAGGACACTGATCCAGGATCGGCACACCACTCGGATATTATGGAAGGGATCCTCAGGTAACGTGTTACCAAAAAATATAAGAAAAAGGACTTCCCATGGTGTAATACCGTATAAATAGTTTATTGTATGGATAAAAGAATCACACAAACATAAATTGGTAACGGTCATATGTAGCCGGCCGGCAGTGCGCCCTGTTCGCCCGACGCGCGTTTCGTCATACAATGACGTCGTCTGGCGCACTGACGCATCGTGTATAAATACACAACATTAAAAACCAAGCCTCGATCTGAGGTGAGGATAGAGACAGGTCATACCCAACATGGCGGACCGGAAACGTTCGGTCCACCATATTAACCAATGGCTGAACAGTACAAAAAATGGGTAAAAAGTTAAAAAAAATCACACATAAAAAGTAGCAATACTGAAAAGGAGCTACAGAATGAAAATTAATGAAAATTAATGGTATATCTCTCCCCATCCACAAGGTCAAAAGGGATCAATAAATCTATGGGCTGACAATAGTCAGTTATGGTCGTCAAAGCAATAAGTCTGCAAGACCACCTATAGCCAGACATAACAATCACCAAAAAAAAAATTATTAAAAAAATCAGAAAGTTAATTAAAATCAGAAAATTAATAAAAAAAATGAATTAAAAGTATAAAATTGGATAGTACCAGAACACATGCACTGACAATTTGTAGGTGCATAAAAAGGGGTATATTTGGATAAAAGATTAAAAATTTAATTTAGATTATCCAAAATGGGACAAGCGATCACATGACAAACAAAAAAACATTTTTTTATAATTTCAGTCCTCAACCCACATCAAGTTTACACAATGAGATTGTATTGAACAAAAAACAGTATTGAGCAAAATTCAGTCCTCAACTAATGTGAAGAATATGCATTACTAGATAATGTAAATTAAAATAAATTAAAATACTGTGCTATTATTCATAACAACAAGAACACACAAGCACCTAAATAAAAGAAAGGGGTCTGTATAAGTAAATTAGGAGTTGTCTGTAAAACAATTAACATCCACATCGATGTTAAGGCCGAAAGGGGCATAACACTTCAACTTATGGTTCCAGGACATTTCCAGCCTAGATAACTGCCCCTCCATTGTGGGCGGTACTTATCAATGCCCAAAAAAATTGTTTTATTGGGGTATTTGTTGTGAAACTGGAGGTAATGTCTAGAAACAGAATGTTTGGGAAAACCATTTTTGATATTGGTAATATGCTCGTTAAGACAAACAGAGAGGGGTCGCCTAGTTCTTCCCACGTATTGGAGTCCACAGGGACACTGAAGTAAGTAGACGACCCCCTCTGTGGAACATGTGATGAAAGGCTCAATGGTGTGCTCACAAGACGTACTAGATGAGACAAAAGTTTGAGTTTGTCTATGTGTGCAACCATTGAGTGAGCAGACCCGACATCTTCTGCATTGGTAGAAACCAGTCATGTTCTCAAAAAAGCCTTTTTTACTAATAGGAGGATTAAGAATGTTAGGTGCCAACCTATCTCTGAGTGAAGGTGCACCCCTGTAAATCACCTGGGGTCTATCTGGTAACACTGCATTCAACACCAGGTCATTATTCAAAATGTGCCAGTGTTTAGTAATCAGTTTTTTTATACTAGATTTTTTAACCGAATAGGTGGTGATGAAAGGAACAAGGGAAGTCCTATCATTCTGGGGATGTTTGACTTTGTCCTCAAGAAGGTCTTCTCTATCCATAGCTTTAACCTCTTCAAGTGTGTCTATCAGAGAGTCGCCTGCATATCCTTTATCTAAAAAAACGTTTGATGAGGATGTCGGCCTGTAACAGAAACTGATCGGTGTTGGTGCAGTTACGCTTAATTCTCATAAACTGACTTTTTGGTACTGACCTAAGCCATGGAAACTATCGGTAGGGATGTATGATTTCCTATCGGTCTCCTTAAAGTAGGTAGAGGTCGTAAACTGATTGTGAGACCTAGTGATGGTCAAGTCCAAAAAGTTGATACTCGATTGACTAGCATCAAAACTAAGATGAATCCCCCTAGTGTTGTTATTAAGGTATTCCATAAAGGCTTCCAAATCTTCCCGACCTCCATCCCATAGGAGAAAGATGTTGTCAATGTACCTAGCCCATAATACAAGTTGGGGTTTCTGGCAAACATGGACTACATCCTCCTCCCACAAGGCCATGAAGATGTTGGCCAGGCTGGGGGCATACGTAGCCCCCATTGCCACACCCCTATCCTGGCGAAAAAAACATTGGTCAAACCAGAAATAATTGTGTGTGGCTATGAACTGTAAAAGCTCCATGGTGAAGCAGATCTGCTCATCACAAAGACCAGAATCTCGTCTGAGATAAAATTCTACAGCTAAAAAGCCTAAATCGTGAGGTATTATAGTGTACAATGACGCCACATCAGTTGTTACTAGCCACATGGTATCAGTAGAGGTATAATTAGACAACAATTTAATTACCTGGCGCGAGTCTCTTACCAATTTATGTTTGTAAGTGTGATTCTTTTATCCATACAATAAACTATTCATACGGCATTACACCATGGGAAGTCCCTTTTCTTATATTTTTTGGTGACACGTTACCTGAGGTTCCCTTTTATAATATCCGAGTGGTGTGCCGATCCTGGATCAGTGTCCTCTGTGTTGTTTACCTCTGATTCCCTAAGAAAAGGCCCTGGCTGGGTATATAGCCGCAAGCTTCTCTTTGCTTGCCTCTGGTAGGCGTGCATTTTTCCTGGTGATTTACACTCAATGGTGATGGAAGACTGCACTATTTTGTTTTAACATCCAGCACTGGCTGATTGCTTTGGACTTTCATGTCAAGTTTATCCTTACTTTTTATCACTTTATTTTTATGTTTTTTTCTTTTCTGTTTTTTCACGGGATTAGGTTTGTTTTTTGTGAACGTTATATTTACAATTTTGTTCACTTTTCACTAAATTTATATTGATTTAATGATTTATCACATATCATGTTCATTATTTAGCGCAGCTATTGTTTTCTTATTTGATGTTTTATATGTGTGTATTTCATATGTTAGTTGCTGCTTTGTTTTTTAGTTTTTTTAGTTCTTTGTTTACAGCGCGGTTTTTTTCCCTTATTTACACATTTGTCTCTTGATACACCATATACTGCTGCTATAGCCCATCCGTAGTTCAATACCGGAATTTTAAATTGAACTTTAGGTTGAAATTATGGATATTTTTGAATATCGAGCCTCTAGGGTGGTGAACACAGATGGGGTATTCGAGGTCTACATAAATGAAGAGGTTGACATCAGTGGGTTATTCACCAGGTTAAAAAAAATTTAACCATTTCAAAAACCCATACACAATGGGATATATCGCCTTCTTGGAGACCTACGTTAAACATAATATGGTCTCCAGAAGTTTAAGGTGGGAGGTTAGTCCCCAAAAGGGTGAAATCCAATAGGAAGAAAGGTACAAATATTTTAACGAGGCGGGGGTCAAGTTTCTCCAATTCTTAATTGAAAGAAAAATTCTTAAGCTCTCTCGATTGGACGAGGAGATTAAGATTATTAGGGAAAAATTGATCCCATTACGTGAAACCCCAGAATATGGAGAGAAATCCCAATCACTTCAAAAGATTCTGGAAAAAGAGGATCGTGAGCAAAAAAACAAAAAATAGAAAAAATACAATAGGGACCTGACTGACTATTAGGGTGGGGTTGTGTTTGAGTGGCAGAAGAAGATTTGGGCAGAACAAGCATATGTTGGGAATGTTGTCATGGAAACGGTCCAACAAATAGGTGGCCACATTGGCCAACGTCCGTTAGGACCACAAGTTGGTCCTGGGGAGTTACAACAAAACCCCCCCAAGACCTCCCCCTAGAGGTAGTAAAGGTTCTTATCAATCCCCTTATAGGTAGAGGAGGGCCTCAACCCAATTTTCATCAGCCACAAACCCAACGCCCGTTTAGACCCAATTATGGGCCTGGAGGTGGCCGGGGACGAGGTACACAGTACTATCTTCCCCATCAGGGGTGCCCTTTTTAAAATTACACACAAGGACCTTATTCAAATATAAGGAATGCTAACCCCCCCATTTTCCAACGTCCTGGCCCTGTCCAACATACCAGTTATAACCATGGTCCAACCTATGCCCCAGGCCCTAGCCATTTTGAACCACCTATTAATTTTGACAATGTCAATAATGGCGAATATGATTTTAGTGGTAATCCACAGAACAGCTTCTACCCCTTACGAGATCTGTCATGCCCTCCAAACGACATAGAACAGAGATCTGCCACTCAATATGATATGGGTAATAATAGTGCTCCTCCAGTTCCCCTAATGTCTAACAGCAGTAATGGGTTCGATTATGCAGGCTCTGGCCCGTTAAGTCGTGAACCAAATCAGTGGGGTTTTCACAGACCCGGCCAGGGCACCAAGCGCACCATAGACCGAAAAGAGGAACTAGAGGGGGGAAAAGGGTACGAGCTAAAGTGGAAAAAAAACATAGCTGCTACAGGAATTTTTAATTTAAGTACAGTTGTTTTGAACGACTCTGAAAAACTAGTGCTAGATAAAGGTATTAAATTCGCACCTCCACGTAGGCTCAACAAATTTGAAACCTACATGGACGTACACAAATCTATTCGAAAACTGAATATCAAACGATATATGCTTTCTAATCCTGTCAGTGATACGAGAGTAACAACTACAGAATACCAACATTCAGGGCTCTCAAATGCCTCCTTGTACAATCCCCCGGGTGCCTTAGGTCCCTCGATTAGGGCCTTTAGGGATGTTCTCCTTAGAGATCTTGACAAGATGTCCCTAAAAAAAGTGAGATTTAGCCCCACTTTTTCTGCTGGCCTGGATTCTCTTTGTGAGAACAGGGAGCTTGTTATCAGGCCAGCTGATAAGTGTGGGGGGTAGTCATCCTTAATAGGGCTGACTATATGTCCGAGATGCACAGAATTCTAGGTGATCATGACACGTATACTCCTCTTAGATCTGACCCGAAGTTCACATATCTCAGGCAGTTGGAGGGCATTGTCGGTAGAGGTTTTAATCAGGGCATCCTCAATAAGAAAGAAAAAGCTTTTCTTATTCCTAGGGCACCTCGTACGCCCATCATTTATTATTTGCCCAAAATCCACAAGCACCTAACTTGCCCCCCGGGATGTCCCATTGTTAGTGGGATTGATTCCCTTATGTCCCGGGTGGGCAAATATTAATTTTTTTCTCAAGCCATTAGTCTCTAGGATGCCATCATATCTTAGAGACTCACGCTAGGTAATTCATTTGTTGTCTAATTATACCCCTACTGATACCATGTGGCTAGTAACAGCTGATGGGGCGTCATTGTACACTATAATACCTCACGATTTAGGCTTTTTAGCTGTAGAATTTTATCTCAGACAAGATTCTGGTCTTTATGACGAGCAGCTCTGCTTCATCATGGAGCTTCTACAGTTCGCAGCCACACACAATTATTTCTGGTTTGACCAATGTTTTTTTCGCCAGGATAGGGGTGTGGCAATGGGGGCTACGTATGCCCCCAGCCTGGCCAACCTCTTCATGGCCTTGTGGGAGGAGGATGTTGTCCATGTTTGCCAGAAACCCCAACTTGTATTATGGGCTAGGTACATTGACGACATCCTCCTCCTATGGGATGGAGGTCGGGAAGATTTGGAAGCCTTTATGGAATACCTTAATAACAACACTAGGGGGATTCATCTTAGTTTTGATGCTAGTCAATCGAGTATCAACATTTTGGACTTGACCATCACTAAGTCTCACAATCAGCTTACGACCTCTACCTACTTTAAGGAGACCGATAGGAGCTCATACATCCCTACCGATAGTTGCCATCATAAACCATGGCTTAGGTCAGTACCAAAAAGTCAGTTTATGAGAATTAAGCATAACTGCACCAACCCTGATCAGTTTCTGTTACAGGCCAACATCCTCATTAAATGTTTTTTTAGATAAAGGATATGCGGGCGACTCTCTGATAGACACACTTGAAGAGGTTAAAGCTATGGATAGAGAAGACCTTCTTGAGGACAAAGTCAAACATCCCCAGAATGATAGGACTTGTTCCTTTCATCACCAACTATTCAGTTCAACACTCTAGTATCAAAAAACTGATTACTAAACACTGGCACATTTTGAATAATGTAATAATAATTATTTTTAATGCAGTGTTACCAGATAGACCCCAGGTGATTTACAGGGGTGCACCTTCACTCAGAGATAGGTTGGCACCTAACATTCTTAATCCTCCTATTAGTAAAAAAGGCTTTTTTGAGAACCTGACCAGTTTCTATCAATGCAGAAGATGTTGGGTCTGCTCACTCAATGGTTGCACACATAGACGAACTCAAACTTTTGTCTCATCTAGTACGTCTTGTGAGCATACCATTGAGCCTTTCATCACATGTTCCACAGAGGGGGTCGTCTACTTACTTGAGACTCAAACTTTTGTCTCATCTAGTACGTCTTGTGAGCATACCATTGAGCCTTTCATCACATGTTCCACAGAGGGGGTCATCTACTTACTTCAGTGTCCTTGTGGACTCCAATACGTGGGAAGAACTAGGCGACCCCTCTCTGTTCCTCTTAACGAGCATATTACCAATATCAAAAATGGTTTTCCCAAACATTCTGTTTCTAGACATTACCTACAGTTTCACAACAAAGACCCCACTAAAACTATTTTTTTGGGCATTGATAAGTACCACCCACAATGGAAGGGCAGTTTTCTTGTGAAGAGTATATCTAGGCTGGAAATGGCCTGGATCCATAAGTCGAAGTGTTATACCCCTTTCGGCCTTAACATCGATGTGGATGTTAATTGTTTTATACACAACTCCTAATTTACTTATACAGACCCCTTTCTTTTATCTAGGTGCTTGTGTGTTCTTGTTGTCATGATTAATAGCACGGATTTTAATTTACATTATCTAGTAATGCATATTCTTCACATTAGTTGAGGACTGAATTTTGCTCAATACTGATTTTTGTTCAATACAATCTCATTGTGTAAACTTGATGTGGGTTGAGGACTGAAATTATATAAAAATATTTTTTTGTTTGTCATGTGATCCCTTGTCCCATTTTGGATAATCTAAATTCAATTTTTCATCTTTTATCCAAATATACTCCTTTTTATGCACCTAAAAATTGTCCGTGCATGTGTTCTGGTACTATCCAACTTTATACTTTTTATTCATTTTTTTATTAATTTTCTGATTTTTTACCAATTTATGTTTGTAAGTTTGATTCTTTTATCCATACAATAAACTATTCATACGGTATTACACCATGGGAAGTCCCTTTTCGTATATTTTTTGGTGACACATTACCTGAGGGTCCCTTCCATAATATCCGAGTGGTGTGCCGATCCTGGATCAGTGTCCTCTGTGTTGTTTACCTCTGATTCCCCAAGAAAAGGCCCTGTCTGGATATATAGCCGCAAGCTTCTCTTTGCTTGCCTCTGGTAAGTGTGCATTTTTCCTGGTGATTTACACTCAATGGTAATGGAAGACTGCACTATTTTGTTTTAACATCCAGCAATTGGCTGATTGCTTTGGACTTTCATGTCAAGTTTATCCTCACTTTTTATCACTTTATTTTTATGTTTTTTTTTATTTTCTGTTTTTTCACGGGATTAGGTTTGTTTTTTGTGAACGTCATATTCACAATTTTGTTCACTTTTTACTACATTTATATGGATTTAATGATTTATCACATATCATGTTCATTATTTAGCGCAGCTATTGTTTTCTTATATGATCCCTCTCAACCAATTAAACTTTCATAGGGAAAATATTAACATTCCATAAATATGCATAGGTGTCATGGGATACACCCATACAAAAACTGACAAAGTTTTGACTGTAATTATTTCACTGATAGTTTATATTGTTGAGAACAGGGATGAAGGGAAAGCATTTTTAATATAGATTACAAGTGAATGGCTAGGGCTATCCCTCCTTTTAATGCCTGTTGTGTTGCATTACCACACGCACATGAAGGTGCACTATTTAGTTAACATACGCTGTGCTTAGTATACCCATTGAATGCCGAGGAAGAGGCAACCAGGCTACGTTCCAGAGTTGAAGCACTCACAAAGGTACAGTATAAAAATATATTGCAAATTTTGTTGTACAATAAATGTTTTGACAAAAACACAGTAAGGGCAATCCAAGAGGTTGACATTGTCATGGTGTATTAGAACTAGATGTTTTATATTGGCACTTGTTCATATATAGATCTCAAAAGGGGAGGAGGGTCCAATTATTGTGGAATTCCACCCAAAAGTGGAAGCTCCGCTTATCTGACTCCTCACCTCCTCCGGTGCCACATTTGGCATCTTTCATGGGGGAGGGGGGAATGGGGACCTGTTTTTGAGAGGTACCTGTCCCCACTTCTGAGAGATCTTGCAGCAGCGAGATTACTCACAAACAAAGCTCCCAACTGTCCCTGATTTCGAGGGACTGTCCCTCATTTGGAACAAAGTCTTACTGTCCCTCTTTCCTCCTCATTTTTCCCTCATTTTGGTCTGATCCATAAATTTGTATATAAAATGCACTATTTATCTATCCAAAAGTTTTTTACAGTGCTAAACCTTTCATCCAATTTCTAAATGGCTGCATCTGAAAATTCCAAAAGCCAATATAAAACAATAGTAGAGGTAAAAAAGAACTTGTGGGTTTAACCAATGATTTATTTCTGTACAATTCTCCTTCAAGGGGACATGACAGGGTGTGTGTCCTAAGCCTACATACTTTTGCTAATAGCTGTCCCTCATGCCCATCTGAAAAAGTTGGGAGGTATACTCATAAGTTCGGCCCCTCTCCTTGTTCCCCCGCCGCCAGGCCATCCAGAAAGTGCAGCACACTTCGCTCATGAGCAGTACGGAATCAGCTGCAAAGCCGCAGGGCTTCACTGCCAGTTTCCCTTACAGACAGTGGTGGCGGCCGAGAGCCAATGGAAACATCGGCTGGGGTGCCAACATCGCTGGATTCCAGGACAGGTAAGTGTCCTAATATTAAAAGTCAGCAGCACCCCTTCTCCTCATCCTCACTCCCCCCTGTATTTAACCCCCCTACCCCCCCCTTTTTTTTTCTCTCCCCCTCCCTCCTCTCCCCCTTCGCTTGCTTCATCCCCATATAATCTTTTGCTCCGCTGACATTCCCCTCTCCTTTCTTATATGGCTCTTTAAGAATGCGCACTCCTAAGCATCGTAGCCACATCTGACTCTTTGCTCACAGCTTAGAAATACAGAGTCTTACTTCAATATAGCTCTATTTTATTAAATATATATGTAGATGTATATTGCTGGGGGAGCACATTGCAGGGGCTTCTATCGTTAAGGCTTCTTTCTCTAAGTGATTCTTTCTACAAGTGATATGCACTTCAATCTCTGCTTCAAGTTCTGCCTCACCTGATCATTCCTTCTCTGTCTCTTAGGCCCCTTTCACACTGGGGCGGTGGGGGCGTCGGCAGTACAACAGCGCTATTTTTAGCACTGGAAAGCAGCTAACAGACTGCAGGTGACCCTGTATCTCTAATAGGCTTGCCTTCCACTCTGTAACATGCACTCTCTACCACTGCTTCTGACACTCCTCTCCTCTCTCCTCAAACTCTCTTACCTTCACCCCCCCCTCTCCACCCGCCTGCTTATACATATCACCCTGCCTTCTGTCTTCTCCCTACTACTGCTCCTACCAACTCTCGCTCATTCTACATCCATACACTGATAAAACCTCCAGTACTCTGAGACATGCCCCTTCACATAAATCACAGTCCCACATTACCTCCCTCACCCTCCTGCTTCTCCTAATCTCTGGTGACATATCCCCAAACCCTGGGCCACCATCATCTGTCTTTGCCCATTGCTCCCATCCCCCTACACCTTCTGGCAGGAGCCGTAACCCACAGAACTTGGTCTTTATTCCTCTTTCCAAAACCAGCCCCCCCTTTTCCTGTGCCCTGTGGAATGCACGTTCTGTCTGCAACAAACTCACCGTCCTTCACGACCTCTTTATCACAAATTCCTTTAACCTACTTGCCATTACTGAAACCTGGCTTCATGAATCGGATACTATTTCTCCTGCTTCCCTCTCCCATGGGGGCCTTCTCTGGACTCACTCCCCCAGACCAAGTGGACGGAAGGGAGGTGGAGTGGGAATCCTTCTAGCCCCATGCAGCACCTATCAGGTTCTTCACCCACCTCCCTCTCTGACACTCTCCTCTTTTGAGGCACATTGCATTTGTCTTTTTTCTCCCATTTCTCTAAGAATTGCTGTCATCTACCGGCCCCCTGGACCAGTATCAGCCTTTCTTGATGACTTCTCTGCCTGGCTACCCTACTTTCTCTCTTCTGAAATCCCCACAATTATTCTTGGGGACTTCAACATCCCTGTCAACACTAACACTACTATTACTTCTAAACTTCTCAGTCTAACCTCATCGCTTGACCTGAAGCAATGGATACAGGCTCCTACCCACTCCAACGGCAACACCCTTGACCTTGCCTTCTCCTATATGTGCACTCCGTGCAACCTTTCCAACAATCCACTCCCACTCTCTGATCACCACCTTATTAGTTTTGCTCTCTCCTTGTCTTCCACCTCTTCTCCCTCCAACCACCTAACAATTACACGTAGAAACCTTAGCCACCCCAACCCTTCTCTTCTCTACTCTGCTACAGATCACCTCTATGACAAAATCTCACCTCTGTCCTGCCCCAACCTAGCTACTTTCATCTACAACAGCTCACTGTCTTCCTCCCTAGACAAGCTTGCCCCCCTCACTACACGCAGAATTAGGCCCCGACTGCTACAACCCTGGCAAACAGATGACACCAGAAGTCTCAGAAAACGTAGCCGCGCTCTTGAGCACCTGTGGCATAAGACTAAGACCCAGGAAGACTTCACACAATATAAATCTGCCCTCCTAAAATACAACTCCTGCCTTCACACTGCCAAACAGACCTACTTTATCACACTCATTAACACCTTCTCATCCAGTCCACGTCAACTCTTCTCTACCTTCAACACTCTACTCTGTCCTCCACTGCCTCCACCCACTAACTCACTCACTGCCCAGGAGATTACCAATCACTTCAAAGCTAAGATTGATACAATTCATGAGGAGATCACCAATGCGCAAAAACCTCCCCCATGCAACACCCCATGTCCACAGGCACAGTCATTACTTCCCTCATTCAACCCTGCTACTATTACTGAGGTTGTTAAACTTTTATCTAGCACTCATCTAACCGCTTGCCCCCTGGATCCTGTTCCCTCGCAAATGCTATGCTCACCTTCTGACTCGATTCTACGCTCTCTAACTCACATTTTCAACCTCTCCCTCTCTTGTGGCATCTTCCCAAACTCTCTAAAACATGCGCTAGTCACCCCCATACTAAAAAAGCCCTCACTGGATCCCACCAATCTCAACAACTTACGTCCCATCTCCTTACTCTCCTTCTCCTCCAAACTTCTTGAAAGACTGGTCTACAACCGACTAAGCGACCATCTGACCATGAATAAACTTCTTGATCCCCTTCAGTCCGGTTTTCGCCCACAACACTCCACGGAAACTGCTCTCCTTAAACTCTCAAATGATCTACTAATGGCTAAAGCCAATGGACACTATTCTGTACTACTTCTCCTGGATCTCTCTGCTGCCTTTGACACAGTGGACCACCCCCTCCTCCTCAAAAAACTCCACTCCTTCGGTCTCCGTGACTGTACTCTTCGCTGGTTCTCATCCTACCTATCCCACCGCTCCTTCAGTGTCACTTACAACTCTACTTCCTCCTCTCCTCTTCCTTTTTCCGTTGGGGTCCCCCAAGGTTCTGTTCTTGGACCTCTCCTTTTCTCAATCTACACCACCTCCTTGGGTCAGTTGATTGCCTCCCACGGCTTTAAATATCATCTCTACGCTGATGACACCCAAATCTATCTCTCCACCCCCCAGCTCTCTCCATCTGTCTCCTCACGCATTACCAACTTACTAGCAGACATATCAGCCTGGATGTCACATCACTTTCTCAAACTCAACCTATCCAAAACTGAGCTCATGATATTTCCTCCCTCAGGTGCCACTTCCCCTGATTTCCCTGTCAAGATCAACGGCTCAACTATCAACCCATCTCCCCACGCCAAGGTCCTAGGTGTAATCCTGGACTCTGAACTAACCTTTCGACCCCACATTCTATCACTATCCAAAGCTTGCCGCCTCAGTCTTCGCGACATCTCCAAGATACGCCCCTTCCTAACCAATGACACCACAATGCTTCTAATCCACTCCCTGGTCATCTCCCGCCTCGATTACTGCAACTCCCTCCTCATTGGTTTACCTCTAAATAGGCTATCCCCACTTCAGTCCATCATGAACGCTGCTGCCAGGCTCATCCACCACACAAACCGCTCAGCGTCTGCCACACCCCTCTGCCAATCTCTCCATTGGCTGCCACTCAGTCACCAAATTAAATTCAAGATACTAACTATAACTTACAAAGCCATCCACAACCTGGCCCCCAGCTACATCTCTAACCTAGTCACAAAATACCAACCTAATCGTTCTCTTCGCTCCTCCCAAGACCTCCTGCTCTCAAACTCCCTTATCACCTCATCCCATGCTCGCCTTCAGGACTTCTCCAGAGCCTCCCCCATCCTCTGGAATGCTCTACCCCAATCCGTCCAATTTTCTCCTACTTTATCTACTTTCAGACGATCCCTGAAAACTCATCTCTTCAGAGAAGCCTATCTGGCCCCCACCTAACAACTCTACATTTATCTTCTCAATCAGCACATCACCCATAGTTATTACCTCTTGTATCTCTTGACCTTCCCTCTTAGATTGTAAGCTCTAAGGAGCAGGGCCCTCTGATTCCTACTGTATCAAATTGTATTGTATTTGTACTGTTTACCCTCAAGTTGTAAAGCGCTACGTAAACTGTTGGCGCTATATAAATACTGTATAATAATAATAATAATAATAGATGTGTATTATCTTTACAGGCTCACTGAGCCATAATTGTACACGTCAAGATTGTATTTGGTATTTTCTCAATAAAATCTTTATGCAACAAAAAAAAAAAAGTCAGCAGCTACAGTATGTGTAGCTGCTGACTTTATATTTTTTGCTAGGGGGGCACTCCGCTTTAATAGAGCTCAGTTAACAAAATCTGTGCACCTGTATATGCTGCTCATGATCCAAACAGGGGCCACCATATTACTGGAGCCACTGCACTCACTTCCTGCATTACTTCCTGTATTGTCACAGGAAGTGTAGTTGCTACCATTTTGGAACAGGGAAAAAAAACAACAAAATGCCAGGGACTATCTGTGCAAGCAACAGCTAGTCAGAGGAAGTCAATACACAAAACCTAAGCACCAGCTATAGGCCCAGGGAATTAAAAATAGATGTCAGTGATTTGTTTCTTCCCAAAGGAATTTTTTCAAAAGAGATTGCAAAGTAAGAACCAACCTGATGCATCATTGATAAGAGAGTTGCTAGGTGTCCCAGAGGAAGAACTTATTCAAACACAATGATTTGCCACAGAGTTACCTCATAAGGGTCCCTTTATTAAACATCTCAGGCCATGTGGTCCACAGAGTATTCACATAAAACATTTAGTTGCAATACACCATTACAATGTCAGCCTCTTGGCTTTATCTTAACTACTTCAGCCCTGGAAGGATTTACCTCCTTCCTGACCAGAGCATTTTTTGCGATTCAGCACTGCTTTGCTTTAGCTGACAATTGCGCAGTCGTGCAAAGTTGTACCCAAACAAAATTGACGTCCTTTTTTTCCCCACAAATAGAGCTTTCTTTTGGTGGTATTTGATCACCTCTGGGTGTTTTAGTTTTTGCGCTATAAACATAAAAATAGCGACAATTTTGAAAAAAAAGCAATATTTTTTTACTTTTTTGCTATAAAATATATCCCCAAAAAATATATAAAAAAACCTAATTTTTTCCTCACTTTAGGCTGATATGTATTCTTCTACATATTTTTGGTAAAAAAAAATCGCAATAAGCGTATATTGATTGGTTTGCGCAAAAGTTATAGAGTCTACAAAATAGGGGATAGATTTATGGCATTTTTATTATTAATTTTTTTTTATTAGTAATGACGGTGATCAGTGATTTTTATCAGGACTACGACATTATGGCGGACACATCGGACACTTTTGACACTATTTTGGGACCATTGTCATTTATACACTGATTACTGTATAAATGACACTGGCAGGGAAGGAGTTAAACACTAGGGGGCGATCAAGCGATTAAGTGTGTCCTAGGGAGTGATTCTGTGTGGGGGATGGGCTACCACTGACATGACAGCGATCACTGCTCCCGATGACAGGGAGCAGTAGATCTCTGTCATGTCACTAGGCAGAACAGGGAAATGCCTTGTTTATATCTCCCTGTTCTGCCTCTCCGTCTCATGATCGCTGGCCACCAGCAAACATCGAGTTTGCAGGACCTGTGTGCACGCTCCCGCTGTTTGCGCCATTGGCATTGTGTGCCCTCAAAGCAGCAAATTTAAAGGGACGTACAGGTACGCCCATTTGCCTGTACGAGCCATTCTGCCAACGTATATGTGTGTGCGGCAGTTGGCAAGTGGTTAATGTGTTTTTGTCAAAATAATTCTGTACAATAAAATTTGCACCATATTTTTATACTGTACCTTTATGAGTATGTGTAACTTCCTTATAGTTTGTGCCTAAAAAGTCACACTCAAAGTGTTTTTTTTTTGGGGGGGGGGGTTCAGTTTTTTTTTGGTATTGAGCATTTTGTAGATGTGACACATTAGAACAATTAATATTTCCCTATATATATGAACTTCTGTCATAAAAAAGTAACCTGAATCCATGCTTAAGACCTTCCTGGAGACTTTCATGTTACTGGGGATGTGGGTGGATTAATTCACTGAAGCTCTAGAGGTTGTTATTCTTAAAGGGACCTCCTCCTAACTAGAGATAGCCTTAGGCTTAGCCGATACAACAGCATGGTGCTCTTCCAGAGCATTGCCCTGTCCCTTATCCACTAACAACCTCTCTAGTTTAGTGACAATGAGCCGCTCCAGATCCTTACCTGGGACAATGTTAGTTTAGTACACTACATCATTATTATTGCTTTTGCTGATTGGTAGACGACCCAGTGGCGCAGTGGCGCCCCCCCCCCCCCCAGCTATTCTCAAAAAAAATAAAGTGGTCACTTTAAGAGTGTCCAGGTGCCAGACACACAGCGGTCTATGGGAAGCTTCCCAGCCTGCAATCAGCTGATTGCAAGCTGGGAAGCTGATTTGTCTGTGTTTAGGGAGTGTTTGGGGCACAAGCGATGCACCCGCAAACACTCCCACTCTATACTCATTTGTCCCTTTGGCTCCTTGTCTGTGTTTGATTAACGGGGACCGGAGGATGGTGGGCGATGCTTTTTGCAGCAAACCAGAGTCACTTCCAGTTTCCTGACCACCACTCACGGAGTCACTGTGCTGTGAGTGGAGTCGATTATGGGTGCGGTGGATTGAGGAAGTCCTGAGCTGTGGCACACCTGTAAGTAACGGTAAGTGCTGGCGCCGTGGGCCTCAGGCTCAGACAGTCTTCTGCACTGCACTCGTCTCTGAGATCTAAGCTAGCCACCCCTCCATTCCGCACACACTTCCCTGGGCAGCGCTGACTGAATTCTCCACTCAAACTGGGCCCAGTCAGGCCAGGACATATGATCGCGATGTGTGGCTGGACTGAAGCCATCAGGGACGTTTTATTTTGGGGATTATTTCTGATGTCATGTGTGTGTATATATAGCTGTATACACTACATAATATACACAAATTGTAAATACATCTGTCCTGTGTAGTGTATACAGTAATATACACCCACCTTCTTCCCTTCCTGTATATAAAGAGTCTCTATATACAGGAAGGAAAGAAGGTGGGTGTATATAGATGTATACACTACACGGGACAGATGTACTCGCAATTTGTGTATACTATCTGTTTAGTAGGGTATACAGCTATATATACCCACATTCTTCCTTCCTGTATATAGAGACCTTCCTCCATCATCATTTACTGCATATATACAGCATCTGTCTTGTTACTGTATATATAGCTGTATACAGGACAGATGATGTGTCAGAAACCATAAATGAACCATAAATCAGAGGCAGAAGTACAGTTAAATCACACGTGTTTAATAATAGTAATAAAAAGGTAAACAGAGTAAACATAGTCAAAACATAGCCAGAGTTCAGGAACCGTAATGGATAGTCAGACAAGCCAAAATGTCAGGGAGCCAGAGATGAGCGTAGTAGAACAGCAAGCAGTATCTGGAGCCAGAAGGAATGTCAGCCAAGCAAGTCTTTAACAGGAACACGGGAGAGCGTCTCTAGAGATGTGACCAAGGCAAAGATCATCTGGGCTGGACAGCTTAAGTAGGCAGGACTGACGAGCAGGATATCATCAACAGGTGAGTCACTGTGGAGAGAAAGGAGCTGGCAATTAGCCGACAGCTGAGCAGCCAGCTTAGAGAAGGAAGGGCTGAGCCTAGCCCTGACAGTACCTCCCCCTCGGAGGACCACCAGGCTTGAGGGGAAAACGTCTATGGAAATTACGGAGGAGGACAGGGGCATGTACGTCCGAGGACCCAAGAGCGTCCCTACGGAATGTACTCTTTCCAATGCACCAGGTACTGTATGTGCCCACGGAACCTACGGGAGTCAACGATGGACTGTACTTCATTCTCCTCATGGTTCTCAACCTGTACAGGGTGAGGATGAGGCACTGAGGTGGTAAGGCGGTTGCAGACCAAAGGTTTTAATAAGGAGACATGAAATATATTCGTGATACGCATATTAGAAGGAAGGTCTAATGCGTAAGCCACTGGGTTAATCCTGCGAAGAATACTGAAAGGCCCAATAAACCGAGGCGCAAACTTCAGAGAGGGAACATGAAGCCAGAGGTTGCGAGATGACAGCCAGACACTATCCCCAACCCGATAGGAAGGCGCAGGCGGGCGTCGGCGGTCAGCATGGAGTCCGTACCTATCATTAGCATTTTGCAAAGCCTCCTGGACGCGTGCGTGGAACGAAGACCACGGAGATGCTCCTCTAACGCAGGAATACTCTGCGGAACAAACGAGTCAGGCAACATGGAAGGTTGGAAACCATAGTTCGCCATAAACAGAGACAATTGGGAAGCAGAATTCAAGGCACTATTGTGAGCAAACTCCGCCCATAGTAAGAGGTCTGACCAGTTGTTATGATTAGGGTTGTCCCGATACCACTTTTTTAGGACCGAGTACAAGTACCGATACTTTTTTTCAAGTACTCGCCGATACCGATTACCGATACTTTTTTTTAATGTCACGTGACAGTTTTTTTTTTTTTTTTTTTTTGAGGGGGGGGGGGCGGGTGGGGTGGGGGTGGTGGTATAGTGAACGGTGTCTGTGTGTGTGTTTTTGTTTTGGTTTTTTTCATTTACATTTATTATTTTTTACAATTTTTTTTTTATTCTTTATTGCACTATGTGTGTGTTTTTTTTTTTTTTTTTAATCAGCCCTGTTGGGGGGCTTTGGTGAGATATCAGGGGTCTTAACAGACCTCTGATATCTCCCCCTTGAGACAGAGAAATAGACTGAGGATAGATTCCCCAGTCCCTTTCTCTGCAGCGTCAGCTGCACTGAGAATGAATGGAGAGAACACAGCAGCTTCTCTCCATTCATAAACTGACACATTATAATCACAGAAGATTACAATGTTTCAGTTATGTGAATGGAAAGAGTCAGCTGACTCTCTCCATACACACAGCGGAGAGACAGCAGAACGGAGGGGACAGACGAAGAGAGAGGGGGACAACGGAAAGCCGGAACGGATGGGGACAGCGGAGGGGGACAGAGGAACGCATGGGGACAGCGGAGGGGGACAGAGGAACGGATGGGGACAGCGGAGGGGGACAGAGCAAAGAAGGACAGCGGGAGGTGGACAGAGGAACGGAGGAGGACAGCGGAGGGGGACAGAGCAAAGAAGGAGGACAGCGGGGGGGACAGAGGAACGGAGGGGGACACAGCAATGGAGCAGGACAGCGGAGGGGGACAGAGGAACGGTGGAGGACTAAGGAGGAGGAGGTGACAGTCAGCGGTGATTGCGTGTGGGGGAATTACAAGCACCGATCACCGCTGTATGTCACTAAGCAGCTGAAAGCCGCGGGGGGAGAAGCTTGTAACTCCCCCACACGTCCATCACCGCTGACAGTCAAGGTATCGGCGGAAGCATCGGGAGCATTTGCCCGAGTACAAGTACTTGGGCAAATGCTTGGTATCGGTGCCGATACCGATACTAGTATCGGTACAACCCTAGTTATGATGCAAAACAATATTAGTGCAGCGCATAAGTAAAACAGTCCATAATATGTGAAAAAGGAGAGGATCCCTCGTGGCAAGAAGGGGAAACCAATTCTTCTTCAGTTGTTATGATGGTCAGAAATATAGCAACGTAGAAATTGCTCCAAGGACTGATTGGCTCATTCTGTGGTCCCATTAGACTGTGGGTGTTACGCAGAGGAGAAAGCAAACTGAATTGCCAACTGTGCACAAAAGGCTCGCCAGAACTAGGACACAAACTGACTACCCCTGTACAATCACCTTGGGTAGCCCATGTAAGCGAAAGATCTCCCAAGCAAAAATGGAAGCCAGTTCCTTAGAAGTGGGCAACTTCTTAAGTGGAATACAATGGGTCATTTTCAAGAACCAGTCAAACACCATAAGGATAACTGTGTTGCCCTGGGAGTTGGGTAACTCCACAATGAAATCCATAGACAGGTGGGTCCAGGGCCTCTCTCCATTGGGTATGGGTTGTAGGAGGCCCACTGGAAGGTGTTGCGGAGTCTTACTTTGAGCACAAATGGAACAGGCAGCTACGAAGGTGGTTACATCAGCACGTAGACTAGGTAACCAGAATTGTTGGGAAATGGCCCAAAAGAGTTGATTCTTTCCAGGGTGGCCAGCAGCCTTCGGAGGAAGGTAAGTCTGGAGCACGCAGTACGAAGACTCTCTCAGACAAAGCAGCGGTCACAAGGTTTCTCAGGAGGAGCATGGACCTGAGCAGCAAGAATTTCGTCACCCAAAGGAGAAGTGAGACTGGTGCGAACCATAGCCAGAATACGATCAGGAGGAATCACAGGAACCAGAACTGACTCCATCTTGGAAGTGGAGGAAAATTGTTGTGACAAAGCGCCAGCCCTTACATTCTTAGTACCGGGTAAGAATGAGACAATGTAATTGAAACTAGAAAAGAGCCATCACGCCCTTCTGGGAGAGAGGTGTTTAGCCTCAGACAAGAATGTGAGATTCTTATGGTCAGTAAGAATGAGGATCGGCACAGTGGTACCTTCGAGGAGATGTCTCCATTCTTTCAGGGCTAAAATGATCGCTAACAGCTCTCTGTCACCAATCTCGTAATTGCACTCCGCAGGTGACAATTTCTTGGAAAAGTAGCCACAAGGATGCATAGCGCTCTCAGAGGTAGGACGCTGAGACAGAAGGGTGCCAACTCCAACCTCAAGGATAAAAGGTAACATAGGATCAGGATGGATCACAGGAGCAGAAACACAGGAGCAGAAACAAAGGCAGCCTTAAGACTCTCCAAGGCTTTAATGGACTCCGGAGACCAACTCTATGGGTTATCGTCCTTTCTGGTCATATCAGTCAGGGGCTAGACCAGAGATGAGAAGTTATAAATAAACTTCCAATAATAGTTGGCAAAGCCTAGAAAACGTTGCAGAGGACGTAAACCCACGGGTCGGGGCCACTGTAGGACTGCTGAAAGTTTCTTAGGTCCATCGAAAAACCAGCAGTGGAAATGACATAACCCAGGAATTTAACCTGTTCACGATAGAATTCACACTTCTCCAATTTACAATAGAGATTGTTCTCTCTTAGTTTCTGAAGCACATGACAGACATCTGTGTGGTGGCTCTCCAGGGACTTGGAAAATATGAGGATATTGTTGAGATAAACCACCACATATAACTGCAACAAATCTCGAAGGACATCGTTAATAAATTCCTGGAAAACTGCCAGAGCATTACAAAGGCCAAAAGGCATTATGAGGTACTCATAATGGTCTGTTCTTGTATTAAATGCAGTTTTCCACTCGTCGCCCTCCTTAATCCCTCTTTAATCCTCACGAGATTGTATGCCCCTCTCAAATCAAACTTTGTGAAAACCGTTGCTCCCTTGAGGCGGTCAAATAACTTCGCAATCAACGGAATCGAATAGGCATTCTTAATCGTGAAACGGTTGAGACCCCTATAATCAATACAAGGTCTCAGTTCACCACTCTTCTTCTTCACAAAAAAGAAACCAGCACCAGCAGGAGATGAAGATTTGCGGATGAAACCTCGAGAAAGTGCATCTGCAACATACTGCTCCATGGCCCTATCCTTCAAGTCTGACAAAGGGTAAACTCGGTCACGAGGGGGTATGGCACCAGGTTCAAGGTCAATTGTGCAATCATATGACCGGTGTGGAGGCAAACTACCAGCTTGACCTTTGTTAAAGACATCGCTAAAATCTCTGTACTCCCCAGGCAGAGAGTGAAGAGGTGCACAGGACCTTGGCTACCTTCTGGAAGCATGTCTTACTGCATTGTGGTGACCAGGAGAGAACCTCAGTACAGAGCCAATCAAAAGAGGGGTTGTGCCTCTGTAACCAAGGATAACCAATAACCAGCGGAAACTTAGGTGAGGAAATAACTTGGAATTGGATTATCTCATGTTGAAGAGCCCCTACGGCCATGGACAACGGAACAGTCTCATGAGTCATATGGGTAGGCTGTAGAGGTCTCCCATCAAGAACCTCAATGGCAAGTGGAGTGTCACGCAGCTGCATAGGAATCGAGTGCTTCGATACAAAGGCAGCATCAATGAACAGGCCTGCAGCCCCAGAGTCGATGAGAGCCTGTATCTCGACGGACGACTCAGCCCAAGAAAGGGTAGCCGAAACCAGGGGCTTATCCTTCTGAATAACTGGGGACGAAACAACCCCACCTAAGGTCTGTCCGTGACAGTACCTCAAGGTTCGGGCGTTCCCTGGAGGGGTAGGACAAGACTTCAAAAAGTGACCTGCCTGGCCATAATAAAGGCACAATCTCTCCCTCCTCCTAAGGGTTACCTCAGCCGCAGAAAGACGCGTGAAGCCCAAGTGCATGGGTTCATCTTCACATACCGACTCGGTACCAGAAAGCATGGGAGGTGAGGGAGGCAAGGGTGGGACTGCAAAGTTCGGAGACAAATGTACGGGAGGCTTCCGCAAGCACTCCTTAAAAGGGAGTCTTTCTCTGAGTCTGGAGTCAATGAGGATGGCAAACTTGATCAACTTCTCCAGCTCAGTGGGTATATCTCAGGCTGTTATCTCATCCTTGATGGTATCCGAGAGACCATGAGAAAAAGCAGAAAAAAAGCAAAAAAGCAAAAAGCAAAATCCTCCTGATGAAGACACGTGACCCTGTGTCGAACACGCGTAGGGGAAGGGCCAGGATGGAGCACGGAGCCTTTCACTCCACTGAGATGCGATGCACAGCTTATCCCTTCTGACAGGCAAACTTTGAGGCACACTTTGGAGACTGTTATCAGATTGGTGCACTCACGCACCTTGCAAATGTGAGTACCCTAATGTAGGGAGCTTTTATTCTAATAAATATTTATAAACGATATCACACTATCCAGTTTTTCTTTTCCTTTATTCCTAACTGTGGAGTTGCTGCTGAAAACTGTTTATCTGGATTCCATCACTGAGCCGTGGGATGGCTCATAAGCGTGTTTAGACTCAGCTGAGTCGCACGCTCTGAGGTGAGCGGCTGTCCCCGGGGGGGTCACTGGATGGCACTTGAGCATGGAATTCTGAGCACTAAGCACTAAGATTAATGCACGCAGGTTGGATTTTTTATGAACTGTTTTTATGGACTTTATGTGCATGTCTTTCATAAATTGGACTTTAATAATCACGTACCACATCTTGGATTTGATATTCACATTCATTGTGTGGCACTTGGCACTTTGTTGTATTTTGCACTTATCACTGTGATATATTTATTTAATTTTTTTTTTTTTACATGGTAAATTTCAGAATATATAAATGATTTTTTCATCCATTATATACAGTCAGGTCCATAAATTTTGGGACATCGACACAATTCTAATTTTTTTTGCTCTATACACCACCACAATGGATTTAAAATGAAACAAACAAGATGTGCTTTAACTGCAGACTTTCAGCTTTAATTAGAGGGTATTTACATCCAAATTAGGAGAAACGGTGTAGGAATAACAACAGTTTGTATATGTGCCTCTCACTTTTTAAGGGACCAAAAGTAATGGGACAGATTAACAATCATCCATCAAGCTTTCACTTTTTAATACTTGGTTGCAAATCCTTTGCAGTCAATTACAGCCTGAAGTCTGGAACGCATAGACATCACCAGATGCTGGGTTTCATCCCTGGTGATGCTTTGCCAGGCCTCTACTGCAACTGTCTTCAGTTCCTGCTTGTTCTTGGGGCATTTTCCCTTCAGTTTTGTTTTCAGCAAGTGAAATTCACGCTCAATTGGATTCAGGACAGGTGAATGACTTGGCCATTGCATAACATTCCACTTCTTTCCCTTAAAAACTCTTTGGTTGCTTTCGCAGTATTCTTCGGGTCATTGTCCATCTGCACTGTGAAGCGCCGTCCAATGAGTTCTGAAGCATTTTGCTGAATATTAACAGATAATATTGCCTGATACACTTCAGAATTCATCCTGCTGCTTTTGTCAGCAGTCACATCATCAATAAATACAAGAGAACCAGTTCCATTGGCAGCCATACGTGCCCACGCTATGACACTACCACCACCATGCTTCACTGATGAGGTGGTATGCTTTGGATCATGAGCAGTTCCTTTCCTTCTCCAAACTCTTCTCTTCCCATCACTCTGGTACAAGTTGATCTTGGTCTCATCTGTCCATAGGATGTTGTTCCAGAACTGTGAAGGCTTTTTTAGATGTTGTTTGGCAAACTCTAATCTGGCCTTCCTTTTTGAGGCTCACCAATGGTTTCATCTTGTGGTGAACCCTCTGTATTCACTCTGGTGAAGTCTTCTCTTGATTGTTGACTTTGACACACATACACCTACCTCCTGGAGAGTGTTCTTGATCTGGCCAACTTTTGTGAAGGGTGTTTTCTTCACCAGGGAAATAATTCTTCGGTCATCTACCACAGTTGTTTTCTGTGGTCTTCCGGGTCTTTTGGTGTTGCTGAACTCACCGGTGCGTTCTTTTTTTTAAGGATGTTCCAAACATTTGATTTGGCCACACCTAATGTTTTTGCTACCTCTCTGATGGGTGTGTTTTGTTTTTTAAGCCTAATGATGGCTAGCTTCACTGATAGTGACAGCTCTTTGGATTTCATATTGAGAGTTGACAGCAACAGATTCCAAAAGCAAATAGCACATTTGAAATGAACTCTGGACCTTTTATCTGCTCCTTGTAAATGGGATAATGAGGGAATAACACACACCTGGCCATGGAACAGCTGAGCAGCCAATTACTTTTGGTCCCTTAAAAAGTGGGAGGCACATATACAAACTGTTGTAATTCCTACACCATTCACCTGATTTGGATGTAAATACCCTCAAATTAAAGCTGAAAGTCTGCAGTTAAAGCACATCTTGTTAGTTTTATTTCAAATCCATTGTGGTGGTGTATAGAGCCAAAAAGATTAGAATTGTGTCGATGTCCCAATATTTATGGACCTGACTGTATACAGGCAGTAGTTCAGTAATTGCTACTCTCATTCTAATGGTATACATCTAGTATATTATTTACACATTGCACTTTGAAATCACTTGTTTTTTTATATATATCCTTTGTGCCTTGCTGTGGCTGGATAAGCCACTTATGCAGTATTTTCAGTATACCTCATATGCATTAATAATCTCCAGATTGATATTTTCACCTTAGCGCATCTTTTGTATACACTGTATTGCACGGCATATGAAACGTGTTCTGCGCGGGCAGCTAGGTGATTTCCACATTTGAGGCAATATACCATTGTGGCTCGCAAAATCCCCTTTTATCTATCTTTTAAAAGAAGCCACAAGCTCCGAGTAACTTAAGACAACAGGTTTTTGCGTCTCCCATAGAGGGTTTGCCCAGGCCAAGGCTCTCTTAGAAAGCAAAGATATCACGAAACCTACTTTGCTCCTGTCCGTGGGAAATGCTTGGGGCAGCATCTCAAGGTATAGCTCAACCTGGTTGAGAAACCCTCTGCATTGGACAGGATCACCCCCAAATCGCTGGGGAAGCGGAGAGGAACCAGACATACCTCTTATAGAGGTAATACTGCAGGCGGGTGCCGGCACAGAGACTGGAGCAGCAGCAGGGACAGCCTGCAACACAGGTTGTACCGGACAGCCACAGTGGGAGATTCCAGGTGAGCCGTGCGACTCAGGAGCATTTGTAACACCATGAAAAACTGATCCATGCAGTGATCCTGCTCATCCAATCTGGAAAAAATATTACCAACAAGTGGATTGACTGCATCTTCTGAATTCATGGCCTTCACCTACTGTCAGAAACCATGAATCAGACTGAGGCAGAAGTACAGTTAAATCACACTTGTTTGATAATAGTAATAAAAAGGTAAACAGAGTAAACGTAGTCAAAACATAGCCAGAGTTCAGGAACCGGAACGGATAGTCAGACAAGCCAATAGGTCAGGGAGCCAGAGATGAGCATAGTAGAACAGCAAGCAGGATCTGGAGCCAGAAGGAACGTCAGCCAAGCAAGTCTTTAAAAGGAACATGGGAGAGCATCTCTAGAGATGTAACCAAGGCGAGGGCAGAGATTATCTGGGCTGGACGGCTTAAGTAAGCAGGACTGACGAGCAGGATATCATCAACAGGTGAGTCACTATGGAGAGAAAGGAGCTGGCAATTAGTCGACAGCTGAGTGGCCAGCTAAGAGAAGGAAGGGCTGAGCCCAGCCCTGACATGATGTATATCTGTAGTCAGTGATGATGGAGGAAGGTCTCCATATACAGGAAGGAAGGTCGGTGCTCTGTCATCCGTCTGCTGTCTGTTAACAATCCCAGCTGCACATATGGACACCAATGAGACATGATGTATTTTTTGTTTTGCAACACCAAACTACACTGTAATAGATACTGTGTACACCACCTGTAGTGTATTGGAAACTTTACAACGGCTGCACTGCACTGTATACTGTGTACACCACCAGAAGTGTAGTAGAAACTGTACACAATGTATTAGATACTGTGTACACTGCCTGCACTGTATTAGAAACTGTACAATGGCTGCACTGTATTGTATACCGTGTACACCACCAGAAGTGTAGTAGAAACTGTACACATTGTATTAGATACTGTGTACACTGCCTGAAGTGTATTAAAAACTGTACACACTGTATTACATACTGTGTACACTGCCTGCACTTTATTAGCAACTGTACACCACAGAATGCACTGTAGATATAGGCTAAGGCTACATTGGATGCAGAGTATATATAGAATATATATATTTCCTGGACCTCCCCATGTCAGGCTACTATGGGTCAGCTCCGCCCTCTCTGACCCCTCCAGGACCACCTTTTTTCTAGCCCATAAAGGGCGGCTGTCAGACCAGCCCAATGTTCTTTTTTCATCCTTGCTCTGGATGCCTTTTTAAAAAAAAAAAAATATATACTACAATGTGTGAAGAATGGGTTAACATGGCTCCTGTTCGGGTTAAGCCTCTCTCAGTACAGAAGACCCCCCCAGATGGGCTGTAAATCTCCCAAGGAGGTGGGTTCCCGTGGTGCAGGGACATGTGCTAACAGTTTAAAGAACTGTGTTTTTTCTGGCAGCTAGAAACAGGCAGGTTATGTGGGGCTGTGTTTTGTCAAGCATACCGCTTGTTACCTTGCTTTTCCCTGGTGTCTAGCAGTCTGCTGGGCTCTGCAGTGCGCCCCTCGTGTGTCTCTGAGCGGCACTGAGCCGGGCAGGTGACGTCACGGCGGCTTCCCTTCAGCAGGCTCAGGGTCAGTGGCCCCCCCACGTTCATCTCACAAACAGCAAACTTCCTAGAGTTGGAGGCCGTCCGGCGCGATCTTCTAGCTTTCCGACCACTCTTGAAAGATCAAGTTGTCAAAATATTGTCAGACAACAAGACCACTGTCGTGTACGTGTCCCGTCAGGGGGGCACCAGGAGCCGGGTCCTTCTTCAAGTCGCATGCCAGATATTCCAGTGGGCGGAGAGGAATCTCGTTTCCCTGACGGCTGCCTATCTCCCAGGGCCCGAGAATACCTTAGCAGACCAGTTGAGTCGGAGCTTTGTGGATCCAGGCGAATGGGCCTTGAATCCGAAATTCCTGTGAAGGATCTTTAGAGTCTGGGGGTTGCCTGTAATAGACCTCATGGCATCGGTGAGGAATGCCCAGCTTCCTTGCTTCTTCTCCTGAACATACCATCCACAAGCTTACGGCCAAGATGCTCTGTCCAAACCGTGGGACTTCCCCCTGGTGTATGTGTTCCCTCCGCTTCCTTTAATCCTCAAGACCCTATTGAAGATTTACAGGGAGAGGGTCACAGCCATAGCAGTTCTACCGTTTTGGCCCAGGAAGCCATGGTTCCCACTGGTGTGGAGAATGAAGATGTGTCAACCAATCCCGCTAACACCTTGTCAGGGGCTCCTGCTCCAGAATGGAATATGTCATCCAAACCCCAGGGGGCTGAGGCTAATGGCATGGAAATTGAGAGGAGATCTCTCAAGGATTTAGGCCTCTCAGAGTGAGTGTTGAGCACCTTATTAAAGTCTTGTAAAAAATCTACAAACTCGACCTATCACCGGGTATGGAAGGCTTTCCGATGCATCGCTGCAGAGAGGGGCCGGCAGCCTGAATCTCCTTCAGTCTCGAACATCTTGGAATTTCTTCAGCAGGGTCTGGACAATGGCCTGGCTTATAATTCCCTGAAGGTCCAGATTTCTGCTCTTTCGGCAATGACGAATTCCAGGTGGGTTTTAGATCCTGTCATGATCCGTTTCCTGAAGGCAGCCATTAAAATCAGACCTCCCCTGAAGTCTTACTTTCCCAAATGGGACCTGACTCTGGTCTTAAAAGCCTTGTTGGCTCCTCCTTTTGACCCAACATCATCCTGTTCTTTATTTCATCTAACATTGAGGACAGTGTTCTTGACGGCCATAGCCTCCGCCAGGAGGGTTTCCGAATTATGCGCCTTTTCATCCAAAGAGCCTTTTTGTGTGATTTTTCCCAACAAGATTATTCTCAGATCGGTTCCTAGCTTTCTACCAAAGGTCTCTACTGCCTTTCACATGAATTGGGAAACTATTCTGCCAGCCTTCACCGTGGACCAGTTGCAGGATGATTGGAAGAGGCTAGACTTGGTCTCCTCTATTTCAGCTTACTTGGAGCAGTCTGAGAAGTTTCGCAAGCAAGATCAATTTTTCGTTTTTCCTTTGGGACCTAAAAAGGGCCTCACCTAGGATTGTCTCATCCTGGATGTGAAGACCATCCAGATCGCTTACGAGTCCCTGGGCCTTCCCTCTCCTGCAGAGATCAGAGCGCATTCAACCAGGGGTATGGCAGCATCATGGGCAGCTTATGCAAAGGTGTCACCCAAGGTAGTGTGCAGAGCAGCGAGTTGGAGAGCACCCAACACGTTTATCCAGCATTATAGGCTAAATGTAGCCCTCTTTCCTGCAGAAAAGTTTGGTTCTTCTGTTATTTCTGCGTCTGTCGGCCATTAAATTTGTTTAAGCAGCAGTATACTCTCTGACTTGTTTTGTTCTTTCCCTCCCTTATCGAAGGTTGCTTAGTACATCCCATAGTAGGCTGACATGGGGAGGTCCAGGAATAAGGAAAATTGTTGCTCATACTTACCGTAATTTTCCTTTCCTGGATCCTCCCCATGTCAGCCGGGGATTCCCACCCTATCTTCCGTCGCGAGGAAGGGTATTTGAACATTGGGCTGCTCCAACAGCCGCCCTTTATGGGCTAAAAAAAAGGTGGTTCTGGAGGGGTCAGAGAGGGCAGAGCTGACCCATAGTAGGCTGACATGGGGAGGATCCAGGAAAGTTAAATTATGGTAAGTATGGGCAACAATTTTCCTTAATATATTAGACTGTGTATATATATATATATATATATATATATATATATATATATATATATATCAAATACACTGCCACTAACTGAATAACCTGCCTGCTTAATCTAACTCAAGCTATCTCTCTGTCCACGGCAACAACACTATACATGGCCGCTCTGTAAGCAGCCTTATATAGTGTGGGGCGTGGACTCAGCAGAGCACGCTGTAATTGGCCAAAGCATACAGGTCGGGTTCATGCTTTGGCCAATCATCACATAGCAATGCACTGCGAACTCGCAGTGCAATATGGGGCATTCCGCGGTGCTCAAATTTTACACGAACGTCCCATATGTTTGGTTCATTTTAGAACAAACGAACACCCGATGTTTGAGTCAAACTTACGTTCGACTCGAACCATGGGCTCATCCCTAGCGGTACTTATGGACAAAGATAGGCGGCACTGATATTCTGCACTGATGGGCACTGAGGCCGCACTTATGGGCACTGATAAGACTGCACTGATATGCTGCACTGATGAGACTGAAATTATAGGCATTAATAGGCTGCATTGATAAGCAATGGACACCATCCACTGCCCTGCTGACACTGTCCACTGCTTTACTGACACAGTCTACTGCCAAATATATGTAGAAGGGGTTTCCACTATCTCTGCTAAGTTTGCAATAATTTTTTATGTCTTATATTCAGTGTGATGTGTATTATATGTGACGTTACATATCACAGAGACCGGTATTGTGGTGATATTGAAGTTTATTGAGATTTCCATAGAGGGTTTTGCCATTATTGTGTTATTAATTAGTAAGTTACAAGCAGTTTAACCACTTATCTACCGGGCACTTTGACCCTCTTCCTGTCCAAGCCATTTTTCAGCTTTCAGCGCTGTCACACTTTGAATGACAATTGCACGGTCATACAACACTGTAATCATGTGAAATTTTTATAATTTTCTTCACACAAATAGAGCTTTCTTTTGGTGGTATTTAATCACTGCTGGGATTTTAAGTTTTTTCTTAAAAAAAAAAGGTTTTTCTTAGTTTCTGTCAGTAACTTTTGTAAATAAGTAATTTTTCTCCTTCACTGATGTGCACTGATGAGGCGGCACTGATGGGCACTAATAGGCTGCACTGATGGGCACTGATGAGGTGGCACTTATGGGCACTGATGAGCTGAGACTTATGGGCACTGATTAGGTGGTACTGATGAGGAGGCGCAGGAGTGGCCATTCGGGTGCGCCGTCATATAACGTCCACCCAGAACGAGAGCCGCACCATCCCGCCGTCATTTGATGGTGGGCGAGCATCAAGTGGTTAAATAAGGTGTATCAAGCAGCACTCACAAATTGTGAGTATATCTGTCCTGTGTAGTGTATACAGCTATATACACACACCTTCTTCCTTCCTATATAAAGAGAACTTCCTCTGTGTAGATATACATCATCTGTCCTGTTATTGTATATACCTGTATACAGGACAGATGATGTATATCTGCGGTCAGTGATGATGGAGGAAGGTCTCTATATACAGGAAGGAAGGTGGGTTTATATAGCTAGCTGTATACAAGACAGGTGATGTATACCTGCATACCCTGATCTGTGAGGCTGAGCTATATACCCTGATCTGTAATGCTGAGCTGTATACCCTGATCAGTAATGCTGAGCTATATACCCTGATCTGTGAGGCTGAGCTATATATCCTGATCTGTAATGCTGAGCAATATACCCTGATCTGTAATGCTGAGCTGTATACCCTAGTCTGTGAGGTTGAGCTATATACCTTGATCTGTAATGCATCTGTAATCTGTATACAGGAAGGAAGGTGGGTGTATATAGCTAGCTGTATACAAGACAGGTGATGTATACCTGCATACCCTGATCTGTGAGGCTGAGCTATATACCCTGATCTGTAATGCTGAGCTATATACCCTGATCTGTAATGCTGAGCTGTATACCCTGAGCTATATACTCTGATCTGTGAGGCTGAGCTGTATAACCTGATCTGTAATGCTGAGCTATATACCCTGATTTGTAATGCTGAGCTTTATACCCTGATCTGTGAGGCTGAGCTATATACTCCTGTACTGTGATGCTGGAGCTGTATACTGCTGTTCTGTGATGCAGGGGCTGTATACTCCTGACACTATGGGTAGAAGCAAGTGGAATACAGGGGACGGAGTGGGTGGATTCTATAAGGGGTGGGGCTTATGAAAAGTGGGAGGGACCAAAAAGAAAGGGTGGGGTCTGGCACCCCCCATCCTAAAACTTCACCAGCCGCCACTGATAAGACCTTTGCTGTGTGCTCACCCTTACTTGGCCCTTCCATCTTTTGAGTGTTGTCTGACACACAGTGGCCCCTTATAATATTGGGATTAAACTCTTGGCCAAACTACATGCAAAAAACATGCATTGAACTCTTTCGACTGCAGACTATATATAAATATCTCTCAACATGACAATCCATGCTGTAAGTGTATGGATAGGTTTATAAACTTCCCCAAGCAGAGCCAGTATCCAACACATTGAAGTGATAGCTTTATAGTCAAGTTAAATGTTATATACGAAGACTGCTAAACTTAGCCTGGGCATCAGGGAATTAATGAACCCCAGACATGGAAAAGGTTTAATACCTAATACAAAGTTTTAACTAGCCATTTAAAACTGTAATAAGCAAGTTACAGAACTACTATCATTTGCTTTCTATGGAGCATATTTTACATTTGATTAACATATGGGTGATACTCGAAAAATTAGAATATCGTGCAAAAGTTCATTTATTTCACTAATGCAACTTAAAAGGTGAAACTGATATATGAGATAGACTCATTACATGCAAAGCAAGATAGTTCAAGACGTGATTTGTCATAATTGTGATGATTATGGCTTACAGCTCATGAAAACTCCAAATCTACAATCTCAGAAAATTAGCATATTACATGCAATCAATAAAACAAGGATTGTACATAGAACAATATCGGACCTCTGAAAAGTATAAAAATGCATATGTACTCAGTACTTGGTTTGGGCCCCTTTTGCAGCAATTATTGCCTCAATGCGGCGTGGCATGGAAGCTATCAGCCTGTGGCACTACTGAGGTGTTATGGAAGACCAGGATGCTTCAATAGCGGCCTTCAGCTCTTCTGCAGTGTTCGGCCTCATGTCTCTCATCTTTCTCTTGGCAATGCCCCATAGATTCTCTATGGGGTTCAGGTCAGGTGAGTTTCCTGGCCAATCAAGCACAGTAATCCCACGGTCATTGAACCAGGTTTTGGTGCTTTTGGCAGTGTGGGCAGGTGCCAAGTCCTGCTGGAAAATGAAGTCAGTATCCCCATAGAGCTCGTCTGCGGAAGAAAGCATGAAGTGCTCCAAAATCTCCTGGTAGACGGCTGCGTTGACCCTGGACTAAATGAAGCACAGTGGACCAACACCACCAGAAGACATGGCTCCCCAAATCAACACAGACTGTGGAAACTTCACACTGGACTTCAAGCATCTTGCAGTGTGTGCCTCTCCATTCTTCCTCCATACTCTGGGTCCTTGGTTTCCAAATGAGATGCAAAATTTGCTCTCATCAGAAAAGAGGACTTTGGACCACTGAGCAACAGACCAGGTCTGTTTTTCTTTAGCCCAGGTAAGACGCTTCTGACATTGTTTGTTCAGGAGTGGCTTGACAAGAGGAATACGACATTTGAAGCCCATGTCCAGGATCCGTCCGTGTGTGGTGTCTCTTGATGCACTGACTCCAGCGTCAGTCCACTCCTTGTGAAAGCCCCCAACACTTTTGAATGGCCTTTTCCTGAGAATCCTTTCCAAGCTGCGGTCATCCCTGCTGCTTGCGCACCTTTTTCTTCCACACTTTTCCCTTCCACATAACTTTCTATTAATGTGCTTTGATACAGCACTTTGGGATCCAACTTCTTTTGCAATTACCTTTTGAGGCTTTCCCTCCTTAGGCCCCTTTCACACGGGACGGATCCGTGTTGATCCGCCCCGTGTTTATCCGCTGCTCAGCGGGGATCGCTCCGCTTTCCCCAGCTGAGCAGGCAGATGACAGGGCGGGACCCGCACACTGTGCAGGGACCGCCCTGTCAGATCTCCGCTCTCCCCTATGGGGGATCGGAGGAACGCGGACAGACGGGATTTTCTTCCGTCCGCAGAATCGGACGAGAGCGGAGGCGGACGACATCGGGTGTTAGCGGATGTACATCCGCTGACACCCGCTATCCCATAGGGATGCATGTATGTCCGTATTTCATCCGAAAACGGATGGATGAAATACGGACATACTGTCCGCATGTGTGAAAGGGGCCTTATGGATGATGTCAATGATGGTTTTCTGCACAACTGTCAGGTCAGCATTCTTTCCAATGTTTGTGATTCCTACTGAACCAGACTGAGAGATCATTTAAAGGCTCAGGAACCCTTTGCAGGTGTTATGGCTTAATTAGCTGATTAGAGTGGGACACTTTGAGCCTAGAATATTGCACCTTTTCACAATATTCTAATTTTCTGAGATTGTGGATTTGGGGTTTTCATGAGCTGTAAGCCATAATCATCACAATTATGACAAATCACAGCTTGAACTATCTTGCTTTGCATGTAATGAGTCTATCTCATATATTAGTTTCACCTTTTAAGTTGCATTAGTGAAATAAATGAACTTTTGCACGATATTCAAATTTTTCGAGTATCACCTGTACTGTATAGAAACATTATTGTATATACAGTAAGTATACTATAATTATCTTACCTGTATATGTGTGGTGGATTACTGGGTGGTATGGGACTTACAGGTGAACCATAGACCGGAGACCTGAATGAAAAGAATCATGTTACATAAACAATAAACTGGTATAATATATATATATATATATATATATATATATATATATATATATATATATATATATATATATATATATATATACACACACACACACACACAGTATCTCACAAAAGTGAGTACACCCCTCACATTTTTGTAACTATTTTATTATATCTTTTCAAAGTAGCCACAATTCCACACCTGGCCTTTAAACATAAAGTAAGGGTTTTTGCCTTTTGTCACCTTAAAGTGGTTCTGAAGCCTAAACTTTTTTTACCTTAATGCACTCCCTGCATTAAGGTAAATAAAGTTTAGGTATTAGAGGCATAATTACAACCTTTAGGGCCCCGTTCCAAGAAACCATGAAGGGACCCCCCTGACCCCATCCCGAGGCCCTTTCTCATGTTCTGCAGTGGGCCACCTCCTGGCGTTTTGAGGTCCCCATGTGGTGGTGGAATACTAGGGCCCAGTCGCAAGTGCGGCCTTTGAGACTCTGGTAGTTATGCCACTGACCTTACTATTACTAGAGGGCATTTTGGAGGATGTAAGGGAGCACTCTGGAAGATATAATGGGGCCCTCTGGAGGTACTAAAACAGTATCTCCAGAGTGGTCCCTTAATGCCTCCAGAGTGCCCCCTTACATCCACCTGAGTGCCCCCTTAGGATCAGTGGCAGTAGTAGTGGTGGGGGTATGGGATCAGTGGCAGTAGTTGTGGTGGGAGGGGTATGGGATTGGTGGTGGGGGGGTGGGATCAGTGGTGGTGGTGGGGGGTGGGATCAGTGGCAGTGGTGGGGGTGATGCGATCAGTGGCAGTGGTGGGAGGGATAGGACCAGTGGTTGTGGTGGGTGGAATGGGATAGGTGGTGGAGGTGGGATCAGTGGCAGAGGGATGGTGGTGGGAGATGGGATCAGGGGCAGAGGGATGGTGGTGGGATCAGTGGAAGTGGGGGTGGTGAGGGGGGTGGGATAAGTGGCAGCAGTGGTGGTGAAGGGGGGTGGGATCAGTGGCAGCGGTGGTGGGGAAGGGGGGTAGGATCAGTGGCAGCGGTGGTGGTGGGGTGGGATCAGTGGCAGCGGTGGTGGTGAGGGGGGTAGGATCAATGGCAGCGGTGGTGGTGAGGGGGTGGGATCAGTTGCAGTGGTAGTGGTGAAGTGGGGTGGGATCAGTGGCAGCGATGGTAGTGAAGGGTGGTGGGACCCGTGGCATTGGTGGTGATGGTGAAGGGGGGTGGGATCCATGGCAGCGGTGGTGGTGAGGGGAGTGGGATCAGTGGCAGCAGTGTTGAAGAGGGGGGTGGGATCAGTGGCAGTGATGGTGGTGAGGGGAATATGATCAGTGGCAGCAATAGTGGTAAAGGGTAGTGGGAACTGTGTAGTGGTGAAGAAGGGTGTGATCAGTGGCAGAGGTGGTGGTGAAGGGTGGTGGGACCCGTGGCAGTGGTGGTGAAGGGGGGTGGGATCCGTGGCAGCGGTGGTGGTGAGATCAGTGGTGGTGGTGAAGGGTGGTGGAATCCATGGCAGCGATGGTGGTAAAGAGGAGTAAGATCAGTGGCAGCAGTAGTGGTGAAGGGGGGGTGGGATCCATGGCAGTGGTGGTGAAGGGGGGGTGGGATCCATGGCAGCAGTGGTGAAGGGGGGGTGGGATCCATGGCAGCGGTGGTGGTGAGGGGAGTGGGATCAGTGGCAGCAGTGGTGGGGAAGTAGGTGGGATCCGTGGCAGCGGTGGTGTTGGTGAGGAGGGTGGAATCAGCGGAAGCAGTGGTGGTAAGGGGAGTGAGATCAGTGGCAGCGGTGGTTGTGAAGGGTGGTGGGACCCATGGCAGTGGGGGTGAAATACATGGCAGCAGTGGTGGTGAAGGGGGGTGGGATCCGTGGCAGTGGTGGTGAGGGGGGTAGGATCAGTGGCAGCGGTGAGGGGAGTGGGACCTGTGGCAGTGGTGGTGAAGGGGGGTGGGACTCATGGCAGTGGTGGTAAAGGGGGGGTGGGGATCCCTATCCCCCCATCACCTCTGTCGCAGAGGGGAGAGCTTCTCCCCCATTACTTTATTGGTTGTCAGCTGGTCAGCTAATGCCTCCCTTTCAGTGTCCGCCTCGCTACATGGCTTCTTTCAGGGGAGGATAGGCGGGGCGACCCAGTGAAGTGATAGTGCTCATCGCTCACCCTCCCCTCAGCGACCAGCTCAGCCTCCCCTCAGCAGCAAACGAGCAAACGGGCGGGCCCCTCACAGTGGCACAGCTAGAACGGGCGGACAAGTCAGAACAGGAGAATGGGCGGGGGGAGAATGGGCGGGGGGAAAACGGGCGGGGGGAAACGGGCGGGGGCCCCCCACAGTGAACTCCAGGGCCTGGTCGCAAGTGCGACTGCTGCGACCCTGGTAGTTCTGCCACTGTTAGGTATTAATAACTTCAGTTGATCCAGCACTGTGCCTGTCTGTAGCAGCTCTCCCAAGCTTTGCTGAGGCAACGGGAGCAAATGCCGCTGCTGTTAGTCAAAATCTGTGACATCTACTTTAACAAAAGCAATGGGATACATTTTCCTACATGCTCTGCCTGTGGGCACAAATCTGTTCACCCAAAAATCCCTTTAAGAACCAATATCTGTCCATGTCTGGTTGATAGGTAGCTCTTCCATTGTCAACACCTTAGCTACTTTTTTCTATTGTTGCTTTTCAGTTTTAAGGCTTCACTCTGCTGCTCTCTGCCCTTCACCTCTTGTTCCTATAGGAAGACTAATAGGAAAAGTCCAAAGACCAAGGGAGATTGAAATGAGTCTCCCACCAAATGAGCAGACCCAAAAATTCCAATTGAATCCTCTTTTATAGCTGCCATTACTTGATTTGCATTGCCATTGTTGCCAATGCTTTCCCTTACAAGGGAAAAAAAATAAAGTAATTAACGAATTGTAAAAAATTAAAATGCTTAGAAAACTTGTGATGTTGTGTAGGAATATCTTATTGTAGGACCGCCCAGGCCACAGACTGGAGGAAGGGTGCCGTTTTCATTATTTCTTCATTATGTATTATGCCCTAAGCATATTTTTCACATGTAGCCATGACCCCGTAGGGGTTGCTGAATACTGTGGTTCACCTGTCACCCTGCCCAGCCCGGCATTCATCTCTCAGGCACTCAGAGACATAGAACAGAGGGGATGGACCTTGGATGGGAATGGGAATGGGAAATTATGGGATGCCCAGAAAGTTTCAGTGTAACATGCTTGGCACTACTTTATACACTCCTGTATATACACTCCAGTCTTCTCTCCAGCACAACTCTTGCTTAAAACCTCTTTCCCTTCACTCCTCCAGTACTTCGCTTGCTACAGACCGTTACCCCTCCAGCATTCAAGGGTATACCCTATACCTTCTCAGTCGGTAACCGGTACTATAGAAGGGACGGACTGCACCTAAATGAGGAGGGTGCAGATCTGCTGGGAATGAAGATGGCCAAAAAGTTAGAGGGGTTTTTAAACTAGGCGATGGGGGGAGGGACCAGAGACAGTGATAGCCAGCGCAGAAGATATTCCAGAGGGTAGTATTGGGGGCATTAGTGGTAGGTTAACCAAAGCACAAAAACACAAGGTGAGTATAGTAGCAAGTCCAAGTTGCAATCTTGAAACACCCAATACGAGGACAATATGCGACCGGTCTAAACTATGTGGCATGTTCACCAATGCCAGGAGCCTGGCGGACAAGATGGGTGAACTAGAGATACTGTTGTACAAGGAGGATTTGGATTTTGTGGGAATTTCAGAGACCTGGTTCAACAGCTCTCATGATTGGCTGGCAAACATTCAAGGGTATACCCTATACCGCAAGGACAGAGAGGGTAAAAAAGGGGGAGGGGTATGCCTATATATCAAGAATAATGTACAAGTGAATGTGAGAGATGACATCACTGAGGGGGCTAGGGAGGAGGTGGAATCTTTATGGGTAGAGCTCCAAAGGGATGAAGCTAAGGGGAAAATAATACTGGGAGTATGCTATAGGCCCCCTAACCTGAGGGAGGAAGTGGAGACGGATCTCCTATCACAAATTGGATTAGTTCACAGGAATACCGCCCTCTCCTGTGTGCCAAATGCTGCGCTCACAGACCTACCCCTCACTGATAGCTGCTGCTTAAATTAAAACAATGAAAAAATAATGGTAAATGATTCACTAGTGCCTGCCCTCCCTCCAAGTGAAATCAGATAGCAGCAAGAATGGGAAGTGTTATCATAATGGGGGATTTTAATTATCCAGACATAGACTGGGCGGAGGGAACCGCGCATTCATTTAAGGCTCGCCAGTTCCTTAGTGTCTTGCAGGACAATTTTATGGGTCAGATGGTAGACGCACCAACTAGAAATAAAACATTACTAGATCTACTGATTACCAACAATACAGACCTGATAACAGATGTGGAAATACGGGGCAATTTAGGTAACAGCGATCACAGGTCAATTAGTTTCAGTATAAATCACACAAATAGGAGACATGAAGGGAACACAAAGACACTGAATTTCAAAAGAGCCAACTTCCCTAAACTACAAACCTTGCTAAAAGGCATAAATTGGGATAAAATATTAGGAACAAAGAATACGGAGGAGAGATGGGTTTGCTTTAAGAGCATATTAAATAAGGGCATTAGCCAATGTATCCCATTGGGTAATAAATTTAAAAGAGCGAACAAACATCCTGGATGGCTTAACTCCAATGTAAAAATGCATATAAAAGCAAAGGAGAAGGCCTTCAAAAAATACAAGGTTGAGGGATCATCCACAGCATTCAGAATTTATAAAGAATGCAATAAGAAATGTAAGGGTGCAATTAGGTTGACTAAGATAGAACATGAAAGACACATAGCGGAGGAGAGCAAAAAAAATCCCAAGAAATTCTTTAAGTATGTAAACAGTAAAAAAGGGAGGACAGACCATATTGGCCCCATAAAGAATGAGGAAAGACATCTGGTTACAAAGGATGGGGAGATGGCAAAGGTATTGAATTTATTCTTCTCCTCAGTCTTCACGAGTGAATCGGGGGGCTTCAGTAACCAAAACTGCAGTGTTTATCCTCATGACACAACACAGGAAGCACCTACATGGTTAACAGAGGACGGAATTAAAATTAGACTTGAGAAACTTAACATTAATAAATCACCGGGACCAGATGGCTTGCATCTGAGGGTACTTAGGGAACTCAGTCAGGTGATTGCCAGACCGTTGTTCCTAATTTTTACAGACAGTCTATTGACTGGAATGGTACCAGCTGATTGTAGAAAAGCCAATGTAGCACCAATATTTAAAAAGGGCCCAAAAAACATCCCTGGGAATTACAGACCAGTTAGCCTAACATCAATAGTATGTTAACTCTTGGAGGGGATGATAAGGGATTATATACAAGATTTTAGTAATAAGAATGATATCATTAGCAGTAATCAGCATGGATTCATGAAGAATCGTTCTTGCCAAACCAATCTATTAACCTTCTATGAGGAGGTGAGTTGCCATCTAGATAAAGGAAGGCCCGTAGACGTGGTGTATCTGGATTTTGCAAAAGCATTTGACACAGTTCCCCATAAACGTTTACTGTACAAAATAAGGTGCGTTGGCATGGACCATAGGGTGAGTACATGGATTGAAAACTGGCTACAAGGGCGTGTTCAGAGGGTGGTGATAAATGGGGAGTACTCAGAATGGTCAGGGGTGGGTAGTGGGGTTCCCCAGGGTTCTGTGCTGGGACCAATCCTATTTAATTTGTTCATAAACGACCAGGAGGATGGGATAAACAGTTCAATCTCTGTATTTGCAGACGATACTAAGCTAAGCAGAGCAATAACTTCTCCGCAGGATGTGGAAATCTTGCAAAAAGACCTGAACAAATTAATGGGGTGGGCGACTACATGGCAAATGAGGTTCAATGTAGAAAAATGTAAAATAATGCATTTGGGTGGCAAAAATATGAATGCAATCTATACACTGGGGGGAGAACCTCTGGGGGAATCTAGGATGGAAAAGGACTTGGGGGTCCTAGTGGATGATAGGCTCAGCAATGGCATGCAATGCCAAGCTGCTGCTAATAAAGCAAACAGAATATAGGCATGCATTAAAAGGGGGATCAACTGCAGAGATAAAACGATAATTCTCCCGCTCTACAAGACTCTGGTCCGCCCGCACCTGGAGTATGCTGTCCAGTTCTGGGCACCAGTCCTCAGGAGGGACGTACTGGAAATGGAGCGAGTACAAAGAAGGGCAACAAAGCTAATAAAGGGTCTGGAGGATCTTAGTTATGAGGAAAGGTTGCGAGCACTGAACTTATTCTCTCTGGAGAAGAGACGCTTGAGAGGGGATATGATTTCAATTTACAAATACTGTACTGGTGACCCCACAATAGGGATAAAACTTTTTCGCAGAAGAGAGTTTAATAAGACTCGTGGCCACTCATTACAATTAGAAGAAAAGAGGTTTAACCTTAAACTACATAGAGGGTTCTTTACTGTAAGAGCGGCAAGGATGTGGAATTCCCTTCCACAGGCGGTGGTCTCAGCGGGGAGCATTGATAGCTTCAAGAAACTATTAGATAATCACCTGAATGACCGCAATATACAGGGATATGTAATGTAATACTGACACATAATCACACACATAGGTTGGACTTGATGGACTTGTGTCTTTTTTCAACCTCACCTACTATGTAACTACTATGTAACTATGTAACTATGTAACTTCACTTGCTGCAGACCATTACTCCTCCAGCACTTCACTTGTTGCAGATTCCCAGACCAGCTTGCACCACATGGTTAGGCCTGACACTAATTCAGCCAGACCTCAGTGAATTGCCTTTTGCGGGCAGGGGCCCTGGGCCCCTATGATGTAGAAATAGTTCTAACTAGTGCTAACTATCCTCAACTCAGCTACTGATCCCAGTAAACCCTCTTCAGGCCCTGCCAGCCCTCTTGGCTGCAGCTGCCTCTTTCCACTGCCCCTTTTCCCACGGTCCACTCTTCTGGTTCTGCACTCATCTCAAACGGCAAACTTCCAGTTCTCTCAGGTGTGCCTTCCCAGTCCTCCCGACTGTGCCTCACTCACCAGCCCTCCTGGCTGCGACCAGTTGTCCTCCCTCTCTCCCGATGTCCTCTCCTTGCTCTTGCATGTGCCTCTGTTACCAGGATCTCTTCTCTCCTCCTGGCTGCACCCGAGCCATAGGTGTGCGCAGCCTCTTGCATTAGGGTGTGCACCCCAAAGCTCAAATACATATGCATGTGTATATGTACTGATGGTGTCAGTAGGGCAGTGGACAGTGTCATTATTTTTATTTTATTTTTAAATAAAGGATTTTATTTTGTAACATTTTTTTTGGGGATGAAATATCAGTGGTCTAAACAGGGGGGAATATGCACCACACAAGGCGATTAGGGTGTGCCCAGGCACACCTGGCACACCATGTGCGCACGCCTATGACCCGAGCCCAGGGCCAAGATCACCCCCCCCCCCCCACCCCCACCCCAGACTGGGGAGCTCCCTGTAGGCCCTGACAGCCTCAGCACTCTCTTACTCCATCTCTTCCACCCGACAAACCCTCCCCAGCTGGGCTGACCCTGGGTATTTAAGGGGGCCTGCCCCCTGCCAATCCAAGTTGGGAATTGGTCAAGGCTCCTCAGAATACCTCAGGTAGCTCCACCTCTCCTCTTCTCCTCACTTTCCAGCACCTTCTAGAAAGAAGAGGGAGGTGACAGTAATGCTACCTGTGAGTCACCCAGCCCTGCCCTGAGCCATTCCCAGCCCAGAATGAAAACAAACAGGCCTAGCCACCAGCTAGGCCTGCCTAAATTTTTCTACTCTATAGAAAAATCTAACCTCTAGCACCTACCTAACTAGAGGGTGCTACACATATATAACCCCAGCTTCCCAAAACCCCTCCTCATGCCATAAACAAAGAGAATGAGGAGGTGGAGGAGAAAGAGGTGAAGACGGAAAGGGAGGAGGAGTAGAGGGAGGAAGGAGTGGAGGTGGGAAAAGAGGGACCAGGAGGAGGAAGAAGAAAAAAAAAAAAGAAATATAAAAATAAAAAGTAAAAAATTAAAATAATAAAAAAATGTTAAAAAATAAATGGTAGCTGGAAATCTCTCACTTGCTAAGGTTACAGGAAAACAAAAATGAGTGTTAGGGTTATAAGAAGGCTTAGTGTGAGGGGTTACACAGAGGGTTAGTGTTAGGGTAACATTACAGGGAGCGTTACTGTTAGTGTAAGTTACAGGGAAGGTTAGCATGAGGGTTAGAGTGACAGTGAGGGTTAGTGTAAGGGTTGGGATTACAAGCAGGCATAGTATTAGGTGATTTTTAAGGTTAGGTTTAGGCTGTAGGTAGGGTTAATGTTAAGGTTAGATTACTAGTAAAGAATTGTGTGAGGGAGCTGAGGTCACTACTCTCTGCTGATGTCAGTACATCTCACAGCTGTAGGCTGGAGATTGAGACTGATAGCCTAAACACCCCAACACTACTATAGCAATAAATACCATTTCCTAGGACAGTGCTTCCTTACTGAAAGGGCCTATGAAAAATACACGGTGACTGTCATATTACATTGCATGTGTATTGGTTTGGCTTTTACGTGTGGATATTTATTTTACTATACTCACGGATAACTTGATGAACAGAAAGGATCACCTACTTCCATTGGAGAAGGATTGTGTTTTGACTCACTTTCATCCCTAATAAAAAACAATACATTTTGCAGGTCAGATACAAGATAATATAAACGTATAATTGAACTTTTCTGGCAATATAATAGCCAGGCTGTTAAAAAAAAATTGTAAATAATACTTATTAACTTATTTGCTCATATGTACAAGCTCCTGAAGTATTCCTTATGCATTATGGCAAATGCTCAGTTTGTGCTTGCTTTTACATTGTAACTTTTTTTTTTTTAAATCAAAAAGGTGTTTATTGTACAAAAGCAAGAGGGCACATACAAAACAGAAATGTATACAGACAGACCATAGAAACAGCTTTGACATTTGTACAAATAAAGGGAATACTTATTCAAGCTCAATACCATAGCTGATATAAGTGCATAGTACAACTTCTATCTTGCCTTTTGCATTAGCCTTTTGCCTTTTGCTTTAGCTTCAAAAAGGAGAAAAAACAACAACAACAAAAAAATATAAACCAGTTCAACCTGACAATGCCATTATACCGTTTCTCGTGGTGCATATCCCAACACCCGTAAACCCCTTACCACTAAGGTCACTAGTCTACTGCGTCACTCCCTAATGTGTGTCAACCAGAACATGCATTTCACATTTTTACATTCCTCACCTTTGGACTATCAACATTGTAGCAGCCTGTGAAGGACCAGTTGTGGAGGAGCTACTTCTGGGGCGCCCAGCCAACACTGCCATATTTTCTCGAATTTCTGTGGTGATTTTCTATGGGAATATGTATTTTTTTCCCGAATAAGAATGTCGTTAACCGCCTGGATCCACTGTTTGCTTGTCAGAATCCGGGCAGACAGCCAATATCTCGCTACTAGCTTCCTTGCCAAACAGAGTAATCTAATAAGAGCAATGTATGTATGAGGGGAATACAAGTCCTCATCTCAAGCCTCAAGCAAGCACACCAGTGGATCCATGGGTAACTGAACCTGAAAGATAGAATTGATTATTGCGACCACTTTGTTCCAATATCTCACAAGTCTGGGACACTTCCACAACATGTGCAGGAGGTCCCCTGGATGAACCTGACACTTAGGACATATGGGTGTGTCTCTACTTCCCCAATGGTGTAGTTGTACCGGAGTCCTATACACTCTATGTAGTATAAACAATTGCTACAGTTTTTGTGCCGCCGACACTGACACCAGGGGTCCAGCATTCAATTTTTGTTCCCATTGCTCCCCGTCAATGGGACATTGTAATTTTAGAGGTTGACAACGAGCTACATTTGTACATTTTCTGTAGACACAGAAGTTCATTTTAAAGCTTGTGCAAATATAACAGGACAAGATCAATAATATGTACTGTTTATATATTTATCGTATATGCTTTTACAGTATCAGTTCTCTAGGATGGTTGAACTACTCTGTCATACATATTAAATACAATATAAGAAAGCATGTATGGGGTCATAACCTAAGGGCTTGTTCACACTTGACTTGACTAAATTTCTATGGCTAGAAATATGCTCGTAGCCCACCCGATGAGCTTTTACCACCGCCAGGTGGTTGTGAGGCGGTGCGGCGGCATGTAGGCATGGCGTGGTCAGTGGAAGGAGGCTAAATGCAGTCGCTAGACGCTATATGGAAGCCTGGGGATCAAAGAGCACCTAGCCAACACGTCTGCTCTCCATGACATGCCCCCTAGGGCACTCTGTTTTAATGGGGGGTGGGTCTCTAAGGAGAGGGGAACATTTGCTGTGCGCTGTTAAAGTGTTCAGGTTTAGCTTGAGGAAAAGGTGGTAACCCTAGTTGGCAGACGTGATGCGACCTACCTGTCAACTGGCCGTGGGTAGATCGTGGCAGAACCCCTGGGGAACTTTCGTTGTGCATGGGGCTCACAGCAGAGCACATTATACTAGCAGTGGTTTCCTTCATATGTAGAACAATGCACGCTGGCCCCTCCTCCTCTTAGTCCATACCAGGTGAAGTCACATACAAGCACCTGGGGTGGAAGGGAGGAGAGAAGGAGCCGGCAGGGAACAGTGCACCACAGCTAGCACTATCACAGCTGCTTCCCTGCCTAGCTCGTCATGTGTCGGCAAAGGGGATGTGATCTACCCATCAGCTGCCTGCGACTGACAGGTAGATTGTGGTGGAACCCCTAGGGACCTCTCATGGAACCCCAGTTGAGAAACTCTAGTCTGAACTGTGAAAAGAGCAGCAGCACACTCATCTCTCTGTCTCTCTGCTCTCTTCTTCTATTGTCATGTTCCTTGTTCGCACATGGACACTGAAGCACAATCAGTTGCACCTACAGTGTTGCTTTCTGAGTTCAGGGGATTCCAGGAGGATGATACCAGATCAAATTCAGACACACACAAGACATTCATTTGTGTCTTTTACACTTATAATAGATATAAAATATGTAAAAGATGTAAGATTGGTATATGCTTTTGCATAATTCTTCATGTGACAGTGCTGACCAATTAGAATTTGCGTGGTCTGTGCTGGCAGCGCCAGAGACAGAGAGGAGAAAAAGCAGCGGGGATTTCAAATCCATCCTGAAATCATTGGAGTGGCTTGCAGGAGCCTTTACAGCTCAGAATTGTGAGAGGTAAGTAAAGTGGGGACTGACTAGCTGTATCATTAGGTGAAAATACGTAAAGGAAAAAAAGCCAAAAAAAATGAATGCAGCCACCTCATATAATAATTTATAAGCTGCAATATATTACATCTTTGTTTTGGGTTTAATACCACTTTGATTTGCTTGTATTTTCCTTTAAAACTTTATGCCCATCTAAGACTACCCTGTCCATAAGATGCCAATGCTGCTATGTAATTTCACTGCAGAACGAGCTGCATTGTCTCCCTATTATAGGATATGTACAAAAACATATTTTGGCAGGATCAATAAGTAATACAACTATGTTGCAGAGGGTACTCTGGGGATAAAAAAGCTTTTGTGTTAATACTACCGACAGATTGCATAATATATGTGAGTTTTTATTTTGTCCATAGTTACACTTTAAGAAAACCTGTTCTCTCCTGCCAGCTTCTCTACTTTATAAAACCCAGCTCACGGTCCTGGAATTTTGTTAAAGGTTGGGGAGGCTGAGTGTTAGCTCCTGCCAAAACGTCCTTCTCCTGCAAGATGAAACAATACTCATAGAATGCAGTGTGACTACACACTGCCAACTTTTGATTAACAAGCAATGGGAAATCAAAACAATTATTATTTATGGGCTCTTAGTGCAGGAGAATGTGGCATGTGTATTATACAATACTAAGAACAAAGTCCCTGCATTTTGGTCTATATATCACACTGTAACACTGGCTGTGTATTAAGCTGGACATTTTCAAATATTGGCTTTGTGATGTGCTGCTTATATCTGAGCAGAAATTATATATTATTACACTACTTATTCAGGAATATGTACTAGGTGTTTTGCTGTGTGTTCTGCAACATGGACTCTTTTTCCATTGGGTATAATTAAAAGCTATGTAATACGCGTTCAGGAGGTCAGGGAAAAGGTCAGTGTGCTAAACTGCTTTTTTTACTGTTAAAGTTGTATTTCCTGGAGAGTAAAACAAGATTGGATTTTTTGCTTCATTTTAATTCCATATTGTCAACAAGGTATTCATTTTACAGTATATGTGGTTCTTTATAATTAAAATGTAATAAAAATAGTAGATGAAAGAAACTTACCCGGGTACTGTTAATGTAATAACAGCTCTCTTGTACCCGTTACCGCTGATAGAGACTTCTGGGGGAGGAAAATTAAAAATAGAAAGATTGGTGTGAGATTTGCAAAGTATAGTACAAAAGGTTAAAGTGATTGTAAAGTCTCATTTAAAAAATAAATAAAAATAACAAACATGTTATACAGCCTGGATCCTCCTCTTCTCGGGTCCATCTTTGCTGCTCCTGGCCCCTCCCTCCTATCGAGTGCCCCCACAGTTAGCAGTTCCTATGGGGGCACCTGAGCTGAGTCACAGCTCCTTGTGTCCATTCAGACATGGAGCCTGACCCTGCCTGCCTCCTCTCTCCCCTGATTGACTGACTGACTTTGATTGACAGCCGCAGGAGCAAATGGCACCACTGCTGTGTCTCAGCTAGGGATGAGCTTCGTGTTCGAGTCGAACGCATGTTCGACTCGAATATCGTGTGTTCGGTCGTTCGCCAAATTACGAACGATATGGGACGTTCGCGCCAAATTCGAGTGGCGCGTCACAGGCCCATTATTCACTGCGGCATCACAGTGCATTGCTGGCTGATGATTGGCCAAGCATGCCCTATGACCCTGGCCAATCACAGCACTGTGTGTACAGAGAGCCGTAATTGACCAAAGCCAAAGTAGGTTTTGGCCAATTATGGCTCAGGGGGTTTAGTACACGCCCCACACTATATAAGGCCGCCTGCACGTCGGCCCTGTGTAGTGTGTCTCGGCTTGAGAGAGAGATAGACAGAGAGAGAGACAGTGTCATTTGATTTAAGTTAGATAGAGTAGGCAGGTCGAGTAAGTTAGCTGCACTTACAGTGTATTGTGTATATATATATGCATCCCAGGTGTTGTATATATATATATATATATATATATATATATATATATATACTGTATTCAGTTTAGCTAGATCCTGTTCTTCTCTTCCTAAGATACTGACAGGCAGGCAGGTGTTTTTACAGTATTTCCAGTTACTGTACTGTGTACCCTGCACAGTTGCACCTACAGTATAGCTACCTGCAGCCAGGTGCGTGTGTAGGCTCTTTTAAGTATTTCCAGATACTGTACTGTGTACCCTGCACAGTTGCACCTACAGTATAGCTACCTGAAGCCAGGTTCTTGTGTAGGCTCTTTGAAGTATTTCCAGTTGCTGTATTGTGTACCCTGCACAGTTGCACCTACAATATAGCTACCTGCAGCCAGGTGCTTGTGTAGGCTCTTTGAAGTATTTCCAGTTACTGTACTGTGTACCCTGCACAGTTGCACCTACAGTATAGCTACCTGCAGCCAGGTGCTTGTGTAGGCTCTTTGAAGTATTTCCAGTTACTGTACTGTGTACCCTGCACAGTTGCACCTACAGTAAAGCTACCTGCAGCCAGGTGCTTGTGTAGGCTCTTTGAAGTATTTCCAGTTACTGCACTGTGTACCCTGCACAGTTGCACCTACAGTATAGCTACCTGCAGCCAGGTGCTTGTGTAGGCTCTTTGAAGTATTTCCAGTTACTGCAATGTGTACCCTGCACAGTTGCACCTACAGTATAGCTACCTGCAGCCAGGTGCTTGTGTAGGCTCTTTGAAGTATTTCCAGTTACTGTACTGTGTACCCTGCACAGTTGCACCTACAGTATAGCTACTTGCAGCCAGGTGCTTGTGTAGGCTCTTTGAAGTATTTCCAGTTACTGTACTGTGTACCCTGCACAGTTGCACCTACAGTATAGCTACCTGCAGCCAGGTGCTTGTGTAGGCTCTTTGAAGTATTTCCAGTTATTGTACTGTGTACCCTGCACAGTTGCACCTACAGTATAGCTACCTGCAGCCAGGTGCTTGTGTAGGCTCTTTGAAGTATTTCCAGTTACTGTACTGTGTACCCTGCACAGTTGCACCTACAGTATAGCTACCTGAAGCCAGGTGCTTGTGTAGGCTCTTGACGTATTTCCAGTTACTGTACTGTGTACCCTGCACAGTTGCACCTACAGTATAGCTACCTGAAGCCAGGTGCTTGTGTAAGCTCTTTGAAGTATTTCCAGTTACTGTACTGTGTACCCTGCACAGTTGCACCTACAGTATACCTACCTGCAGCCAGGTGCTTGTGTAGGCTCTTTGAAGTATTTCCAGTTACTGTGCTGTGTACCCTGCACAGTTGCACCTACAGTATAGCTACCTGCAGCCAGGTGCTTGTGTAGGCTCTTTGAAGTATTTCCAGTTACTGTATTGTATACCCTGCACAGTTGCACCTACAGTATAGCTACCTGCAGCCAGGTGCTTGTGTAGGCTCTTTGAAGTATTTCCAGTTACTGTACTTTGTACCCTGCACAGTTGCACCTACAGTATAGCTACCTGAAGCCAGGTGCTTGTGTAGGCTCTTGACGTATTTCCAGTTGCTGTACTGTGTACCCTGCACAGTCGCACCTACAGTATAGCTACCTGAAGCCAAGTGCTTGTGTAGGCTCTTTGAAGTATTTCCAGTTACTGTACTGTGTACCCTGCACAGTTGCACCTACAGTATAGCTACCTGAAGACAAGTGCAGGTGTTCTCATACTAATAATACTACAGGCAGGCAGTTGATTCTGCTAGCTGCAGTATAATCGGTATATATATACATCCCAGTTTTGTGCAGCTTCATCTCACTGCAGGCCAATAATATGTCTGGAAGGCCGACAAGGAGAGGCAGACAGTCACAAGCCAATAAAAGAGGGCAAGCAGGCTCTGTGTCTAGAGGCAACAGTGCTGGTCATGGACACGGTGCATCCTCATCAGCACGTGGCCGTGGGACACGCTTGGCCTTTTTTTCGGCAGCTGGCCGTGTTGAGCCGCAACATGCGGAAGACTTGGTCGAGTGGATGACCAAGCCGTCCTCATCCTCCCTCACCCAGGCTCAGGGTACTTTGTCTGGCAAAGCAGCTGCCAACGCGGCCTCTTCCCTCGGCTCAATGGCATCAGTGACTCCTTCCCGAGCCCCACCATGTCCTCCTGAGGAGTCCCTCGAACTGTTTGACCACAGTGTTGGGTACATGCTCCAGGAGGATGCCCAGCGTTTTGAAGGCTCCGATGATGGTACTCAGCTAGAGGAAGGCAATAACGTGAGCCCAGACAGAGGGGGTGCCCAAGAAGGACAGCAATCTGGAAGTCATATTCCCCCTGCTGCAGCATACTGCCAGGTTTGCTCCAGTGATGAGGAGGGAGGGGATGATGAGGTCACTGACTCCACGTGGGTGCCTGATAGGAGAGAGGAGGAGGAGGCACATCACCAACGAGGCAGGATGCCCTCCAGGGGCCAGCCTAAGGACAGCACACTGACTGCATCACACCGCAGAGCTCCGCATGTGCAGGGTGCTGCTGTCTCGTGCGTTATTCCAAAAGTTCTTTGGTGTGGGCCTTTTTTGAGACGAGTGCATCAGATCGCACCGCTGGTATTTGCAACATATGTCTCAAGCGTATCTCGTGTGGCCAAAACATCTCCTGCTTGGGCACCACATGCTTGACCAGACGTATGTTGACCTGCCATGCAGTTCGTTGGCAAGCGTACCTAAAAGACCCACACCAAAGAACAAAGAGGACCTCCCCTTGCTCCTCATCAGCTGGGATCTCCAACCCCACTATACCTTCAGTCCTCTCTGAGACCTGCACTGAGAGGAATGAAGGTGTAGAATTAGGTGTGTCACAGACAAGTACTTGCGGGCAATCTGCTATTGGTACACTGACGTCAGATTGTACCGAGAAAATTTCCCTGCCCCAGCTGCTGCACCGCAGAAAGAGGTTCGCTCCCAGCCATCCACATGCCCAGCGGTTGAATGCTACCTTGGAAAAATTGCTAGCACTTCAACTGCTACCTTTTCAGTTGGTAGACTCTGCCCCCTTCCGTGAGTTTGTGGAATGTGCGGTTCCTAAGTGGAAGGGTTCCCAAACGCCACTTTTTCTAAAAATAAATAAAATTAAAAATAGAAAGATTGGTGTGAGATTTGCAAAGTATAGTACAAAAGGTTAAAGTGATTGTAGTCTCATTTAAAAAATAAATAAAAATAACAAACATGTTATACAGCCTGGATCCTCCTCTTCCCGGGTCCATCTTTGCTGCTCCTGGCCCCTCCCTCCTAGCGAGTGCCCCCACAGTCAGCAGTTTCTATGGGGGCACCTGAGCCGAGTCACAGCTCCTTGTGTCCATTCAGACATGGAGCCTGACCCTGCCTGCCTCCTCTCTCCCCTGATTGACTGACTGACTTTGATTGACAGCCGCAGGAGCAAATGGCACCGCTGCTGTGTCTCAGCTAGGGATGAGCTTCGTGTTCGAGTCGAACGCATGTTCAACTCGAACATCGTGTGTTCGGTCGTTCGCCGAATTACGAACGATATGGGACATTCGCGCCAAATTCGAGTGGCGCGTCACAGGCCCATTATTCACTGCGCCATCGCAGTGCATTGCTGGCTGATAATTGGCCAAGCATGCCCTATGACCCTGGCCAATCACAGCACTGTGTGTACAGAGAGCCGTAATTGGCCAAAGCCAAAGTAGGCTTTGGCTAATTATGGCTCAGGGGGTTTAGTACACGCCCCACACTATATAAGGCCGCCTGCACGTCGGCCCTGTGTAGTGTGTCTCGGCTTGAGAGAGAGATAGAGAGAGAGACAGTGTCATTTGATTTAAGTTAGATAGAGTAGGCAGGTCGAGTCAGTTAGCTGCACTTACAGTGTATTGTGTATATATATATGCATCCCAGGTGTTGTATATATATATATATATATATATATATATATATATATATATATATATACTGTATTCAGTTTAGCTAGATCCTGTTCTTCTCTTCCTAATATACTGACAGGCAGGCAGGTGTTTTTACAGTATTTCCAGTTACTGTACTGTGTACCCTGCACAGTTGCACCTACAGTATAGCTACCTGAAGCCAGGTTCTTGTGTAGGCTCTTTGAAGTATTTCCAGTTACTGTATTGTGTACCCTGCACAGTTGCACCTACAATATAGCTACCTGCAGCCAGGTGCTTGTGTAGGCTCTTTGAAGTATTTCCAGTTACTGTACTGTGTACCCTGCACAGTTGCACCTACAATATAGCTACCTGCAGCCAGGTGCTTGTGTAGGCTCTTTGAAGTATTTCCAGTTACTGTACTGTGTACCCTGCACAGTTGCACCTACAGTAAAGCTACCTGCAGCCAGGTGCTTGTGTAGGCTCTTTGAAGTATTTCCAGTTACTGTGCTGAGTACCCTGCACAGCTGCACCTACAGTATAGCTACCTGCAGCCAGGTGCTTGTGTAGGCTCTTTGAAGTATTTCCAGTTACTGTAATGTGTACCCTGCACAGTTGCACCTACAGTATAGCTACCTGCAGCCAGGTGCTTGTGTAGGCTCTTTGAAGTATTTACAGTTACTGTACTGTGTACCCTGCACAGTTGCACCTACAGTATAGCTACTTGCAGCCAGGTGCTTGTGTAGGCTCTTTGAAGTATTTCCAGTTACTGTACTGTGTACCATGCACAGTTGCACCTACAGTATAGCTACCTGCAGCCAGGTGCTTGTGTAGGCTCTTTGAAGTATTTCCAGTTATTGTACTGTGTACCCTGCACAGTTGCACCTACAGTATAGCTACCTGCAGCCAGGTGCTTGTGTAGGCTCTTTGAAGTATTTCCAGTTACTGTACTGTGTACCCTGCACAGTTGCACCTACAGTATAGCTACCTGAAGCCAGGTGCTTGTGTAGGCTCTTGACGTATTTCCAGTTACTGTACTGTGTACCCTGCACAGTTGCACCTACAGTATAGCTACCTGAAGCCAGGTGCTTGTGTAGGCTCTTTGAAGTATTTCCAGTTACTGTACTGTGTACCCTGCACAGTTGCACCTACAGTATAGCTACCTGTAGCCAGGTGCTTGTGTAGGCTCTTTGAAGTATTTCCAGTTACTGTACTGTGTACCCTGCACAGTTGCACCTACAGTATAGCTACCTGCAGCCAGGTGCTTGTGTAGGCTCTTTGAAATATTTCCAGTTACTGTACTTTGTACCCTGCACAGTTGCACCTACAGTATAGCTACCTGAAGCCAGGTGCTTGTGTAGGCTCTTGACGTATTTCCAGTTGCTGTACTGTGTACCCTGCACAGTCGCACCTACAGTATAGCTACCTGAAGCCAAGTGCTTGTGTAGGCTCTTTGAAGTATTTCCAGTTACTGTACTGTGTACCCTGCACAGTTGCACCTACAGTATAGCTATCTGAAGACAAGTGCAGGTGTTCTCATACTAATAATACTACAGGCAGGCAGTTGATTCTGCTAGCTGCAGTATAATCAGTATATATATATATCCCAGTTTTGTGCAGCTTCATCTCACTGCAGGCCAATAATATGTCTGGAAGGCCAACAAGGAGAGGCAGACAGTCACAAGCCAATAAAAGAGGGCAAGCAGGCTCTGTGTCTAGAGGCAACAGTGCTGGTCATGGACACGGTGCATCCTCATCAGCACGTGGCCGTGGGACACGCTTGGCCTTTTTTTCGGCAGCTGGCCGTGTTGAGCCGCAACATGCGGAAGACTTGGTTGAGTGGATGACCAAGCCGTCCTCATCCTCCTCATCCTCTCTCACCCAGGCTCAGGGTACTTTGTCTGGCAAAGCAGCTGCCAACACGGCCTCTTCCCTCGGCTCAATGGCATCAGTGACTCCTTCCCGAGCCCCACCATGTCCTCCTGAGGAGTCCCTCGAACTGTTTGACCACAGTGTTGGGTACATGCTCCAGGAGGATGCCCAGCGTTTTGAAGGCTCCGATGATGGTACTCAGCTAGAGGAAGGCAATAACGTGAGCCCAGACAGAGGGGGTGCCCAAGAAGGACAGCAATCTGAAAGTCATGTTCCCCCTGCTGCAGCATACTGCCAGGTTTGCTCCAGTGATGAGGAGGGAGGAATGAAGGTGTAGAATTAGGTGTGTCACAGCCAAGTACTTGCGGGCAATCTGCTATCGGTACACTGACGTCAGATTGTACCAAGCAAATTTCCCTGCCCCAGCTGCTGCACCGCAGAAAGAGGTTCGCTCCCAGCCATCCACATGCTCAGCGGTTGAATGCTACCTTGGAAAAATTGCTAGCACTTCAACTGCTACCTTTTCAGTTGGTAGACTCTGCCCCCTTCCGTGAGTTTGTGGAATGTGCGGTTCCTAAGTGGAAGGGTTCCCAAACGCCACTTTTTCTCTCGGAAGGTGATTCCAGCTCTCTACCGGCATGTGGAAGGCAATGTCTTGGCCTCGCTGGACAGGGCGGTCAGTGGTAAGGTGCATATTACCACTGACTCATGGTCCAGCAGGCATGGACAGGGACATTACCTAAGTTTCACGGCGCATTGGGTGACTCTGCTGGCAGCTGGGAAGGATGCAGGACAAGGTGCAGTAGTGTTGGAGGTTGTTCTGCCACCACGCCTCCAAAATGCCACTACTGGTGATTCTGACACACCTCTCTCCTCCACCCCCTCCTCTTCTTCTTCCTCCATGGCCTCTTCCTGTGCTTTGTCCTCGGAACCAGCAGTGCTCCGTGGGCAGTCAAGGGGCTACGCAAGTACACAGGCCAAAAGATGCCATGCGGTGCTTGAGCTGGTGTGCTTGAGGGACAGGAGCCACACTGGGGCAGAGATTATGTCAGCTCTGCAGGGACAGGTTCAGAGGTGGTTGACGCCACGCCAACTTAAGCCAGGAATGGTGGCTTGCAACAATGGCACCAACCTCCTCTACGCCCTTCGACAGGGACAACTGACCCATGTGCCCTGTTTGGCTCACATCTTTAACTTGGTGTAGCAGTTCTTGGGCAGGTACTCGGGGTTATGGGATGTCCTGAGGCAGGCCAGGAAAGTCTGTGTGCATTTCCGCTGGTCATATAATGCCAGTGCTTGGCTGGCAGACCTCCAAAAGGAATTTAACCTGCCCAAGACTATGGCACCAGGACAGGGTCAGGGGAGCTTGTTTTTTTTTCCCTACGCCAGTGGGCCATGATCAGGGATGCATGCACTGTCCTGTCACCATTTGAGGAGGCCACGAGGATGGTGAGCAGTGACAGTGCATGCATCAGTGACACTGTCCCACCTGTCCACCTGTTGGAGCACACGCTGCGTGGAATAATGGACAGGGCACTTGAGGCAGAACAAAGGCAGGAAGAGGGGGACTTCCTTAGCTCTCAAGGCCCCCTTTATCCAGACAGTGCGATCTGCGTGCCCGCCGATCACACAGGAAGAGGAGGAGGAGGAGGATTGTGTCACCATGGAGGTGGAGCCTGGCGCTCAGCATCAGCAGCAGTCTTTAAGGGATCATTTACAGTCCCAAGAAACCCATGGACTTGTACGTGGCTGGGAGGAGGTGGCTGCGGATCATGTCGTCCTTAGTGACCCAGAGGACTCCGGACCGAATGCCTCAGCAAACCTATGCTGCATGGCCTCGCTGATCCTGCAAAGCCTGCGGAAGGATCCTCGTATTTGTGGTATCAAAGAGAGGGATCGTTACTGGCTGGCAACCCTCCTTGATCCACGTTACAAGAGTAAGGTCGCAGGCCTTATCTTGCCATTGCAGAGGGAGCAGAGGATGAAACATCTTCGGGAGGCCTTGCAGAAAGGTCTGTGCAACGCGTTCCCAGAGACTGGGAGGTTACAAACTCCTGTTCCTGGACAACGTGTTGCCGAGGCTTCGATCAGTCAAAGAAGGAGCGGTGGAGAAGGTGGTCGTCTGACTGATGCGTTCAGACAATTTTTTAGTCCGCAGCCCCAAGGTATGATCAGTTCCAGCAACCATCGCCAGCGTCTGTTTTATATGGTGCAGGAATACCTAGGGGCAAGGTCTGACTTGGACACCTTTCCCACCGAAAATCCTCTGGGTTACTGGGTCTTGAGGATGGATGACTGGCCAGAGCTTGCACAGTATGCAATTTAGCTACTGGCCTGTCCTGCATCCAGCGTTCTTCTTACAAAGCCTCCAGTGCTGCTGGAGGCTTTGTAACCGATCACAGGGTGCGCCTGTCCACCGACTTGGTCGATCGACTGACCTTCATAAAAATGAATCAGTCTTGGATCACCACCAGATACCAAGCACCTGATGCTGATGTAACCGAATACATTTTTTTGAAATGTCAGATCCCTTCAAGACTGCCTATGCTGATGCTGAGTGACTATTCTATTATGCTGAGTGACTATCATCTTCCTCCTCAATGATCATGCTGATAGCTTGTAAGAATATTTTTGTTTCTGGGCGCCACCACCAGTGCCTAAGGCCCAATATTTCAGCCCCTGTTTAACAATTTTTAATGCAATTCTTTGCAGCAGGTCTCGTTCCTGCGCTCCAACTAGAGTATCTGTGAGGGGTTGCGGTGTTGTGGCACCAGCACCAGTGCCTAAGGCCCACTTTTTCAGCCCCTGTTTAACAGGGGCGTGTAATTACAATTTTTGATGCAATTCTTTGCAGCAGGGCTCGTTCCTGCGCTCCAACTAGAGTATCTGTGAGGGGTTGCAGTGTTGTGGCACCAGCACCAGTGCCTAAGGCCCAATTTTTCTGTCCCTGTTAAACAGGGACATGTAATTACAATTCTTGATCTAATATTTCACAGCAGGGCCCGTTCCAGCTCCCACCAAGAGTAACTGTGAGGACTTACAGTGTTGTGGCACCAGCACCACCACCACCAAAGGCCCAATTTTTCTGCCCCTGTTCAACAGGTGCATGTAATTACAATTCTTGATCTAATATTTCACAGCAGGGCCCGTTCCAGCGCCCACCAAGAGTAACTGTGAGGACTTACAGTGTTGTGGCACCAGCACCACCACCATCACCAAAGGCCCAATTTTTCTGCCCCTGTTCAACAGGGGCATGTAATTACAATTCTTGATCTAATATTTCACAGCAGGGCCCTGTGAGGGCTTACAGTGTTGTGGCAACACCAACACCTAAGGCCCCAATTCCTGCAGAGTATATAGGGCAGGCCCCTACTTTCAAACATCCAACTTACAAACGACTCCTACTTGCAAACGGAAGGAGACAACAGGAAGTGAGATGAAATCTACCCCTAGGAAGGGAAATTCTCTCCTGTAAGAGTTAATATGGGAAAAACGTTTCTCATTTCCACTGATGCTTTATCACCAATCCTTGCTTCACTAAAAACCCCAAATTTTCTAAAAACATTTGTCATTGGGACAGAAAGTGAGGTAAAATCTTCGGAAGAGGAGCACAGACAGCAAAACAAATGTCACAGGGGTGATAACCCTTCCTTATGTTTTCCAAAAAGCTTAAAATAGATTTTTTAGCTGGAGCTAAACACGTTAAAAATGTACCAGTTCAAAATTACAAACGGATTCTACTTAACAACAAACCTACAGTCCCTGTCTTGTTTGCACTGCCTGTATACTGCTGTTCAGAGTATATAGGGCCTGGGGGCCCCACGCCTTTCCTTTTTTTAATTTGGGTGCGGGGTTCCCCTTAATATCCATACAAGACCCAAAGGGCCTGGTAATGGACTGGGGGGGGGGGTACCCATGCCGTTTGTCTCACTGATTTTCAACCATATTGCCGGGACCTGACAATACATTAAAGCCACAAGCAGTTTTAAATGACTTTTATTCCTTTAAAAATGTCATTTTGTGCAGGGACTGTTCTAAGCACGGGAAACACGCGCCACTTTACAGGCATACTATAGACACCCCTCAAGTACGATATTTAAAGGAATATTTCACTTTTTTTTTTACTTTAAGCATCATTAAAATCACTGCTCCCGAAAAAACAGCCATTTTTAAAACTTTTTTTTGCATTGATACATGTCCCCTAGGGCAGGACCCGGGTCCCCAAACCCTTTTTAGGACAATACCATGCAAATTAGCCTTTAAAATTAGCACTTTTGATTTCGAAAGTTCGAGTCCCATAGACTTCAATGGGGTTCTAACGTTCTTGCAAATGTTTGGTCCGTTCGCAGGTTCTGGTGCAAACCGAACCGGGGGGGTGTTCGGCTCATCCCTAGTCTTAGCCAATCCCGGACGATAGTTGTAGACATCGCTGGAGAGAGATGGGGCTCAGGTAAGAAATTAGGGGGTGCTGAGGTGGCTGCTACACAACGAAGGTTTTTTTTATCTTAATTTTTTATTTTTTTTATCTTAATGCATAGAATGCTAGTTTATTATTTTAACTTCAGATTCTTCAAACCACTCTTCAGATTCTTCAATTAACTCATCAATCAACTCTTCACTGTCTTCTAATACAACAAAAGAATTGATGCATCCAGATTGGTGCAACCTCGGTAAAACCTTGGGGGCACATTTCTTTTTTAAAATACCCATTAATACCAGGCAAGCAACTTTGGCAATATAACCTATTATCTCTGTATGTTCTTTCCTGTGCTTTCAAAGCTATCATCCCAAGACCAGGGCAGTGTAAACATTACTTGCTCTGTGTACATGCTGCTTGTCTGCTGTCCTTTCTGCAGACAGCTGGTACACACGGGACGAATATTGAATATTTGGCCTGTGTGTACAGCAGCCTGACAGAAGCCATTCTAACGACGCTTTTATCAAACGGACATGCTGGAAAACCAGCATCCAGCAGCCTGAGGGCCTTTTGTACTTGTTGTGTGCTCCCCGAACACCTGCAGTCTGTAGTGGGAGCATTGAGGGTAACAGCAGTAATCTGTACTATCCTCATGTAACTTGCCCCAGTCTCTGACTGTCTTCTGCAGTTTGTCTCCAGTCCCCAACTTCACCTGCATCAGGTCAAAAGTCTTCCCATTATTTCTTCAAGTTTTTCTGCAGTTTCTGCCAATCCTCTCTAGAATTACATTTACTGAATATGGATGAGCACATTGACCTGGATTCGGTTCATGAACATGTAGCATCCCCTAGCATGGCTAGAGTGCTAATGTTAGGATTTTTGTTAGTGTAGGTAAATTCAGGCTTGTCTGGCAGCCAAGCCTGTGTGTTTTTCTGGGTCAGCAGGGGGGTGAACTTAGGCCTGGTCTCGGGTGCGGAAGGGACCCTTTTCAAGACACACAGAGAGATCCTGACCAGGAGGCACGGGAGCAAGGAGAGGACAGCAGGAGGAAACTGCCCGGAAAATCTCCAGGGAGGAAGACAGCCAAGAGCGCTGGTGAGTGTTGCAGTCAGAGGACCGAGAGACATGCCTGAAGGGACTGGGTGCAAGCAGTCTGGGATGGATGCAGAGTCAGTCTGGGAGGACAGTCGAGAAGTAGCCAGGAGGGCTAGTGAAAGGGGCAGCTGCAGCCAGACAGGCTAGCAGTGCCTGGAGAGGTGGTACTGGGAGCAGTAGCTACAGGCACAGTAGCACCAAAGACCTCTCTTTCTGCTACACTACCAAAGGGGCTCGCGGTCCCTGCCTGCAAAGGGCATTCACTTGGATCTGACTGGGATTGTGTTGGATTAATTGTATCAGTACTAGCTGGTTTGTGCTGGAGGTAGAAGAGGAGAAGTGTATATACTGGATGTATATAGTGTGTGTCCCTAAAGATTTCTCAACTGATCTACTGACGCATCCCATAACAGCCCTTACCCCATCCCAGTTCAATTCCCCTAATAAAACACAAACAAATTAAACTTGCAAGGACTGATTCCTGTCTCAAGAGTGAGTGGAAAATTTGTGTGCCTAGCTGTGCAGGGTGGGAGATACCCATATTCACCAGAGGCTCCTGCGGGGGTAGCGCTACAAACATTTATTCAAATATTGCTCAAAATTTGCAGTTCGCAAACTTTGTGGCAAAGCCCACTAAATTCTATGGGTGTCAATCTTGTTATTCAATTCTACCTATTTGTAGGACTAATAAGCAACTACCACTCTGGCGTGTACCAATGTCAAAATAAGAATAAAAAATGAATCTCTTACTACACAGAACTGTCAGCTCTCGCTAAAAGCTCCAACACATTTTGACAATATGATTGCTGCGAGCGCACCCATTTTAGGTGAGGGGGCTGGGTTATTCATTACTTCAACTTATTGTCTCTTGTGGCTCAGTTGACCAGAGAAAAGGCAATACACTGCACCCCTATTTCTGGCGCAACTTTTAGAATCTCAGTGATTTGCTGCAAACTTGAACTTCATTCCTAATACTAAATATTATGTGTGACCCCTTGGTGATGTAAGGAGTAGCAGTGGAATCCCCCTGTACTTCATAAGTTGGCAACTACTGCTTTAGGAGAACAGACCCATCAATCACTACTATACATATACAGTATATGCTTATTATTACCAACTACATATAATTAGCAATATGACTGTAAATATTAATATAGTAACTTTTCATACAGCAATGTAGAAGTTTAGCAGTTTTTTTAGTATGACAGACTGAAAGCTGATCACTTGAGTTACAGGCTTACGTTTATAGCAGATGCTGTACAAATTATTGAACACAAAGCAAAGTAAAGGGTAGGAAGTGATTCATTAGTGAATTGGTTACATACTTTTGTAGTATTTCTCAAAGATTGCATCTTTTTCCCCTTTATCAAAAAGAAATTTGAGCTGTTTCAAATCCCTGACGCGGTCACCCAAGGACAGAATCTGAAGGTCCCTTGCTGTGAAAGGTTGGATGTTTTGGATCTGTCCTGAACCTGGAATCAAAGTGAATTTGGGTTGGAAGTTGTTGAAAAATTATACACAGGACCCAATTCATCAAGCTGTCATAGCAAATTAAAACTGGCCTTTCAAGTGATATTTATCATAAATGATAATACTGTATGCTTCACCTAATAGAAAGACATTTCAGAAGTGATAAACACTATGGTTGTTTTTGGCTTGTAAGATGATACCTTATTCACAAACCGTGTTTACTAAATGGAAAAGCCAATACTAGATCAGAAGATTTGTACCTGCACACCTCAGCAGCCCTTCTCTGATATTACAGGAGTATTGCAGGTTGTTAATTTTTTTATCTAAGCATTTGCTTCATGTACACTGCTGCTGATAAACTGACTTTTAGGAGCAGTTGGGCATTTTTCTCAGCTGCCCTTGAACTCGCCTCTATGTTTTTTTATCAGTACATGTACACAGGGTTGTTTATAGTCCTTTCTAGGCAGTTGAGTTCAGAAGCATTTTTTGGAAAGCAAAAAAATGCGTTCAGAACAGATGTTCACAGGCATTTGAAACACCAAATGCCTATCGCATTTAGCAGCGTTTCCTTTACAGGCATTTTTCATTTTTGACTATTTGAAAAAAACAAAACAAAAACAAAAAAGCTTCTAAACGCAAACACGGCTAAACTTGGCTAAACGCGGCATGTAAACTATCCGTCAAGTTAAATCATTCAGGGGAGGTTGTAAAACATCCCTTGTACATTAAGCCTAATACTACAAATTTCATTTTTGCAGTTAAGAAAGGTAAAAAGTTTATTATGCTTAGTAACAATGTAATCCTGGTTAAACTCTTGCCATGTAGAGGTGCCCCTAATAAAAAATAATAATTGATATTGTAAAGCTGGATTGAGCTTTCAGTTTAAATCAGTTAAATACAGTCAGGTCCATAAATATTGGGACATGGACACAATTCTAATCTTTTTGGCTCTATACACCACCACAATGGATTTGAAATGAAACGAACAAGATGTGCTTTAACTGCAGACTTTCAGCTTTAATTTGAGGGTATTTATATCCAAATCAGGTGAACGGTGTAGAAATTACAACAGTTTGTATATGTGCCTCCCACTTTTTAAGGGACCAAAAGTAATGGGACAATTGGCTGCTCAGCAGTTCCATGGCCAGCTGTGTGTTATTCTCTCACTATCCCATTTACAAGGAGCAGACAAAAGGTCCAGAGTTAATTTCAAGTGTGCCATTTGCATTTGGAATCTGTTGCTGTCAACTCTCAATATGAGATCCAAAGAGCTGTCACTATCAGTGAAACAAGCCATCATTAGGCTTAAAAAACAAAACAAACCCATCAGAGAGATAGCAAAAACATTAGGTGTGGCCAAATCAACTGTTTGGAACATCCTTAAAAAGAAAGAACGCACCGGTGAGCTCAGCAACAATAAAAGACCCAGAAGACCACGGAAAACAACTGTGGTGGGTGACCGAAGAATTCTTTCCCTGGTGCAGAAAACACCCTTCAAAACAGTTGGCCAGATCAAGAACACTCTCCAGGAGGTAGGTGTATGTGTGTCAAAGTCAACAATCAAGAGAAGACTTCACCAGAGTGAATACAGAGGGTTCACCACAAGATGTAAACCATTGGTGAGTCTCAAAAACAGGAAGGCCAGATTAGAGTTTGCCAAACAACATCTGAAAAAGCCTTCACAGTTCTGGAAAAACATCCTATGGACAGATGAGACCAAGATCAACTTGTACCAGAGTGATGTGAAGAGAAGAGTATGGAGAAGGAAAGGAACTGCTCATGATCCAAAGCATACCACCTCATCAGTGAAGCATGATGGTGGTAGTGTCATGGCATGGGCATTTATGGCTTCCAGTGGAACTGGTTCTCTTGTATTTATTGATGATGTGACTGCTGACAAAAGCAGCAGGATGAATTCTGAAGTGTTTCGGGCAATATTATCTGCTCAAATTCAGCAAAATGCTTCAGAACTCATTGGACGGCGCTTCACAGTGCAGATGGACAATGACCCGAAGCATACTGCGAAAGCAACCAAAGAGATGTGGAATGTTATGCAATGGCCAAGTCAATCACCTGACCTGAATCAGATTGAGCATGCATTTCACTTGCTGAAGACAAAACTGAAGGGAAAATGCCCCAAGAACAAGCAGGAACTGAAGACAGTTGCAGTAGAGGCCTGGCAGAACATCACCAGGGATGAAACCCAGCGTCTGGTGATGTCTATGCGTTTCAGACTTCAGGCTGTAATTGACTGCAAAGGATTTTCAACCAAGTATTAAAAAGTGAAAGTTTGATGGATGATTGTTAATCTGTCCCATTACTTTTGGTCCCTTCAAAAGTGGGAGGCACATATACAAACTGTTGTAATTCCTACACCGTTCACCTGATTTGGATTTAAATACCCTCAAATTAAAGCAGAAAGTCTGCAGTTCAAGCACAATGTGTTTGTTTCATTTCAAATCCATTGTGGTGGTGTATAGAGCCAAAAAGATTAGAATTGTTTCGATGCCCCAATATTTATGGACCTGACTGTAGATCAGATCAGCAGGGCAATGAAATACTTACCTGCTTATATGTATCACACTGCCGCCAGCTGGATGAAGGAGGCAACTTCTGCAGCTTTTTTCTCTGCAAGGTAGGTCACTGTGCGTTTTAATCAATCTTAAAGCTGGCGAGTTCTCAGCAACAGCAGGATTGCCAATGTGATATGGGCCTTTAGTGGGTCAGTTATTACCTCTTAACTGACCTGACGACAATAAACCTAATACTACTTGGTTGCTGTGGATTACTGCACTTTGGGGGGAATTTTCTAAAACTGGAGTAGAATCTTGAGCAGCAGTGCATAGTAATCAGTCCGTTTCCAGCTTCAGCTTGTTCAGTTAAGTTTTGAAAATGAAAGCTAGAAGCTGCTTGTTTGTCATTGACAGCTGCTGCAGATACTGTCTGCTCCAGTCTTAGTAATTACGGTACCCCTCATTGTTTTAATTTCTTGCACTGCCTAACTAAAACAAAATGAATAGGCTTGCTCAAAAAAGGCCTAAAGTACAATAACCCATAGCAATAAATAAGAATGTATCTTTTACTGACTGAACTGTAATATATTGTCTGAATGGTTGTCTGAATGGTTGTTAGGATTTACTGCTCTTAGAAAATTATCATCACTCCTTCTGCCTTACTAAACAAAACCTTTCCTGAGAGAAAAATGGAAGTTGTCATTGCTAACTTATTTTTCCAGAATCCCTACTCCAGTAATCCTGGCTAGACCCCTGCCATGGGTATGGATGCTACTGCCTCATGTGACTCTGGTGGCCATCTTGGGTCAGGAAGTGTCTATTTAAGATCCTGGATCCCATATTTGGCGTGCATTCTTCATGTGGGTAGTGTAGGGCAGTGGTCATCAACCCTGTCCTCAGGGCCCACTATAAGGCCAGGTTTTATGTATTACCTTGGGGAGATACAGACTAGAATACTGCAATCACTGAGCAGAAAATGATATCACCTGTGATGTATTTCAGTTATCTTGCAAACCTGGCCTGTTAGTGGGCCCTGAGGACAGGGTTGATGGCCACGGGTGTAATAACAAGGCACCTGTCTGTCAGGTACAGTGAGTAGCGGTAGAGAGAGGTTCCATACGAGTAGGGTGAAAATAGGAACAAGCCATCCATCCTTCCTGAAAGCCTCCTCCTTTTGGTACAGACCGGCCAGGCCACATTTCACCCCTCAAGACAGATACTGTCTGCACATCCGAAACCTGCTCTGCTACATCCTGCTTTTAAATTCTGTGAGTGTTTCCGGTCAGGTGCCTTCCTGCCAGGCTTGTTGTGAACGAATGAGTTTAAACTTTAATATGTTCTGTTTCCTGCAACTGGACACTGAGTGTTTACTGCAGCCGCACCACGCTGCACCTCCCTACAAATATGCGACATGTGGATTTCGATCAATGGTTGAAAGATAAAAGCCCTCAATCACATCTATGTTGTACCCATGCAATATCATACTTTAATTGATCAAAATATAATTATTACAATGAATACTTTCCGTCCCCACTGTAGATTGTCATCACTTATGGTATGATATTGTGATACATTGGGACAGCGCACCTTAATCACCTTCACAAATATTTTTTCTCCCGGTGTTCAGGGAATTTCAGGTGCAGCAATCCTCCCATTTGATTTCCCAGAGCCTCCTTTTTCCTTCCTATATCTAATATGTTCTATTAAATATAAATGATTAATGCTTTTATTTACCATCATCTCCACGAACAATGTGTGCAATTGTAATGCCCCCGATCTCGGAGTCACTAAATCGTAGCAGGAATGTACCATTGGGTGCCTTGCCCAAAATAGTGTGCACATATTGCTTGCTGACAAATCCCAATATTAATCTAGACAAAAGAAAGGTAATAAAAGCATAATTAGTTGAACTGTACATTGGATGAAATGGAAATAAGGCTCATAAAGAGTACCTGTACCAAGTATATGTCAACCCAAAAAAATGTCTTTCTTTATTTGGATAGAGCGGGGAAGGAGTAGAAATTCTGTCCAGTTATTTTCTGATATCTGTGGCTCCATTACTGAGAACCTTTACTTTCTGCCCTGCTGACAACAATTTCACCAGATAGAAAATGATGGACAAGCTATAATAGGGACACACACAGAGAAATAAAAATCTCACAGGGGTTCTAGCCTTTCCCTACTCTACTATTTGAGCCTAGGTTCACATTTGTGTGAACACAGACATCGCATGTGACTCGCACCCGCACTGTGGGGCCAATTGCATGCAATGTCTGTGCAATGCGAGTTCAGCCATACAGTTGTGCTGAACTCGCATTGAAGTTGCACAAAAAAGATGCAGGAATTTTTGTTCCCCCTGCACTGAAATCGGATCGTATGGGTGTTCTCACGTATGCGATCCGCTTCCTGTGCGAGTTCACAGTTCACACTGCGATCTGTGAACCGATCTGGGGGGTCCTTAACAATGTATTGACAGTCACAGCGGTTCGCAGAGGGCAGAGTGGACTGCCTGCGGGAGAGATGCAGTGCAGGAACCGGCGCTGGAATCGCACTGGTTCCCGCATCGCACAAGTGTGAACCTAGGCTTAGTCTGGATTGCATATAGAAAGTTTCCCTCACTTCTTGTCTGGTAAAACATTGTCAGTAGGACATGAAGTAAAGGGAAATTTCTCTAAGGAGTTGGACAGAACTTGATTATGTGAAGCAGAACTTAGGTAGCGCAGGTGGGAGACTATGAATCAATACAGTAGGCAAATAATAACATTCCTTTTTCCAAAAACCTTTGCAAGCTAAAAAAAAATAAAAATACCAGTGCCCTCTTTTTAGCAATTTTTTCTCTAACTGTAAGCGCTCTTGTAGCTTCGGTCTCTACCACCCCTCTGAAAAGCAATCACTTTTCAGAGGGTGGTAGAGCAGCAATTACCAGGCATTCACGAGGAGATCCTGTCAGCTTCTGAATGCATGTTTTTTTTTTTGTTGTTGTTTAAACCCCAAGGGGGATTTTGCATTGGAATACTGCCGAGCAATCATGAGCCAAGCAACTTGCTTGCAGTTGCAGTGTGGTCCTATTGACCTCAATGGGACAGTTTGTCAGGTGGAGATTTTAGTAGCTCAATGTTGCAACTAAAAGTGCTGGCAAATAATGGGTAATGTAACTACGCAGGTGAAAGAAATACTTCTTTACTGTGTAAGCCACATAAGTATCATGTAGCATTGACTTCAACTCCGGAAAGGTTTTTACCCCCTTCACTGGTAATTGAGCGGCCATGCAACGTTGTACACAAGCAAAATGTATATTTTTTTTCACACAAACAGAGCTTTCGTTTGGTGGTATTTGATCACGACTGGGTTTTTTTTTTCTTTGTGATATAAATAAAAAATACTGAAAATTTTAAAATAAGTTTTGGCCAAAATTTATTCTGCTACATGTCTTTGGTAAAAATCCCAATAAGTGTATATTGATTGGTTTGTCTGATAGTTATAGCATCTACAAACTATGTTTTTTTTTTTCTCTAATTTTTATTTATTTATTTTGTTATACTACTAATGGCGGTGATCAGCAACTTATAACAGGACTGCGATACTGTAGTGGGCAATCTGACACTGGGGGGAACTGACTAACTGCCACTGACATCACCAGTGACATTAATACAGTGATCAGTGCTAATAATATGCCCTGTCACTGTACTAATGACACTGAGTAAGAAGGGGTTACCATCTACTGCAATCAAAGGGTTAAATATGTGCCTAACTATGTGTAATGTGTGTGGTATGTGTTGCTTTTACTAAGGATCTTGTTGTTTTTTTTCCTCTGCTTAACAGGGGAAAAAAACAGCAATATCCCATCAGTGAACAAAGCTCTGTATTGTTCCGTAAATCACTGAGCCGATCAGCAGGTGCCTGTGGCCAATCATTGGCCGAGACATGCAGATCGGCTTGTGCTGAGACAAATTACAGCACAGCCAGGCCGCTAGGGGCGCACATGTGGATCACGTACTAGGTACTAGGTACTAGCTTCTAATTTTGACTGTCCTATCATTCTGGACCACAAACCTTCCTCACTGTGCTACATTTTCTGCTGCACCATTGGCATGATTATATCTTCTTAGTCCTCTACATAAAATTATCAGAAATTTGTGCTTAAAGTAGAACTATAGGCAACATTTTTTTTTTTTTCATTTTAGAGAGTAAGGGAGAGTTATAGTTATAGTTTTACCATCCCTGTGCCATTGCAGGCATTGCAGAGATTTCCCTTCACTTCCTGTCCCATATCCAAACAGGAAGTGAGAGGAAATCTATACAAATTAAGGGGATCCATTACCCCCCCCCCCCCGGCCCTCAGAACTAGTGTCCACACTAGGCCTAGGGCAACACAAAACCTAAATACACTACTGGTTCCATCTGAGTACCATTGATTACTAATGCACACTACTATATGCTACTTGTGAAGCTTATACAAAAAGGAGCCATTTGTTCAATTTGTTTAGCAACAGATTTAGTAGTGCTACTACAAATTATCGATGTACTTCTGCCCTTACACTCACCCATCAGACCAGTAATCTTTTAAATGCTTTTTTGTGAGGTCCACAACGCCATCAAACCACTGCCAAAATGTAAAGTTTCTTTCCCGAAGAGGTTCCTGAAAATTGGATGAATGCAGAAATTAAAACAATATTCTTTTTTTATGGATCTTATATGTTTTTGCTTCTGGGAGTATTACATTGTATCTGTTTTATATTGAGAGAATATATGGGCATTTTGGCCAATCACTACACTATGTAAAAAATCATTGAACAGTTTCAAACTGGTACACCGCAATGTATAGGATCTAGGAATACAAATATAACATGTTGTGTCATATTGTCAACAACCTAATTTAAACAGCTCATGTATTTAACATAAGAGCACTTGTGGGCCAACATCTAAGGTAGCACCAATCCTGAAAATTTTGCAAACTGATTTTTTTTTTAATTTTGATTCCCATTCTGACCCCCTTTAAATTTGTGGATAAATTCAGCAAATTAACAATAAGTAGGAAGGGTGTATGTTGAATACTGTAAGAAGACTCAATAGCTCAACAAATATGAACCAAAAACCTGCATCGTCTGCCGCTTAGGCTCTCTGGAAGGGGTGCAAGTTTTAAATGTCCACCGCTGGGAGTGCTGGTTCGAGAGGGAGCTCATCCCTGCTCCAGTAATGGCTCCAAGTGAAGAGAAGGTTTCCCTGATGACCGCACATCCATACCGTCTCTGAGATGAGTGTGAATGACAACCTCAGCCTGGACTCCGACCAGGCCACGTCCCTAATGTGTTTCGCTCCACCCCTCGGAGCTTAGTCTCCATGACCAAGCTCTGAGGGACGGGCCGAAACATGTTGGGGGCGTGGCCTGGTCGGAGTCCAGGCTAAGGTTGCCATTCACACACATCTCAGGGATGGTATGGATGTGCAGTCATCAGGGAGACCTTTTCTTCACTTCAACAAACATAATCTTTTCTCTTATATGTTGGTGTGTACAGGTCAAAATCAAATGCAAACTGAACACAGACAGCATTCTTTTTTTCAATACCACATTTTAGCAATAGTTTTTACTAAAGAGGTTGTATGATACAAAAGGGAGAAGTTTGTACAAAAGGACATTATACTTTAGGTATGCCTAGGGCATCACATAGTTTAAATACAACCCTGTTCTTGTGGGATGTGGGATGTGTCAAATCCTTGAAAACCAGCCGTGGCTAGACATGTGTCTACTTTAATTCCAGTTAGCCCAACACAAGGGGCAAACTGCAACTAGAGCTTGCATGTTCCTGCTGTGGTCACCCCTCTCACATCCATATTAGCCGCCAGATATGATAGCTTCACCTAGGCCAAAGCTTAAAGCAATGTTTACATTATAGATTGTCTAGATTTGGGAGCTTCCGACACTTCTGTGCACTTGCTGTTTAATCCAATGTCCAGTTTTCTGGGTTTGACCATTCCACAAGTTTACTTGAAGCATATAACTGAAAGCTGATGGGGGGCAATCCTTTGTATTTGGAAACTCTAATGCCTAGTGTTGACAATACTACATAAGGTGTAGGTTAGCTATACTGTGCCACTTAGCAGCTCATCTCCTACCCACTAGTACTCGATTCAGAATAAGTAAATCATCTTTTGTTTTAAAAACAACAAAAAAAATCACTGTAGTAAAAAAGGGAAGGTGACAGACATTTCAGGTATTACCTTGTTAAACTGAGTCCAGGACACCATACGGTCTTTAACATCATCATAACTACCATTGTCACCAAAGATCTTCTGGGCAAGAAAGCGGTAATGCATAGGGATCAGTTCCTGCTTTGTCCCCACCTCAGCCATAAATTTCATATTCAGAGTCTGGCACATCTTCTTCCATGGCACTTTCTCTTCCACATAGAAGGGGCGTCTTCCCTAGTTTAGCATTGACATGAGTTATCTCTGCACAATACCAATGGAAATAATATATATATGTATATTGTTTTTTTATTTTATTTTAAGATGTAGGTATTAAAATGGAAGTTCAGGCAAAACCTAACTAACTGTAAACATGCTCTCTGCCACATTCTAAACCTAATCTATCTAACCCTGTGAAGCAAAAATCATACTTACCTATTCTGCAGTCAATCCGGTCCGGTCTCAGCATCAGCTGTCAGTGGTGGCTTCAGTGCAGTGCAGGAGAGGCAGCCGGAAATGGAAGCCCCATAGTAAGTCTATGGGTGACGTCACTTCCCAGCCATTTCCCAGCCGTTGATGGTCCTCTCCTGCACAGAGCTTCCGCTGCTGGAAACCAGACCAATTCGGCTGCAGAATAGTAAGTACAGTGATTTTTGGTTTATAAGGTTAGATAGATTAAGTTTACAATGTGGCAGAGAGCAGGTTTGGAGTTAGTTCGTTTTTGCCTGGACTTACACTTTAAAGTATCAGAATATTGTTTAGGGGCCCTTCACACTTTTCAGCAGTGCATTAGCACATGCATCTTAACATGTGGTATTTTGTGAATGAATGTGCACTGCGTTGGTCACTCTGTCTTGAAGAAAATTATGAGGCCTGCCATTGATGTCTTCCCCTTTAAGTATGTTAATTTTCTGTGTGGGTTTCCTCCGGGTACTCCTGTTTCCTCCCACACTCCAAAGACATGCTGAAAGGTTAATTCCCTCTAGTATGTGATTGTATGAAAGTGAGTTTGGGACCTTAGATTGTAAGCTCCTTGAGGGCAGGGACTGATGTGAATGTACAACACTGTATATATGTGTAAAGCGCTGAATAAATTGATGGCGCTATATAAGTACCTGTAATAAATAAATAAATAAAATACTTCATTGCTTTCTGAGTCCCCAACCTGGAGCAAGCATAGAGATAGGGAATTCTGACATTTTTCTGACACTTGTTGTGGGTTTTGACTCAAAAGTATTGAAAGCAGACCTAGACAAAAAAATCGTATCTTCAAAAGAGGCCTAGCAATGGCAGCCCCAAATACTTCTCATGACAAAGTCACTTAAAGGGGTTGTAAACCCTCAAGGTTTTTAACCTTAATGCATTCTTTGCATTAAGGTAAAAAACCTTCTGCGGTGCTGCAGCCCCCCAACCCCCCCCCCCCCCCGAGCCCCCGTTTTATTTACCTGACCCCGATCTTTCTCCGGCCGGGAACGAGCACACCAGATCTAGCTAAGTATGACATGTTTGTTTGTTTTTTTAAAAAGGTTCTACAACCCCTTTAAAAGAAGCCTGTTTATTTAAAAGGACAAAACAATGTACCTGCACCTTTTTTCTAACATTCAGCACAGTGGGGTTGATTTACTAAAGGCAAATAGACTGTGCACTTTGCAAAGTGCAGTTGCACCCTGCAAGAGCAGTTGCTTCAGAGCTCAGTAAAGGTGCCGGAGCTCTGCTGACTTCCACCTATGGTTACCACCTCACCCCTTTAAAACCAAACACATATTAATTACACAGGTTCTGTGGCTGATTAAGGTGGTAATGAAACCTTACCTGCATCAAATTAGCCTCAGAACATGTGTAATTCATATGTGTTCGGGTTTAAACGAGGTGGCAACCCTACTTCCACCATCCAATCATGTGCAAGCAAAAATGCTGTTTGTTTTTTTCTTTTTTTTACAATAATAATAGCAGTAATAATAATAATATTTTTTTTTTCCTTGTACGTGATTGGGTACTTTTTGCAAAGTGAAGCTTTATCTCATTTACTAAGCTCTGGAGCAACTGCACTTGAAAAGTGCACAGTCTATTTGCCTTTAGTAAATCAACCCCAAAGTGTTCAGTTCAATTTCCTACATTCATATACAGTGACACCAACAAAAGTCTGTTTTCATACTAATATGTTGTATATTTATAAGTCATAATTGCTCTGAATGTGACATTCACCAAACATTCAGTACAGATGAATTATCCTGATGCATGTCTTTTAACTTACAAAGATCAAATTACCCGCAGTGAATGTTTGCTGAATATCACATTCACCACTTTATAAATATGCCCCAAATGTTTAAAATTATAATGTTACTTTTTTTGGTCATTCTAGATTAAATTCCTTGTTTTTTACTGGAATAATAATAATTGATTGCAGTCTGTAACGATGGATATGTTATTCCTTCAATATACAAATTATGTTAACCAGAAGTGATAGTTCAAACTCCCCCAATGCAATTGTTTTTCATAATTTTATTCAATTAATTATTCATTATAAGATGTTTTGTGATGGGGCAATTTTAACAAAAGAAGGAAAATGGTATTTGCTCTGGGGCTGTAATTAATGTTACAATGAATGAAACTTGAAAAGAACTCATATTAAAGCTCTGATGTTTTAGATAACTAAGAGTCATGCTGGTATAAGGTTACTATATGAAATCAATGCAGTCAATCTGACAGAAGAGTACACAGCATCAGTGATACCATGCTCAGATTAGTTGAAGAAATCTTACAACATGATGAAATATTTCAATGACCCATGTCTAAACTATTTTTTCAATGTCTTCATTATGGTAGCAGCTCTCAGTGATCTCCTAAGACAGATATTGTAAATGCCTGCAAGATTGGCCCATCTAGGGGCAGCCAAAAAAACCTACTGCATTACTGTGAACATTTAGAGTTGAATGTTTGCCAATAGAAAAAAATGGATTAAAGCAAAAGTAAATAATAGTAGAAAAAACAGGAAAGATCTTTTAGAATATGTGCAGCCACAATGACACTTACGATCTCAGAAAAGGCATTGTCCCATAGAATGGTGGCCTTGGCATTGTTGTCTTGATTGCCATGGACTATTACCACAACTGGTAACGATAAAGCCTGGATACAGAGATAAGAGAAATTTAACAAAATCCATACAGGTATTACAGAGCAGATCACATTTCCCTTTGTTTATGAACATCTTTCACACACACGGGGCATTTTAACTTCATATTTTGTAATGCATTCACTGTTGATAAAAAATGACACCACAGCTGTCAGCTCACCTATGTGATATCCTGACAATGAAATGTGCAGTACAAATTTTTAATCACCTATCTTTTATAAAAGATAGCAAGAATTAGTCAGTTAGCCATACATGGGCTTATTCCGTTAAATGTTCTAAACGTTTATTATGCTGCCAATAGTTACTGACATGGGTCAGTTTGCACAATCAAAAAATGGCAATGATCCATGGTAATGTGCAATGAATCCAACCAATCGCATTTCAGATGATTGAAAATATAAATTCTGAATTATATAACAAACAAATAGCAATAAACCCGCGCTTACAAAAATAAATTATAGAAGCAGCTAACACAATACACTGGTGGTGAATGGCAACATATACCATACAAAATGTACAGAGCTAAAGGATTGTCAAAAATAGTTTGAAAAGAAAAATTCAAATAAAAGAGTCCAATTAGTGTGGAATCAAAGTGGTACTAGAAAATCTTGTGAGAGATCCTCCACCGACAGGTGCACACACACTGACTCTTACCGTCCAACGTGGACCACTAGATACAGCGGCCACTGCGCTTGTTCAATCAATCAATCAATCAACTAGATGCCAGACATCAGAACTCTTCCACACTAAAGCCTCGTACACACGATCGGATTTTCCGCAGACAAAAACCTCGGACTTTTGTCCGAAGGCGTGTGCCTGGATTTTGTCTTGCATACAAATGGCAAGGAATTGTTAGCCAACAAACACAAACGTAGTGAAGTACTATGTGGTTTTTCAGCTCTTTAGTGCCACCCTTTGGGCTCCTTCTGCTAATTTCGTGTTAGTAGAAATTTGGTGAGTGTTGATTTGTGCTTTTAATTTCGCGCTTTTCATTTTGCGCTTTTCATTTCGTGTCTGAACTGTCGTTCGTCAAACAGCCATGTTGCGGAATCGGAGGAGATAACGTGTTATTTATTATTGGCCTTGGAGTTATTGCTTTGACCCAATTCCAGTCCAGGAACAGGAGGAGGAGGAGGATTTCTTGGACCAAAAATTGGTTGCTTTATTAATCGTGACCAATTATGTCATATGCCTTTGCTGCGGGAGCTCCAGGAGAATAATCAGGATGATTTTCGGAATTATCTCAGGATGACGGACCCCTGCTTTCACCAACTCTTGGCATTGCTGACCCCCTATATTAAGAAGCAGGACACATGCATGAGGCTTTTATTTTTTTTTCTGGTTGAATAATGATTTGATTTGGTATATTTTCTATATTTCTGGATGCATAGAATGCACTTTTTGGTTAAGTTCTATTGGCAGATAGCATGTCTAATTTTATTTGTTTTCTGTTTTTAATGCACAATAAAAAAAAATTGTGTAGAATAATACTTGGCTATGTGTTTTACTTCAAATGATAGTTTGGGAGTAGGCAGTTACATTTAAAAAAATACAATGTAAAATTAACAAGGGACACCAACATCGTTGTATCTTTGATCCTAAAAACTAAGGGATAATGGTGTTGCAGTAACTTGCACCAAAAAAAAAAAAAAAATAACAAGCATAATAATATTATTCTTGATATCACTAGAAAAAAAAAGCCTTTGAAAATTTGTTTGCAATAACTCCATCAGTATCTCCAGCAAAGCAGCTTCATTATTATCCCAGTAAAGCAGAAGAGAATTCACGTCACGAATGTTAATTCTCCATTACGAAGGGTAGTTTACAAGACCGACCACTTCCAGCTTGTCCTTGCTTCCGAGCATTCGTGTTTGCACTTTGCACTTTGGACTTTTGTCCGACAGACTTGTTTACACACACTCGGAAAATCCGACAACAGACCGTTGTCTGCGTAAAAATTGAAAGCCTGCTATCCAACATTTGTTCACGGAAAATCCGACAACAATTGTTCGATGGAGCGTACAAACGGTCAGATTTTCCGCCAACAGCCTGTCATCACACAATTCCCGTTGGAAAATTCAATCATGTGTAAGAGGCTTTAGACAGACTCCACTTCATAAGGACTCCAATAGGTATGAAGTTCCAACAAGGCAAAGAGACATTTCATAGTGTAAATGGGCGTCCGCAGAACTTTTTTTGGGGGGGAGGGGCATAATTTAAAAAAAAAGAAAAAAAAAAAGTGCAGTTATTTTTTGATGTAGAGGATGTAGCGGATGTAATCATGCTATCACAGAAGTGGAGCGTCTGCAGATTTTAAAAATGTAATAGTGACTAAAGAATGAAGGGAGGTGTAAAGACTCAGGTTGTATTTGCCAGCAAGTTGCTGTATCACATTTTAGAGCTGGTCATAAATGATATTTGCTGTCACAACAAACACTAACCTGGAAGTTTGTCTGGCAGCTCAAAGCTCGCTGCCCTCGTGGGTGGGAGGAGGCTCAGGAGGAGAACTGGAGAAGTCGGGCTGCTAGCAATGTGCTGCAGTGGATGTGGGAGTAGTCGGCGGCGGCCCTGGTACTGGCACTGACTAGGCACAGGCTGGATCCTGGCTTACCAGCAGTGCCACTACCAGTCAGGACTGAGCATGAAGATGCTTGCCTCGTAGCTCTGGTGTGGCTGCTCTCTCTCTCTCTCTCTATCTGCTGCTGCGGTCGGAGGCGGAGAAGGAGAGAGGAGGTGAGTGGACTCGGAGGCGCACTGCTCAGCCGTAGGGTGCCCACTGCCCATGTGTCAGCCAACGTCACTGGTTGCTAGACGCAGGATGGCCCTAGCCTAGCAACCAGTTTGGCTGCTTTGGCAAATGATTATCAGGGTGGGGGACTGGCGGTGTGTTTTTTTTTTTATTCTGGGACACTGTATTGTGCCGGAATGAAGGTGCCCGGGACACGGGACAAAAATCAGAATTAAAGGACAATCCGGGGGGGGCAATTGCCCCGCCCTGCCCCTATTTGTGGACGCCCATGATAGTGTAGTATGTTTGATTTTAGTGTCCTATATAGAAGACACTGAGTACACGTGAGGCCAAGCCCCTGATGACGTCTCTATTATGAAACACGTTGGATTGAGCTGGATCACGCGACGTCTCCACGCATGGAGGTCAGCCATCTTGATAGTTGGAAGCATTCCCATTTTTATCATTGATGTACATGCAGGCTTTTAGCCCATAGATTGGTGGGGGTGCTGGATTTTATTAAAACTTTAATCGAACATATCACACTATGAAATGTCTCTTTGCCTTGTTGGAACTTCATACCTATTGGAGTCCTTATGAAGTGGAGTCTGCTTAAGCATGGAAGAGTTCGGATGTCTGGTGTCTAGTTGATTGGATTTTTAACAAGCGCAGTGGCCGTTGTATCTAGTTGTCCACTTTGGACGGTTAGAGTTATGTGTGCACCTGTCGGTGGAGGATCTCTCACAAGATTTTCTATTACCACTTGCATTCCACACTAATTGTTTTGGTTTTTTTTTATGTTGCCATCAATTCTGGATGGTTCCTATAAGTTACTGCACCAAACACTATACTACAGTTTTTTGCATGTTTTGTGACTGACAAGTTTGGCCGTTGTTAGAAACACGTCTTCCCAAAAATGACACTGACATGACATGTGCATTCCTCTGAAGCAGCAGGACTCATTGATGCTTCTCATGTGATTTTCATATGATATATATAAAATGCTGAAGTGGCATATGCATGCTTTGAGCCTTCCTTTTTTTTCATCTCTCATTATAAGGCCTCATCACACTGGGCTTTTGCCCAGCTCTTCTAAACACCTTTTCTCCTGGCAGGAAACGAGCAGAGTAAAAAACGCTCCTAAAGCCACACTTTGCAAATGCGTTTAGGCAAATCAAGTGTTTGGGAGTGCATTCATTCCATTGGCCAGAATATAAATGTATTCTGGCCAATGAAATGAATAAAGACTCAAGTGCTAAACACGCCTAGCATTTAGATGCGCTGGGTGTTGTTTCTGCCAGAACGCTCCTCTCTTGAACACGCAAGTGATGTTTTTTAATTTTCTGCCTCTAAAGGTTCCTGCCTCTAAACATCTGTAAATGCTTATGTGCTCATGGATACACAGCTAACATAGAGGGGCTTTTATGGGCAGTCAAACGCACGTAAAAGCAGTGTTTTTGATGCCCAGTGTGCATGAGGCCTAAGGATCAGCCATATTTTACAGATAATTTCCCACAGTTGTCTGAATGGTATTTTGCATGAGATTCAAAATAAATCCATTTTTATTCCAGGTTGAAACACTGCAAAATACATAATAAACCAAGGGGACTGATGTCTGTCTTGGCTTCAATGCTTTTGCTGACCTGGAATGAGTAAATATAAGGATTTCTTGTTTTTCGCCAACATTGTTTTGCTGTACTCTGTTTCTGGGTATATGACTCACAAGCACTGAAGATAAACACAAGCAGGCTTCTAGAATTTTCAGAATGAGGTCAACAGTTTCAACTCCCATAGTTTTCTCCTGACAGAAACACCCAAGAACGTAAAGGGATTGCTTGGCACATTTTCCTGATGCATGCTGAATCCTAGTTTAGAAGACTAAAGTGATTCTAAAGGAATTATTTTCTAAATAATAAACAAGGGTTTTGCACAGAGCAACCCCGATCATCTTCTAGGGTCCCCTGCTAGAGCTCCTGGCTCCTCCCCCCTTCTGGGTGTCCCCATAGCAAGCAGTTTGCTATGGGGGCACTCGTGTGGGCTCGCGCTTGAGCTGTTTATTGACACACACAATGTGGCTCGCCCGCGTTCTCCTTACTGGCTGTAATTGACAGGAGCAGGAGCCAATGGCTTCCACTGCTGCCTCAATCTCCAGTGCGGGGCACAAAACAGGATCAGTCAAAATCGGGCTCAGTTAAATATTAAGTGGGGGGGGAGCCTTTTACAACCACTTTAATGGAGTAATGAGGCTTAGTTTAGTTCAAACTTGCACGCAAGCAATTCAAAAGTAATATGGGCAGCAACATAGGCACATGTTGATGCTGCAGTCATTATTTGCTTGCATATCAGGGTGTCTGCATTATGAGTGAAGTAATAAAGCAGACACCTTTGGACAGCAACATTGTCAGGCTAGGGAAGGGGGTAGAGTTAGATTAGCAGTTTTAGATGAAATTAAAAGCTGAACTCCAGCTAACACCATTAAAGTGGAGGGCCACCCTAAAAAATAATTACATTAACATTCTTAAAAAATATTAAAAAAAAAAAACATTTAAAAAAAAAAAATTTTACTCACCAGAAACCCTTGTTGCTAGGCAGTCCTCCTAATCTGCCTCTTCCTATTCCGTGGCGCTGTTTCTTCAATTCCTCCTCCTCGGCGAGTGCCCCCGATGTCTTCTGGGACATGTGTGTGTCCCAGGAAACAACGGGGCCATTCACAAAGTGCTGCGCGGCACGAGCATGCGCAGTAGGATGGAGGCGCCGGCAGCCGATCCAATAGGCGGATCGGCCTCGGGGGGCTGACATCACGGGCTCGCTGGACAGGTAAGTGTCCTTATTAAAAGTCAGCAGCTACAGTGTTTGTAGCTGCTGACTTTAAAAAAAAAAATGGCCAGAACACCCCTTTAAAAGCATGTAGGCAGGTTGCCTATATTGTGGGTTCTGTATTAGCAAGCTAGTTAGCATGCTCAGGTTGGGAAGGGGTTAACTGGGTTTGGACTCCTTTTCTGGGCTTTTTGTGCCCTGCCTTACTTCCCTGTGCTTATAAAAAGAGGTGGAAGTCCGGGTCCTGAGCCCCCGCCGGCCGCTACCGCATAAGGGATACTGAGAAGGGGCTGCTGTGCCAAGGAGCAACTGCCAAGCTTGGACTTGCATCTTATTAGGGTATACCTGGGCAGACTTAGTTAAGTTAGTGAGGGACAGACTGCATGTCATTTATATGGACATTGCTATGAGGGAGAGTTCTCAGTAAAGTTTTGTGAAAAGTTCTAAGCCTGAAGTTATTCAAGGGGTACATGGTAGAACGTGGCATATCAAAAGAACAGAGCCTGTAAAGCGCACATGGTGTATCAAGCAAGGCCACTACAAAAGGTTAACTCGGCAGAAGCATCAGAGCAGGACAGAAGATGCCACGAGTAACCATGAACTGGTGGGAAGTGAATAGCAACCGGTCAAAAGCGTGATATCTGGTGTAGGTGACATGTCATCTGGTAGCAAAGGGGATGGTGATGTGGTTCCCTCCCTAGCAGTCAGGTCCCCCAAATCAACTGGGACCAAACCAGCGGTACGGAGACTCCATACACTTGGCCGTATGGTACGGGAGAGAAAAGAAGTTAAGTGAGAGCATGCATGCGGTCCGCTCTAATGCTCTGCGGGACCCCATTTGTCACTGGAAGTGAGGCGACAGACATATGCTGGACTGGTAGAGTGGGCACGGCTCAGCAGTGTCCCTCCTAAATGCAACATACATCAAGCAAGTGTGTGTAGGAACACAGGACAGCACACTTCCCAGAGGAACTCAGGGAGGTCCTGGGCATTGATGAGCGCAAACACAAGAAAGGTATCCCCCACATGCAGGGCGAGTAGTCCCCGCCAACAAGCAGCTACAGCAAACTATTGTAAACTCCCCTGTCAGTGGGAAATAGTTTGTCTCAACCCTTTAATTGCCGCTTTGTTTGGACAGCTTTGGCTGGTAAGGTAAGCTGAAAATAAACAGACTTACTGGTTGGATTATCAAGTGAAAAAAAAAGAAAACATCTACAGATTGGCAAGCGTTAATTTAATACATTTTTGTTTTTGGGTTTAATACTACATTAACCATTTAAGGACCAGGCCTCTTTTTTAGATGTGTTGTTTACAAGTTAAAAACATTTTTTTTGCTAGGAAAATACTGAGAACCCCCCAAACATTATACATTTTTTTTCTAACACCCTAGAGAATAAAATGGCAGTCATTGCAATCATTTCTGTCACACTGTATTTGCGCTGTTGTCTTACAAGTGCAGTTTTTAAAAAAAAAAAATACACTTTTTTGAATTAAAAAATAAGACAACAGTAAAGTTAGCCCCATTTGTTTGTATTGTGAAAGATAATTTTACTCCGAGTAAATTGATACCCAACATGTCACGCTTCAAAATTCCGCCCGCTTGTGGAATGGCGACAAACTTTTACCCTTAAAAATCTCCATAGGCGACATTTAAAAAATTCTACAGGTTGCATGTTTTGCGTTACAGAGGAGGTCTAGGGATAGAATTATTGCTCTCGCTCCACCAATTGCAGCAATACCTTACATGTGTGGTTTGAACACCGTTTTTCATATGCGGGCGCTACTCACGTATGCATTCACTTCTGCACGTGAGCTTGACAAGGCCTCTTAAATGTGAGATCTGGAGTCAAAAAGACCTCAGATCTCATATTTACATTAAAATGCAATAAAAAAAAAAAAAAAAAAAAAAAAAGTCTCTTTAACCACTTCAGCCCCGGAAGGATTTACCCCCTTCCTGACCAGAGCACTTTTTACAAATTGGCACTGCGTCGCTTTAACTGCTAATTGCGCGGTCATGCAATGCTGTAACCAAACAAAATTTGCGTCCTTTTCTTCCCACAAATAGAGCTTTCTTTTGATGGTATTTGATCACCTCTGCCGTTTTTATTTTTTGCGCTATACACGGAAAAAGACCGAAAATTTTGAAAAAAAATGATATTTTCTACTTTTTGTTCTAAAAAAAATCCAATAAACTCAATTTTAGTCATACATTTAGGCCAAAATGTATTTGGCCACATGTCTTTGGTAAAAAAAATGTCAATAAGTGTATATTTATTGGTTTGCGCAAAAGTTATAGCGCCTACAATCTAGGGTACATTTTCTGGAATTTACACAGCCTTTAATTTATGACTGCCTATGTCGTTTCTTGAGGTGCTAAAATGGCAGGGCAGTACAAAACCCCCACAAATGACCCCATTTTGGAAAGTAGACACCCCAAGGAAATTGCTGAGAGGCATGTTGAGCCCATTGAATATTCATTTTTTTTGTCCCAAGTGATTGAATAATGACAAAAAAAAAAAAAAAATTACAAAAAGTTGTCACTAAATGATATATTGCTCACACAGGCCATGGGCATATGTGGAATTGCACCCCAAAATACATTTAGCTGCTTCTCCTGAGTATGGGGATACCACATGTGTGGGACTTTTTGGGAGCCTAGCCGCATACGGGGCCCCGAAAACCAATCACTGCCTTCAGGATTTCTAAGGGCGTACATTTTTGATTTTACTCCTCACTACCTATCACAGTTTTGAAGGCCATAAAATGCCCAGATGGCACAAACCCCCCCCAAATGACCCCATTTTGGAAAGTAGACACCCCAAGCTATTTGCTGAGAGGCATGTTGAGTCCATGGAATATTTTATATTTTGACACAAGTTGCGGGAATGTGACAATTTATTTATTTATTTTTTTTTTTTTTGCACAAAGTTGTCACTAAATGATATATTGCTCACACAGGTCATGGGCATATGTGGAATTGCACCCCAAAATACATTCTGCTGCTTCTCCTGAGTATGGGGATACCACATGTGTGGGACTTTTTAGGAGCCTAGCCGCGTACGGGACCCCGAAAACCAATCACCGCCTTCAGGATTTCTAAGGGTGTACATTTTTGATTTCACTCTTCACTGCCTATCACAGTTTCGGAGGTCATGGAATGCCCAGGTGGCACAAACCCCCCCCAAATGACCCCATTTTGGAAAGTAGACACCCCAAGCTATTTGCTGAGAGGCATGGTGAGTATTTTGCAGCTCTCATTTGTTTTTGAAAATGAAGAAAGACAAAAAAAAAAATTTTTTTTTTCTTTTTTTAATTTTCAAAACTTTGTGACAAAAAGTGAGGTCTGCAAAATACTCACTATACCTCTCATCAAATAGCTTGGGGTGTCTACTTTCCAAAATGGGGTCATTTGGGGGGGGTTTGTGCCACCTGGGCATTCCATGGCCTCCGAGACTGTGATAGGCAGTGAAGAGTGAAATCAAAAATTTACGCCCTTAGAAAGCCTGAAGGCGGTGCTTGGTTTTCGGGGTCCCATACGCGGCTAGGCTCCCAAAAAGTCCCACACATGTGGTATCCCCGTACTCAGGAGAAGCAACAGAATGTATTTTGGGGTGTAATTTCACATATTCCCATGGCATGTTTGAGCAATATATCATTTAGTGACAACTTTGTGCAAAAAAAAAAAAAAAAAAAAAAAAATTTGTCTCTTTCCCGCAACTTGTGTCACAATATAAAATATTCCATGGACTCGACATGCCTCTCAGCAAATAGCTTGGGGTGTCTACTTTCCAAAATGGGGTCATTTGGGGGGGGGTTTGAACTGTCCTGGCATTTTATGCACAACATTTAGAAGCTTATGTCACACATCACCCACTCTTCTAACCACTTGAAGACAAAGCCCTTTCTGACACTTTTTGATTACATGAAAAAATTATTTTTTTTTGCAAGAAAATTACTTTGAACCCCCACACATTATATATTTTTTTAAAGCAAATGCCCTACAGATTAAAATGGTGGGTGTTTAATTTTTTTTTTTCACACAGTATTTGCGCAGCGATTTTTCAAACGCATTTTTTGGGGAAAAAACACACTTTTTTACATTTTAATGCACTAAAACACACTATATTGCCCAAATGTTTGATGAAATAAAAAAGATGATCTTAGGCCGAGTACATGGATACCAAACATGACATGCTTTACAATTGCGCACAAACGTGCAGTGGCAACAAAATAAATACATTTTTAAAAGCCTTTAAAAGCCTTTACAGGTTACCACTTTAGATTTACAGAGGAGGTCTACTGCTAAAATTACTGCCCTCGATCTGACCGTCGCGGTGATACCTCACATGCATGGTGCAATTGCTGTTTACATTTGACGCCAGACCGACGCTTGCGTTCGCCTTAGCGCGAGAGCAGGGGGGACAGGGGTGCTTTTTTTTTTTTTTTTTTTTTTTTTTTTATTATTTTTTTGCTTTTTTATCTTATTTTAAAACTGTTTCTTTCATTTTTTTTTTTTTTTAATCATTTTTACTGTTATCTCAGGGAATGTAAATATCCCCTATGATAGCAATAGGTAGTGACAGGTACTCTTTTTTGAAAAAATTGGGGTCTATTAGACCCTAGATTTCTCCTCTGCCCTCAAAGCATCTGACCACACCAAGATCGGTGTGATAAAATGCTTCCCCAATTTCCCAATGGCGCTATTTACATCCGGCGAAATCTAAGTCATAAAATGCTCGTAGCTTCCGGTTTCTTAGGCCATAGAGATGTTTGGAGCCACTCTCGTCTCTGATCAGCTCTATGGTCAGCTGGCTGAATCACCGGCTGCATTCTCAGGTTCCCTGTTGAGACAGGAGAGCCAGAGAAAAACACGGAAGACGATGGGGGGGGGGGGGCATTCTCTCTGCTTGTAAAAGCAGTCTAGAGGCTAATTAGCCGCTAGGATTGCTTTTACATGAAAGCCGACCGCTGGCTGAAAAGAATGATACCAAGATGATACCTAAACCTGCAAGCATCATTCTGGTATAACCACTCAAAGTCGTGAATGCTGTACCTGAAGACAAAAATATGGCTAACAATAAAGCACAGTAAACGGTAAAGTATAAAAAATTGCATACCTGAAAAGCAAACATGATAAAACATAATAACAATAAAACATTGCAGAATAGAATACAGTAAAAAAGAGCAGAACAATAGAGAGAATAGAGAGAGAGAGAATAGAGAGAGAACAATAAAACGACAACTATTATTTTTTATTTTATATTTTTGTTTGTGTTTTTTTTTTTTACACTTTTTTTGTAACTGTACCTTTTGTAACTGTAACCGGTTCCAGGTTCGGGTCTCTCAAAATGCGATGGCATCTTGGGAGACCCTGTGAAAGTGTGTCCTAGTCTGTGCAATGCTGTACCCTACGCTAATACTCAGCTAGTGAATGGTAGCGTTCAAAACATTCACCAATGCAAAGACCAGGATTGTCAGGACAGGAGGGACAATAATAGCGGGTGTCACGCCTATATCCGCGCTTACTGCAGACACAACATCTTTTTTGGGGGGTTCGCTGGGTAGGGGTACTCGGGAGGACATAAAAATGCCTCTCATGCAGCCGACTGCATTTCGTTGGGGGATGTGAATGGGGGAAGTATGGGCGCTGCAGAAGTGGTGGGTTCCCAATTAGGATTGGCGAATGCAGCAGGAAGGGCACTATGGGCACGACGGGCCTGTGTTTGTCTTCTTGGTGGCAGCGGGACACTACTTGTGCTTGCCACCTCACCAGCTTGAACTGCACTTATGGGACTCGCCACGTCACCAAGTGTTACTGCAGTGCTGGTTTGACTACGACCGGGGTGTACTAGGCCGCTGGCGCTTGCCAGTTCACCAAAACGCTACCAAAAAAACTGTTAACGATCGCAGGGATCAGGCCTGACTCTGCGAACGCTGCAGTTATGCGTTTAGTGTTTTGTAAGTGACAGTGATCGATCGATACTGCACTTGGGTGGGCTGGGCGGAGGGACAAAACGCAGGTGCTAGCAGGTATCTGGGCTGATCCCACTAACACTGCGTTTTTGGGAACCCTAAACTGCTGGGGATGCTAGTATAGATCTGATCGGATCAGATATTGATCAGTTCAGATACTATACCACTAAGGGAGGTGTATGCTGCGTGCGTGGGTGTTAGCGCTACTGGCACTAACCTGACGCTGCCTGGGGCTGGTGCTTGCCAGTTCACCAAAACGCTACCAAAAAAACTGTTAGCAATCACAGGGATCAGGCCTGACTCTGCGAACGCTGCAGTTATGCGTTTAGTGTTTTTTTAAGTGACAGTGATCGATCGATACTGCACTTGGGTGGGCTGGGCTGGGCCAGGCGGAGGGGCAAAACGCAGGTGCTAGCAGGTATCTGGGCTGATCCCGCTAACACTGCGTTTTTGGGAATCCTAAACTGCTGGGGACGCTAGTATAGATCTGATCGGATCAGATATTGATGCGTTCAGATACTATACCACTAAGGGAGGTGTACGGTGCGTGGGTGTTAGCGCTACTGGCACTAACCTGACGCTGCCTGGGGCTGGTGCTTGCCATTTCACCAAAACGCTACCAAAAAAACTGTTAGCGATCGCAGGGATCAGGCCTGACTCTGCGAACGCTGCAGTTATGCGTTTAGTGTTTTGTAAGTGACCGTGATCGATCGATACTGCACTTGGGTGGGCTGGGCCGAGCCGGGCGGAGGGGCAAAACGCAGGTGCTAGCAGGTATCTGGGCTGATCCCGCTAACACTGTGTTTTTGGGAACCCTAAACTGCTGGGGACGCTAGTATAGATCTGATCGGATCAGATATTGATCCGTACAGATACTATACCACTAAGGGAGGCGTATGCTGCGTGCGTGGGTGTTAGCAGTACTGGCGCTAATCTGACGCTGCCTGGGGCGACGCATATCACCGCCGGGCGATCAGGGGGCTAAATCTTTATTCGGTAATAAACGGCGGGTGCCCTGACACTATAAAAAATAAACAAACTAACCAGCGTCACCCGTAACGGTTATACAGTGATCAGTGGTGAAAGGGTTAACTAGGGGGCAATCAAGGGGTTAAAACATTTATTAGGTAGTATATGGGGGTCCCTGTCGCTATAAAACGCTGACGGCGAACCTAAATATTTACCTCACTAACTAGCGTCACCAGCGACACTAATACAGCGATCAGAAAAATGATCGCTTAGCGACACTGGTGACAGGGGGTGATCAAGGGGTTAAAACTTTATTAGGGGGGGTTAGGGGGGTACCCTAGACCTACAAGGGGGCCTAACACTCACTGCCCTGACACTAACTGTCACAAACTGACACCAATACAGTAATCAGAAAAAAAAAAAAAAAAAAAAAAAAAAAACCTGCTGGTGTCAGTTTGTGACAGGGGGGGGGGGGGTGATTGGGGGGGGATCGGGGGGCGATCGGGGGGGGGATCGGGGTGATTTGTGTGCCTGGCATGTTCTACTGTGTGTGTAGTGTTGGTGCACTCACATTTCAGTCTTCTCTCCTCGGCCCGGAACGGAAAATACCGAGCCGAGGAGAGATGACATCATTTCCTCTGCCTCTGTGTACAATACAGAGGCAGGGAAATGATCCCATTGGCTGGGAGCGATCGCGAGGGGGGGGCCACGAATGGATGGCCTCCCCCTCACCTCCGATCGCCGGGGGACATTTGCCGACCGCCGCAGGCACCGGGGGGGGGTCCGATCGGACCCCCCACCCGCGGGCAGGCAAGGACGTACATGTAAGTCCTTTTGCTTGCCCGTGCCATTCTGCCGACGTATATAGTCGTGCGGCGGTCGGCAAGTGGTTAAGAGCTATGGGCGGAAGTGACGTTTTGATGCTGCTTCTGCCCTGCAGTGTCATGGAGATGGGTAGGGGCCATCTTCCCCTCTCTCATCTCCATGCACAGCCACGGGAAGGATCCATTTGCCTCCGCCGCTACTGACGGCTCCGGATCGTGGCAGGAGGGGGGCCCCCTCTCCCGGAACCGATAAAAGTGATCTTGCGGCAAATCCGCCGCAGAGACCACTTTTATCTTGTACCGGACTGCCAGTCGAACACAGCGATACCGGGGTTATGGCAGCTAGTTGCTGCCATTACAACGATATCTGTCCTCAAAGTGAGGATGTATATCGGCATGTGGCGGTCCGGGAGTAGTTAAGCAACATTCAGAGTTTTTTTTTTTATTATTAAAAGCAGATAATTGTACTATAGACAGATTATTAATTTGAAATAAAATCAACTATAGGAAGCGAAACTGAGATATTAGCGGTTTTGTTTTTATTGTTGTACTGAACCGTGAAAATGGTTTGGTAAATAGAATTTAATGCTGTTATCACTTACAATTATGTTTTCTTATCAGCTCTGAGAACTGATTTTTGGCTCCTTGTGAATACAACACATTTTTTATGTTTCTTAAAACGTAAGGTAATATAAAACACAGTAACCCATAATAACCAACCCAAATTTTTATAATACAGATTTGCAAACTAGAATTGGTTACCACAAGTTACTGTAACAGTTAACATGATCATTGCTGTTTGCAGTGTTTTTTTATTTTGTTCTTAAAAGCATCACCAATCCTCCATGGGGAAGCAATCAAATTATCTGACTACTTTCAGCCAAGGTGAGGGATTTACATATATAGTGGGCTGCAAAACACCTTGTTACCTGAATGACGTGAGTGGAGCCACTGAAGTTAATGTCAGCTGTGAAGAGTATTGCACATTTCTCTTCTGTGACTGATTCAGATCCCTTCCTCTCACACCGCTTTATCTTCTTTAGCAACTGTCAGCAAGAAAAACAGGAGTTACATAGCAAAAAAATTAGGCACCTGACTCTAGCTGCATAGTTTTGTGCCAGTGTGGTTTATCTTCCAGAAAACCTAGTGCCACAAGACTAGCAGGTAAGTAATCAATGATGCATGTTTACTACTCATCTGATCACCACACACTTCACTGACAGCCACCTAAACAACGCATTCCTTCACTATCTGTGTCACTGCACCTGCACAGTTCTGCATTGGACGCCACTGTTCCTATGCACATGTCTGCTAACTGTCAATGCACACATGTGCTTCCTCCCTCACCACATCTTTCCCTTGCGATTGTTTTGGTATCGCTGAAAAAGTTCTGAACATTGTTAAGTTGCGTTGTGGAAAACTTTATTGTGGGTACAATGTTGGTGAAGTATTGGTGCTGTGCTATGGATTTAGGTTGCTCAAATCTTGATAAAACAAAACTAATAAGGGTGATAGTTCATTGGATAATTAGAATCTGTAAGTATATGATGAGGAGCCCCTAGTATGGACAGTCACACAACTCAGAGGTTGCTTAAATGTCTTTTTTGGTTAAAAGATTGGGTATAGTACAGCCAATGCGTTTGGAGGGGAATTATACCTTGCCCAGTTCCACTTACAAAAGCAGTTGCAACTAGGGCTCGACGAAGCACATTGTGAAACCCCCTACAACCAAACATCAGTCTCCATATAACAACAAACTTTTGCTAAGCAACAATGCATTCCCCAAAGCTCAATACCCCAAAACAAATTGACTGTATACCAATATAACCAATAAAGCTGTTAAACAAACCACTGAATTGTACACCTGTGTGTATTAGATACTCCATCAAGTCCAACCTATATGTGTGCTTTTATGTCAGTATTACATTGTATATCCCTGTATGTTAAGGTCATTTAGATGCCTATCTAATAGTTTTTTTAAATTATCTATGCTCCCTGCTGAAACCACTGCTTGTGGAAGAGAATTGCACATTCTTACAGCTCTTACCGTAAAGAACCCTCTACGCAATTTAAGGTTAAACCGCTTCTCTTATAATTTTAGTGAATGGTCGCGTGTCTTTTCAATTACCCTTTTGCGGAAAAGTTTTATCCCTATTGTGGGGTCACCAGTATGGTATTTGTATATTGAAATCATGTTCCCTCTCAAGCGTCTCATCATCAGAGTGAATACGTTAAATTCTCGTAATCTTTCCTCATAACTAAGGTCCTCCATTCCCTTTATTAGCTTTAGTGCCCTTCTCTGGACTCGCTCCAGTTCCAGCACAGCCCTCTTGAGGACTGGTGACCAGAACTTGACGGCATACACCAGGTGCGGCCGGACCAGAGTTTTGTGGAGTGGGATAATTATTGTTTTATATCTGGAGTTAATCCCCTTTCTAATGCATGCCAATATTCTGTTTGCTTTGCTTGCAGCAGCCTGGCATTGCATGCCATTACTGAGCCTGTCATCTACTAGGACCCCCAGGTCCTTTTCCATCCTAGATTCCCCCAGAGGTTCTCCCCCTAATGAGTAGATTGCATTTGTATATTTTTGAAACCCATATGCATTATTTTCCATTTTTTATTAAATTAAACCTCATTTGCCATGTAGTTGCCCACCCCAAGGGATGAGCTCTGCTGATGTCATTGCGTTGCCTATATTGATGTTTTACAAGCGCTTGTTATTATTCTTCTGAAATGTGAGTGCTCCCAATTTTTACACATTAAATTCATTATACCTAAGGGTTTACACTATGTGGAGTTTTCTGTTTCCTTCGAGGTTACACTGCTCGATATATGGTTAAAGACATATCCCACCGAGACTTGTGGATATTGGTTTTTCTAAGCTGTGCCCGGTTGGAATCTTCTTCAGTACGTGGAGGCATCTCCCAACTTGGCATAAACTACACGTGTGGATGATGCATTTATTGGTGTTTACACAACAAGCTTTGGTGACTCATTGGGCGTATGCTCATTTGGGTCCATTTGTTCCGGTAAGCCTTCTTACAATCGGTGGTGGCTGTCTTACATATCTACTTATCCTAGCATTTATGCTACAAAGGACTATACCTTTCCTATTGATCCAGTCTCATTCAACATGATCACAATTTTTTAATGTATGGACTTTTTTTCACGGACATTACTACTATATATATGGCCATAACTACTGCTTATGATTTATTCATTATTAGCACTAACAATTATTATTTGAATTCTGTAGCCTTGCAGAGATTTTTTTGACTAGTGCTGCACATTTTTATTATAACCTTCCTGACTGTCACCCATCTACTCTGCTCTGGTGACTGCCTCTCTTTGTCTCCACCCGCCTCTGTGCTGACCCCTGCCGGGTACGATCCCAACTCTCCTTCAGGATGGAGATTCTTCTCAGAGTTGACAGTTGCTTTCCTAGATTCAGAACCACGGCTTCCAGGGAAACAACGTGCTTACAGTTTGTACAACAGTATTCGGCCTTGATCAGATGATCAAGGAACGCATACATGCCGCAAGATGTACACCAAGTCGCATCTCCATACCCGCTGGACATCGTACCCACTAATTTAATGGGGATTGGGAATTATACTCTGTCCAAATTAACTAACAACTAGCTTCCTGACACTAATACCCAACAATATACAGGTACTCAACAATACAATACACGGGTACTCCCAGCACACGGGAACTCACAGCACTTGGGTACTCACAGAACTTGCGCACTCACAGCACTCAGGCACTCACAGCACACAGGTACTCGCAGCACACGTGCACTCACAGCACATGGGTACTCACAACACACGGGTACTCACAACACACGGGCACTCACAGCACTTGAGTACTCACAACACACGGGCACTCACAGCACATGGGTACTCACAACACACGGGCACTCACAGCACTTGAGTACTCACAGCACTCAGGTAACAGCACTCAGGTACTCACAGCACACGGGTACTCACAGCACACGGGTACTCACAGCACATGGGCACTCACAGCACTCGGGTACTCACAGCACACTGCTATGTACCCTATATATTACATTATATTCACTAGAATACAGAATTCATACCATTAGGACTAACTCTATATTCTATATTTCATCCCGTTTAATGAACTGACCAGTTCTTGCGTTTTCAAAGCACAAAAATGGCATATGTTAGGCAAGTTGATTTTTTCCATTCATACCATATTTTTAAAAACAGCTCCACATGTCCGTGTGGCTTGGGTGAACTCAAAAACAGATCTTCCATTTTCTATTTCTCCAGCACCATCACTGAAATCAAAAACAGAGAATGAATTCTGCAGTGTAACAGGGAGCTCTGAGTGTTTTAAATGTGTCCCACATATTGCTGAGCTATGAAAAAAAAATAGGTTTCCAATAGAATAGCATCACATAATTACAGAGCAGATGCTGGTGGATTTAATCATTCACCAACATCTTGTATCTCTAAGGAATGTTGGATCTGAGCTCCGCAGGGGGACTTATTTCTTCAGATTTTTCTGGCCTTCCCATGTTATGGAGAATGCAGCTGTGGAGCTGGTGGGCTAGCTTCCACAGAAATAGAGAGTGACACAATGGGGTTGATTTACTGGCGAGTCCAAAATCTGGTGCAGCTGTGCATTGTACCCAATCAACTTTTAACTTCGGCTTGTTCAATTAAGCTTTGACAAAAAACATGGAAGCTGATTGGTTTGTATGCAGAGCTCCACCAGATTTTGCACTCTCCAGTTTTAGTAAATCAACCCCTATGTGTCGTTCATAAAGATAACTTAGAACTTGAGAGACATGGAGAACTAGCTGCTGAAGTCCTGAAGAGATATAAAACACCACCAGCAGCCACACACATCTAAAACATGACTTTGGGTTGATTTACTAAAACTGTAGAGTGCAAAATTAGCTTCCATGTTTTATGTCAAGGCTTAATTGAACAAACTGAAATTAGAAGCTGATTGGCTACCGTGCCCAGCCACTGCAGATTTTGCACTCTCCAGTTTTAGTAAATCAACCTATGTCTTCATAAACTAGGTCTAATTACCAGCTATTACTTCCAGTGAAGAATTCTATATTCAAAACAAGACATCTAAATGAAATTCATGTTTTTAAAAAAGCTTTTTGCTGGTTAGTTATTTCTTATCTTATTTAATCTCGTACATGCAGAACAGTGCTCACTTTAATGGCTTTAAAGTTTACTCACTTTAATGGCTCAGTGGAAGGTGCCACAAACAAGTCTTGTGCTTTTTTCTCAGTAACGATATGGGCTCTTATGACAGGCAATTTGCTAGCACCAGAAAGAATTTTGGACCCCAGCATAAAGTTGACACTGGCTTGAAACTTGGTCTGTGTCTTCAAAACTTGAGGCGGCTGCTTGTCAACCAGAAATGAGCTACAAAAATAATGAACAAAAAGAAAAAAATAGCACACATGGATAACACAGATGCTGTTGCTATTTATTTTTTTTTAAATGTTTTATTATGCAGCTAATTTACTGTATGTATATGGTTCTATCATTCCATGATTTTGTAACAAAGTTGTTACTATAGTTTAAAGTGGAAGTAAAGGTAAAAACTAACTCTATTCCTACTCCCACCCACATTCTAAGCCTAATCTATCTAGCCCTGTAAAGAAAAGATCGCTATACTTACCTATTCTCCAGTCCGGTCCCAGGTTGAGCTGTCAGAGGCGGTTTCGGTGTGTAGGAGTGGCAGCCGACAGCAGAAGCCCCATAATAAGTCTATGGGTGATGTCACTTCCCAGGCATTTCCCAGCCATTGTCAGCTTTCTTCTACACACAGAGGGTGCCGCTGGAGACCGAAGCAGAGTGGCTTCAGAATAGGTAAGTATAGCAATCTTTTCTTTACAGGGATAGATAGAATAGGCTTAGAATGTGGGTGGGAGTATGTTTAGTGTTAGGTTAGGTTTTGCCTTTATCTCCACTTTCATAAAGGATGATACATAGAGATGGTTATGTAGATCTTTTATACAGATTATTATTTACATTTAGTTGCAAATGAAAAAGGTCTTGCACAGAAACAGCAGGATTAATAGTTTTAATAGTTAGATTCCTTTACTCTAAATCTCACCTAGATTTCATTGGGATTGGACCTGATGTTAGTGTTTTATGGTAGTCTCCAGACAGAATGGACCTTTCTACATTTGTGGCACAAGTACAGTTTAGCAAATGTGTATTGGTTGCCCTCTATTGTATTGAAATCAAATTGTGATGGTTACGTAATGTGTAAAATGTGGATTTTCAAACAAGATACATGATTATTGATTCCAGGGAAGGTTATCTATGACTTGAGCATTGGGTAGTTCCTGGATACACAGTCTGACACTAGATACCTTCTGTCTGGGATATCTCATGCTTTTGCATGTTTTATAACTGACTCTGCATGTGTATAATACCGCTTAGCTTTACTTAATATCACAATTCAAAGGCCAATGGCACACAGTTACTGAAAGATAAATAAAACAAAAGGAAGTCTTAGTTTAATAGTTTACAAATGCTTGTGCAGTTACATTAATAGTTATTATGTCACATTGTAGTTAAGTAACATGCATAAAATATCTTTTAGACCCTAGTGCCTAAGTTATGGCCCTTTGGCACTTCTTGTAAAGACCTTAAGGCCCCTGTTGACACTAATCTGTTTTTTATAATTGCCCTGTTATAGCTCCTGAAGCATGTCCCCAGTCTCCAACAACTCCTATGGCATGTTCACAGTCTCTGAAAGTCTCTGGAAGCACAGTCTCTGGCTGCAGTCTCTGACCATTTTTAAAAACAAATTCTTTATTGTGGTTTAGCTTCTCATGCACAATAGGTCACAAAAAGGCATACATTGCATGAAAAACAACTATTCAAATAAGGTCGAGGCATGTAAAACCAGGCATATTGGAGTTGAGTCCACTAAAGGTCGATATCAGAGTACTTGAGCTGAGTCTAACACGTTAGTATAGAACAAAAAGCAAACAAAAAAAGACAAGTACGTTTATAGCTCTTCCTGCTCGGGGTTTACGTAGCACAGTGTAGAGCAATTCCTGAATTGCGGAGTAGTAAACCAGTTTCGCATTATGGGTGGAATAGGGGAAGATCAAAACAGGGGAAAGGGGTGAAGGGGTTGGAGAAAGAAGGGGATAAAACATTAAAACACTAAAACCATTCTCCAGGGATCACCCACACCAGAAATCCTGCAGTTGGCTCTGAACTGAGCAGGTCCTGAAGGTAACCGTTCGTACATATCGTAAAATATCTCCATTACCTCCACCTCTTCCTAAAATGCTATTCTGTGTTATCAGGAGTGTCAGTCTACTCTTCCATTCTTCCATGCGATGGATATTGTTAATTATGGAGTACCATAGTAATCTAGTAAGAGGCTGAGTCTGCCTCCACAGAGATGGAATACAAGCTTTGTTGAGTAGATGAATGTGAGAAATGTCTTATATTTATGGAGGGGTTGCTCCGTTAAATGTTTAATAGTAGTCGTCACATCCTTCCAAAACAGCCCTAAACTGAGGCAGTACCAGAAAACATGTGGCCTCGTACCCACCTCCTTATTGCAATGCCAACAGATCAGGGATGTATCTGTCCATTTTGTGTAAAATATGGTGTACGCAATACAACCGTGAGAGAATTTTGTACCCCATCTCCTGGTACTGGTTCACAATAGATGATTTGTGGGCTAGCAGGAGAATTTTTTCAACCTGTTAAGAAAACTGGATGACCAGGTCCATTTCCCATTGATGCAGTAACCGCAGTTAAGCAGCGTCCAGCAGCGCTGCCAGGTAACTGCAGAGAAGCAACGAGCATCTAGATGTTTCCACCTGTTGACAGTGATTCAAAAGATGTGAGTTTACGTGGGAGCCTTGCTCCCTCTGGAAAGTCTGTCTGTAGGTAATGTCTGTGTTGGAGGGTGCGCCAATCATCGAGAGGTGGGTCTGATATCTGTGCAAGTTCAGCTAGGGAAGGGCCAGAGGTTCAAAAGACAAAACCTTCCAAGGTAGCTTAGTCTTCATAGACACCTGTTTGTAAACCCAGGAGTGAATTCAGGGTTCCCAATGATTGGTATCATAGGAGAGGGCAATGGAGAGAGATAAGTAGAGCAGAAGTCTTTTCTTGTCACTTTCAGAGAGGTGGCAATGACAGGTTGGGTCTGCAGGTCACCTCAGACTGGGAGAGCAACCATGGGGAGGACTGGAGAGGGACAGAGGCATCTTCTATCTCTATAGACACCCACTGCTTGGAGCTCTTGTTGCAGTGCCAATCCACTACCTGAAAGATGTCAGTCGCCTTATAGTACCTGGCTACATCTGGGAGGCCTATGTCCCTCTTGGATTTGGACATGGTGAGAAGTTGTAGCTGATGAAATGATTTCCCTGAACATAGCTCAGAACTGTTTAAAAAATCTTATGGGGACATATATAGTTAGGGCTTGAAGTAAGTATATGTGGGGGCATAGTCATTTTTAGGGCATTACAATGCCCAAACCATCTCAAGGTCAAGGAATGCCCTCTAACCATCTTTTGTATCTGCAGTCTCTGAACATCTCTTGTATCATGGCTGCAGTCTGTATTATGTGCATAGTCTTTGACCATCTTTTGTATCATGCCGATAGTATTTGACTATAGTGTGTTGTGTGTCTGCTGTATCTGACACTGAATATTCACTGAATTTTATGTGCAGCCCTTTGGTGATGTTGAGGGCCACACTTGAGGCCCCCCATATCAAGAAAGTTGACGGCCACAGTATTAGACATTAGTTACACTCTGGTACCTTTAAATCTGACAGGATAACAGAAAGTATAAAAAAGAATAAAAAACTGCGCTAAGATAGAAAATAAATAAAAATTGGGAGAAATTACTTCCAAGAAATTACTCGGGAGCTGCAATTCTCATGTATGACATCAATACAGAAACAAAGATTAGAAAAAATAGAATCGCTCTATCCATGAGATTCTGACCAAGAATCAAACCAGTGTCATAAATATACCAAATAATTGTGAGGAATCATGTGTATACCGTGAAAATAATGAAAATCAGAATGTTTGCTGTTCCTTGGAGTCAAGCAGTGTTTCCTTGCACGCATTCCCTGGTCCTCTGTTATGGGGGATCATGGAACACTGTTAAGAGTTTATTTCTGCTGATTTGGTGGTGGATTCAACACAGCTTCCTACTCACAGTATTCTGAGGACGGCTTGTTCACAATTCATGGACTTTTATTTCACATTGCACTGGTGATTTTCCTTTGTTTGTTCACCAGATCCTGTTTTTTAATTTTAACCCATTTTTTTTTCACAATTTATAGACTTATAATTTATCTACACTGATGTATATTTTTTTCAACTGATCACTTATGGACTTATTGATTTTGGTTTTTATTGATTAAGTTGTATGTGCACTATACAATTTTATGGCAATTTTCTGATTTTCATTATTTTCATGGTATACACATGATTCCTCACAATTATTTGGTATATTTATGACACTGGTTTGATTCTTGGTCAGAATCTTATGGGTAGCGCGATTCTATTTCTTCTAAGGGTAACAGAAAGAACAATGAAAGTGGTGTTGAAATGTGAATGACAGCAAAAAACTACCTAGGGTCACTGAATCACTACAGACATTTAATAAGTAAATTTAATATTTTTTATCCCTTGAAAACATTTTTTACATTGAGAGGGCAAAGTTAAAAGTGTTAGTCCACCTTTACCAAAAAAAAAAATGCCTAGGCAGGTAAGGGGTGTTTTTAGTAAAAAAAAAGACTCCTGTTTTCCAAAACACTAGACAAACCACTGTCCTCCCTATACCTCTATCTTGCCTCTGCACATGCAATCACACTTACTGCACTGTATGACAAATGGAAGTCTGACATCCTGGGGCTGACTGAGGAGGACTGGGAGGACCTGCTGGGTGAATATATCAATACAACGATCTCAGCCAAAGACCGTTTTATCCAACTTAAGTTCCTCCATAGGACTTACTATACCCCAGTGAGACTGGCAAGAATCTACCCGGGTGCAAGCCCCCTTTGTAACAGATGTAATTCCTCCCTGGGTACGTTCTTCCATGTGGTATGGGAATGCCCCCATCATACGCCCTTTCTGGGAGCAGGTAATAGGAGCCCTGAATGATTTTGGGGACTGGTCCCTTGGTCAGGACCCTACCTTAACGTTACTTGGATCTATGGAGGAAGTGGTGGCCTCCAGATATGTAAATTTATTTCTATTCTATGCCCTATACTACGCTAGGAGGGAAATTCTTCTTAGGTGGAAGCAGGCAGCACCTCCGACTCTCAGATACTGGGTAGCAACGATCAACTCTGTGCTTCCACTATATAAATTGACCTATGAAAGCAGGAATTGCCCTAAAAAATGTTACAAAATTTGGTCACAATGGATAGACGCACAGGGATCCATCCATTGAGTGCATGGCAATTTTCTATGTTTTGTTCTATCACAAGATTTAACCCCTAACAATGCGATGTATTGACCTATGCTGTAGCATAGCACTCTATTGCCCTTAAGAGGTTCCTCTCCGTCCATGATCTCCCCCCTCCCCTCCCGATCTCCCCCCCCCCCCCCTTTTATTTCCTTATAATATACTGCAGAGATTGTGACTGATTGAATACCCCTTCCTTTCTTTTGTACACCAGCAAGACTTTTTGCATATAATTTGTTTATGGTTTGACTTCTCTGTCTATCCACCTGTAAAACTTCTATTTGTACTGTGTTATTGCCAGCATGTGTAAACGTTTATATAATTTCCCTTTTGTTACCTTGTACAACAATAAAACAAGTTTTCTGTTAAAAAAGAAATGTTCCCAGGAGGTTGATGGGACATTGCTAAGTGAGGCCTAGTCATTACTGCTCACCTCCTTCATCACAGGAGCGAGCTGTAAAATGCTGAGCTCAGAGCTTCTGCATTAGGTCAAAAGAAAGAGCATACGAGGGTGTCTGAATCAGAGAAAAGGCTCACCCCTACGATAAAGCGAGCAATAATGACTAGGCTTCATTCAGCAACATTCTAGCAACATTCTGGGAGTATTCCAGCCCGACTTCAGGAGGTATGTAAATTGACTATATCTAGAAACACCCCTTACCTGCCTAGGCAGTTTTCTTTTTTTTGTAATGGTGAATTAACCCTGTAAGTCACTTTTTTATTTAAATCAGACATTCTGTCAAAAACAAAACAAAAAAAAGCCTATTAAAAAAAAAAAAAAATACACACCCTAAGTCAAAAGCTGCCCCCCCCCCCCATACTACTTCCTTTCCAACACTAGATATCCTTCGTATTCCGGGTTAAATCATTTACAGTTTCAATCAACCAACTTTCTTTGCGCTCAGGAAGTAGTGGACTGTGGAGCCCAATCTGTGAGTGGACAGTAAAGCACAAGTGAAGTAACAGTAAAGCAAGCACAATGATCAGCCCATCTCCCTGTCACTCTGCTTTCTCATTCTATCAGCATGCTCCTGGTCAGAAAATGAACCGATTGGCTTTCTGTACAGTTTCTTCCTCTTCCACTCTGAGCTCTGCAGTACAGAAACTGCAAGAGACTAATACCAAGTCAAATTCAGGTACTTACACTGCTTGTAAAAAAATAGATATAATGATGATGTATTATTGAACACAGAGCTGCATTCATATGTGTCTTTTATATCTTCCTGGAGTTGAGCTTTAACTATGTATTTGACAAAGTTAAAGGAAACCTAAACTAGTTGAAATAGAGGTTGACACTTTTGACTTCTCCAACAGGAAACTATTTTCCCTTGGTATCAATGCTTTCTAATTCACAGACCCACAACAAGTATACATAGCTCAAGGGACTGTCCCTGATTTGGAGCAATGTCCCTCTGTCCCTATTTCCTCCTCATTTGTCCCTCATTTTCGTCTGATCTATATAGTTGTATAAAAATGCACTTTTTATCTATCAAAAAGTGTTTCCCAGTGCTAAACCTTTCATCTTATTTCTAAATTGCTGCATTTCTCAATTTTAAAAGCCAATATAAAGGAATAGTAGTGGTAAAAAAGCACTTGTGGGTTTAACCAATATTTTTTTGTACAATTCTCCTTTAAGGGGGCGTGGCAAGGGGTGTGCCCTATGCCTGCATACTTTTGCTGATAGGTGTCCCTCATTCAAATCTCTAAAAGTTGGGAGGTATGGGTATAGATCTGAGGAACCATGGCTTCCCTCTGATTTCACTTGTTGCATGCTTTATTCCAGCTCATAAAAAGTATGTTCAGCAGTGGTAGCTTATCGTACTTTTTTCTCTTGGGCCAAGTTCCCGTTAATGAAAAGTTTTAGAATAACCAATACAACAGTAGAGAGATCCCCAAACATAATGAAACTGATTTACTGGTTGAAAATCATCACTCAGTAGACAAATTCCTGTTTACTTATTTCATCTTCACATTAAATGAATTACTAAAGTGAATATTCTCAGCTGAATCAGCCCAACATCTCAGTCTAAATAGGAAAAAATAGAGGAACCTAAACAGCATATTTTATATAAAGAATGATGCTGTTATAGCTGAAAGAGATCATATATGAGGCTAAAAAGCATATTTGATACAACTTATGCTTTCTGCTGGGAAATGGGTGGTGCTTTATTAAAGTTGTCGTGAATAGAACATGGGGGGAGATTCATGATAGTATTTCTCTATGACAGGGGTATGCAATTAGCTGACCTCCAGCTGTTGCAAAACTACAACAAGTCCCATCATGCCTCTGCAACTGGGTGTCATGCTTGTGGCCATCAGTCTTGCTATGCCTCATGGGACTTGTAGTTCTGTATTAGTTGGAGGTTCGCCAATTGCATATCCCTGCTCTAGGATATCGTAGCACTCATACAGTGCTGGTACAATATAAGCCATTAAAAAAAATATTCTTACTTTTTAATAAGTGATGTAAAGCCAGCAGATATTTGTTCCAAATACTCGGTGGGTAATGCTCTCTGCCCTGCCTCATTGAGTTCTCTAATCATGCGAATAAGCTCTTCATATATGCCAAAAATAAATTCAAACCTAAAAAAAAAAAAAAAACATTAAAAAACAGTAATTGACCTTAAAGGTATTAATCATGTTCACTTTCAAAGTGAATTTCACTTTTCTTGGTGAATGAGGTGAAACAAAAAGAAAATTAACGTTCTCATTAGCACATCTTTGGTGGCATTGTCCAGTCATGACCTTCTTGTATTCTGAAATACAAAACTTATAGAATGCATTTGTGGTATATTAATGCAACTCAAACCTTTGAAAGATCGCTTTCGTGAGACACAGGAAACACATAAAGACTTTTGGATACACACTGGTACCTTCTGTTCTTAATGCGAAAAAATAATGTCTCAAAACATCAAAGAATGGTTAAAAAAAATTGATGAAATTCATCTTATGAAGAAAAAAACACACAACTACAGGCATACATAGTTACATAGTTAGTAAGGTTGAATAAAGACACCAGTCCATCCAGTATGAAATGTGTGGGTGTGTGGGTGTGTATGTATTATGTCTCTACCATTTCCCTTATCCCTGTGTATTGTGTGCCATAAGATGCCTATCTAAGAGTTTTTTTAAATTAGTAACATTACCCGTGGAAAATCAGTGGTTACTGTTAGGCCCCTTTCACACTGGAGCGGTTTTCAGGCGGTATTGCGCTAAAACTACCGCCTGAAAACCGCCCCTAAACAGCCTCCGCTGTTTGTTCAGTGTGAAAGCCCGAGGGCTTTCACACTGAAGCGGTGCGCTCGCAGGACGGTAAAAAAAGTCCTGCGAGCCGCTTCTTTGGAGCGGGGAATGAGCGGTGTATTCACCGCTCCTAAACCGCTCCTGCCCATTGAAATCAATGGGACAGCGCGGCTATACCGCGGTAATACCGCGGCTATAGCCGCGCTGTACGAGCGGATTTAACCCTTTTTCGGGCACCAGCGGGGGTTAAAACCGAACCGCTAGCGGCCGAATACCGCTGCAAGAACGACGGTACAGCAGCGCTAAAAATAGCGCTGTTGTACCGCCGAAGCCCCCACCGCCCCAGTGTGAAAGGGGCCTTAGAGTGGTAAATCCTTGCTACTCTAGCAGTAAAAAAAACCCTTATGCCTTAGTTTAAGGTTGAACCCCCTTCTCGTCCAACTTCATTGAGTTGGCCATGTATCTTCTTGAGTGACCTGAGACTGAATAGTTTCCTCCCTATGCTGAAATCACCATTAAGATATTTGTATATCATATGCTCTCCTAAATATCTCCTCTCCAGTATAAGTTTAATGTTTGTAGTCGTTTCTCATAACTGAGATCCTCCAGCCCTCTTATTAGTGTTGTTGCTCTTCTCTGGACTCTCTCCAGTTCCAGACAGAAACTAGACAGCATACTCAAGGAGTGGCCAAACCAAAGTTTTGTAAAGTTGTAGAATTATAGGTTTATCTCCTGAGTAAATGCCCTTTTTAATGCATGCTAATATTCTACTGGCCTTGCTTGTTGCAGCTTGGCATTGCATGCTATTGCCGAGCCTGTGATCTAGTAGGACCCCCAGATATTTTTCCATCCTTGGTTTCCCCCAGAGGTTCTCCCCTAGCGTGTAGCTTACATTCATATTTTAGTCCCCAAGTGTATCACTTTACATTTCTCTACATTGAACCCCATTTGCCATGTGTTTTCCCACCCCTTTTTTTCAAGGTCTTCCTGTAGCGTTGATATATCCTGTTTAAAGTTATTGTCCTACTCTAGGTTTGTACAACACGGGCATGCTGGCTACGTTTCAAACAAACATACTCCTACCTGTCTTGTATGATCCAAGCCTGAATAAAAGCTGATGTGTATTTCCAAATGGCTGCAGCCCAATATGGACTTTTCTCCACAGAGTAATGGTCTCTTGTTCTACATTACTCACAAGCATCATTTTCACTAGCTACTTCATCTAACCATGTACTTTATAAATTCTTCTCAGAACAGTTGATTAGCAGTCCTGTTTAACACGTTTGTTCCACCTCTCCACATTACTTCTAATGTTTCTTGTCCTATTCTTTGTTTCCCCTCTCTTACTCTCTCTACTTTTGTGATACTATACATTTAGATATTAGCAGGCATGTGTGTTGTTTATGTAAGTGTCTACTCTAGCTGGCCTATTTTCTATACCTATGGTACCACATTTTTATATTTGTTTTGTTATATAAAAAAATATAATTAGACAGAGAATAATACAAAAAAAAATCACATGCAAGGAAAACAGACTTTTACTTGCACTTGATTGGGTGAATGAAGTCAGCACAACTTCACCTCATTAATTAGGCTAAGTGAATTTTCTCTTTGCAAACTAAACTTTCATTGAGCTTAGTAAATGAGGTGAAGTCGTGCTGACTTCAATTACAGAATCCTGTTCATGCTCAATGCATGCTGGGCCATATTTGCCCATTATGGCAAGAACTCCTGGTGACCCCACAAGTTCAAATCCTAACACTTAAAAATAACCTAACCCTTAAACATGACTTTCAATTAAACCTTGTAACAGGTTTCCTTTACCCAATTTTATCAGGGCAAAATTAATTATCACCCCAACAGAGGAACTATTATGCAAAAAACCCTCTGCTTTCAAAACTCTGTCTGCCAAAGCTAATGTTTTAGTGAAAACCACTAAAACATTACTTAAAGTGTTACTAAACCCACAACAGTAAAATCCATCTGTATATGCAGTAAAGAATGCTTGTTATACTCACTGTGGAACCTAAAGGGGTTTATGATCCACAATGGCTGTGTGATCCTGTCTTCTCTGATCCTCCACTTTTTCCACTGCCCCCAATCCATCCCCTGATAGAACAGAGCCCTAGGAGATACTCTGCACATGCTCAGTTTGGTGTGTATTGCTACAGAGGTTTTTGGGGTTTTTTTTTCTTGGGAGGGTGCATGTGATCAGCACAAGGCCAATCAGCACTGTCCAGACAGAGGGTCAGGGGTCATGCAGCCTCACAGGACAGTCAGAGTACAGGGTTGCCAACTGTCAGTAAATTTACAGTTTGTAAAATCTGTAATTTTTGCATCTGTGGATGAATTCATGTTAGGGCCATGCAGTCTGCATGTCCGTGACGGACATTGACAGACAGATGCAAAAGTTATGGATTTTACAAACTGTTTGTAAATTTACTGATAGTTGGCAACCCTGTCAGAGTAGAATAAAAAATCCTCCTACAAGCTTTAACCAGATACTGATAGTCATGAGACTGCTATATACTGTTGATGAGAAAACGTATTTAACAGTTTATATTTACTAAAACTATTGCATTTCCATGACCTGTGTACTGTGGGAGACCATATATAGTGAATGCAGGGTCCTGGGTTTAGTACCACTTTAACAACTTGCATCTATGAATAATGTTCATCCAATGTTTACCCAAGATTTACACATTTTTGCATAAGAGTTATTTAAAATAATATGTGTATCTTGGGTGAAATATGGGTACATTTTAGATGAAAAATTGATAAATAGTCCCCTAAATTTCACACTGATGGGACCTGTTTTATTAAGAAAAACAAAATACAAAAAAAAAAAATGGAAAATAAACATTTTTGATTTTGTCCTGAAAGTCTTCAAAAAATGTTTAAAGCACAATCTTTTTTAGCACTTCACAGAATGAACTGGTTCATTTATAAGTTCTACTTTAGTGGTTCTCAACTTCAGTTCTCAAGTACCCCCAACGGGCCATGTTTTGGGAACTGCCCTTAGATAAAATAGCTCTTATCAATAGCATGCCATTGATATTGTTTTAAAGCAGCTGTGCATAGTAAAGGAAAACCTGAAAACATGGCCCGTTGGGGGTATTTGAGGACTGATGTTGAGAACCACTGTTCTACTTCATGTCTTTCCTCACCTGTCCTGCAGGGGCAGCAAATTCTCATCAAATGGAGCCCCATTCCCTGACATCTGCTGACGCCTCTTCCAGATGCTGGATATTTTGAGTGCTTGATCCTGCACGTTAGCCAGGAATTTTAATGATTCTTCAAATAGCATTACCCATTGCTGAAATTAAAAACAGATTTTTGTTTCATGTTATCTTTTCTAAGTTTTTATTAGGAGGTGTTAAAAGAATTTCATTTCCTGTGGTTTACCTGTTCAGGGGGTAACACATTGATGTACAGAGATGGGAAATGAAATGGAAATGTATTAAAAATGAGGAACAGTATACCAGAGAATGGTCAGTATTCACTTTCACATTAATCTTCTGTTATTTATCCAAAAAGGAGAAATGCAGTGAGTAGCCATTATAAAATAATCATAGAACACCTTGAGTTCCCAATAACAATGGCTCAGATCCTAGGCATTATTAGCAATTATAATAAATACTCATGCTAGCCAGTATTTTAGAAAAATGTCTCTAGTCTTAGCTTGTATTATTAGTATTCTTTCAGGAATTATGTTTAAATTACTCTTCTGGTACACCCTCTACAGATAAAATGGTGTCTGTATTTCATAAAAGTTTGTTTTTTAGCTTTAAACTTTGAGGAGATTACAATGTTGTCAAGCAACTCAATAACACTCATACTAGCACATATCAACCAGAAAGCAAAAAGCAAAAATGTTTTAATGCCAAGTCCATGCATGAAAAAGTGCAATAAAGTTTTCTGTAAACTACTCCCATATGCTTGTGTAATACCTATTGCCGTCCACTGACAAAAGGATCCTTTTGCCCCTTTTGCCCTATGAAACCTAAAACTAAGCCACTCGCACCCAGTGAAAGAACAGTTAAAATTAAATGAAAATGGAGCAGACTAAAATATGTAGTCATTATGTAGAATGTTTAAATCAATAAATACCAAATACCTAATATTAATCACCTTAAATAATACCACTGCTCCTCAATAAGTGCATTCATCCAAAATGTTAAAGTATCACAACATAATACATTTTAAATTGTTCCAGAGCTTAAATGAGGGAGAGTTCTGCTGATCTCCATTATCCAATCATGTGCAAGCAAAAATTCATTTTTTTTTATTTTCTTTGCGTGCAATTGGGTATTCTTTGTAAAGTGAAGCTTTACCTCATTTACTAAGCTCTGGATCAACTGCACTTGCAGAGTGCAACTGCGCTTTCAAAAGTGCACAGTCTAAAAAAAAAAAAGATTTGATTGCAAGGCTATACATGAAAACATGTAATAAAGTTGTCTGTAAACTACTCCCATATGCTGCCTACACAATAAGAAAGATCATGCAACTTCTTGTGCTGCTCTTTGGTTTGCCTATTGGGTGCAATGGTTCTCTCCCACAACTTCCGGGTCAGACACTCTGTAGTGGTTGCCACTTAGAGGTGTTATTTTAGATCAATTTTCAATCTGTTTCATAAGCTATTTTCTATTAAGGACACTAGAATGTATAGTATTAGGGAGTGCTTCAATATATTTTGTGAATTTGTTTTTTAGTTTATAGATCTTATGTTGATGGCATCCACTCCTGAAGAAGTAAAGCAACATTTACAAAATGCATCGAATTATAGGATACATTTTTCTTGTGTTTTAGTAATCTGGTTGTGTGAAATATGTATTTGAAAAACTATATCAGTTTGATGTACACTTTATACTAATGTATACTAGTTGCAATGATCCACCTTGGTATTTTAAATAACTCTTATATGTATAAGATTTTCATTTATTGTTTAATCAATATATATTATATTACCAATTTGTTATGCCCCATTGAAATTCCCATTGGCTAATGATCGTTCTGTGTATGAAAGATCCAATGTGGAAGGACAGACACTGCTGGAGAGCATGCTTAAACATTTGCCAGAATGAGGTGATATGTGCAAGTATAGCTTTCTAAGCTTCTTCCTATGGATAGGCCACAACCCATTATAATTTTGAGCCCCTTTACTTCTTATAAAAAAGAATGATGGTATCTGCTATAAAGGTCTAAACAATACCTGCCAGCACAGCCTAAATCACCTTGAGAACATATACAACAGACCTGCTAGCGCAGGTCTAAAATGCAAGTCAGATCATGTTGAATTAGTGTAGAGACCTGGTGCCCAACCTTGAGGTTGAGGTACCCACTGTGTGGCCTTTGGGCTCCAGCATCCAACACTCAGTGTTTTCCCTACTAGGTGCTTCCTTAGATCTGATTAATGTGTGACCTGGAAAGATTGCACACTCCGCATGTGGACTTGGGTAGCCTCTATACCTTGATCCCACACTGTTAAGGGATTCACGTGTCCTTGAGTGTGGATCTAGAGTATGGCCTTGCATCTATGGATCTACAGTATGAAAAACAAGAATTCCTACTGGAGATACTCTGCAATGTGTTGACAAAATTTTAGTTCTGTTTTGATAAACAGTTTTTTTCAGCTCCAGGGGACAGCCTTGTCATCCTAGGTATGCAAGTCTATTTATGTCTAACATTAAAAGAACATTGTGTACACACACGCATCATTTGTATCTCAGCAATGAATTGACGTCGCTATGATACAAAGACTATACATTTATTATTTTGTATGGCTTGCAGAAGAAACTAGCATAATTTCACTCTTATTTGAATTCCTCCATGCCTACAGTTTCTTTCCCCCGGGATAGCAGTATTTACTTGATGTAGAAATTAGCCCATACAATGGGTGCCTTTTAACTGATTTACTTTGTAAGGCAACATAAATAACTATATAATGGCTGACAGTTTTCATCCAACCTCTTTAAAAAAAGGGACTCCTGTATAGGCAGTTTATTTGTGCAAGATGTACAGTATATAACCAGTTCAGGGGAACACTTTGAAAACAGAATTTACGAAAAGGCGACTTTTTTTATCAAAGGGCTCATCTAGGAACACATTGGAAGAGGCAGCAAACAGACTGAGGTCTTGTAAAAGTGTGTTGAAATTTAAAACTAAGAGGTGCACTGATAGTATTCCTGTTGCTTTAATGTACTTGTCCAATAATTTATGTCATTCTCTGCTATTGGCCTAAAGGTGCTCTAAAAATCTGCACAATTAATTGACTCATGCTTAGTTTACTGGCTGGTCTGACAGATCTTCACAAGATAACTGGCTCACATTATTTCCACCTGAAATATATGTTCTCATGTGGTCACTGTGAACAGTGTAGTTTTGTAATGAAGGGTGATCATTTTATTTATCCACGAACAGGCACATAACCCTATTAGAAGGTCTTACAGTTTGTGATATTTGGGGGGTTGGGATCACTAGCCAACCATAAATGATAAAAACTAACGGTCTTTATTTTCTCCAAAAGACAAAGTATCTTATCTTCAGCATAAAAAAAGAGAAACAGTCCATAAATTCTGGTATAAAACAAAGCCTCTGCTCACCGCCAGCATATATCTGTCCCACAACAGGATTTTGGAGTTCCTGTCTGCTCCCAAGGTCCAGAAAAGGTCTTGGCAAACAAGCAGTCCACAGCACAGTGGGGTTGATTTACTAAATTTGGAGAGTGCAAAATCTGGTGCAGCTCTGCATAGAAACCAATCAGTATTTGACCACCGCCTGTAGCATGTCCACAGTATTTGTTCATCTCCTGTAGCATGCTCACGATCTCTGACAGCCTTTTCCCTCAGCATTACCAACATACACTGAGAATGATGTATGGCCCTTTAGTGTTGTCAGGGGTCACATTTCAGGCCCCCCATAAGTAAGTGAATTGATTACAACTTCTGCAGATTAGCAAATCCCTAGAAAATTTTCTGTGAATAACATACAACACTGTATTTGTAGGAAAGTGTCTTCCATTACCACATCTGCTCACATCTCCAATGTGCATGCTCAACTTAATTGTTATTTCCTTTATTTTATACTACACTGTGTAATTTAAAGTGGAGTTCCACCCAAAAGTGAAACCTCCTCTTGTCTGCTTCCTCCCCCCCTCCAGTGCCACATTTGGCACCTTTCAGGGAGGAGAGGGGAATGGGTACCTGTTTTTGACAGGTACCCTTTCTCACTTCCAGATGACTGCACTGCGGCTCTGTCCCTCAGAAGTTAAGCCTTCCTCCTCTGCCGCCACACCAGTTAGAAAGTGCAGTGCGTTTCACGCATGCTCAATAGGGAGCCAGCTGTGAAGCTGAAAGGTTTCACTGCTGGTTTCCCTAACCATGAATGGTGGCGTCAGCACCCGAGAGCCGATCCGAAAATCGGCTGGGGTGCTGACATCGTGGGAACCCTGGATAGGTAAGTGTCCTAATATTAAAAGTCAGCAGCTACAGTATTTGTAGCTGCTGACATTAATTTTTTTCGTGGGGGGGCAGAACTCCTCTTTAACTTGTAATTCCAACCTAATTCTCTCTGCTCTATTGTACTGCACTGCCTGCAGTATAGTACACCTTCTTGGCCTTGGCTACTCAATAACATGTCTCCACCTGCTGTTCCTAGCAATATGGTGTGACCAAATCCCCATATTTTTTGATAATGTTTTTTTGAAAATGTTTAGGTGTTTTAAACTAGCCTTGCTGGAGGTAAATGTCTTTTTTGCATGTGTGCGTTGTAATATTTTCTTCTTCACCTGTTGTTCCTGACACAAGTATATTTCTCTATTAAACTGGGATAACATTTCGGAGCTCAAAGTATACTGTAACAAAAGCCAAAACACACTGTTCTTTTTCATTTACATAGAATAGGGGAGGATTAGAACTCAAGGTTTTTTTTTTTGTTTTTTTTGCTGTTAGTAACGCATTAGGGTGTTTTCCTTCTTTTCATGTCCCATAGCTACTGCAAAGTGAGAGCATATTTCTACAAAGCAATTTAAATCCCCTCTTAGATGGTTGTCACCAGAACTGGCATCCCAATTGTAAGATTTACCATCTATTCCTGTTGTCATTCAACTCAAAATTTGTGATTTTCTCTCTCAAGTGACAATGATCACCAGGACAAATTGAGAGGGTTAACCACCAAGTTCAATTAAGTAGATACAAAATATCTTTTAAATGTTAAACATTGAATGAAAATAGTAATATAAATTACACACATCTATAAATACCCTTTTTCCACCAATAAAAAAAATTCACTGTTGTATTTTTTATGCTATTTACCCCTGGTAACCTCTGGAGGAACCCTAGACTTCCATGGAACCCTGGTTGAGAAACCCTGCTTTAAAGTCCTTTTTGCTGTGATAGTTGACAAAGTCGTTGCTATATCTTTGGACAGGTCTGTGTTTTCTTGTTAGAGAATAGCCATTGTCATTCTCTGACGTTCTTGAAAGTGTCACTCTGGTATCCATCTGTCAAACCTTCAAATTGATGACACCCATCAATTTACAGTTCAAGTTCCGCACCTTTGTAAGAATACTTGTCTATTCATAATCCCATTCTGTCTTGTGAATATTTGAGCAAAAGATATCGCTAAAAATAATTTTGAATAGGTAAAGTATTCCCACTACATATGACATATGTTCTAACAAGGGATTAGACCATTGTGACATTGTATTATGTTTGTTTGATTGGGCGGTTTTCAGCAAAAGATGTATGTGCTTGTGTAGACAAAAAAAAAAAAAAAAGACTCTAAAAACCTGTCAAAATAACCGGAGCAAATTGATATACAGGCATTCTGTATTTCACTACATGTAATGGGGTGAATTTACTAAAGGCACATAGACTGAGGACTTTGCAAGTGAAGTTGCCCCAGAGCTTGGTAAATTAGCAGGAGCTCTGCTGACTTATAGCATCCAATCATGTGCAAGCAAAAATGCAGTTTTTTTAATTTTCCTTGCATGTAATTTTTTGTAAAATGAAGCTTTGCCACATGAACTAAACTTTGGAGAAACTTGCAAATTGCACAATCTATTTTCCTTAAAGTAGAACTATAGGCACACAGTCAGGGAACACAGTTAACCCCTTGATTCCCCCTAGTGTTAACCCCTTCCCTGCCGGTGACATTTATACAGTAATCAGTGCATTTTTATAGCACTGATCGCTGTATAATTGTCAATGGTCCAAAAATGTGTCAAAAGTGTCCGATGTGTCTGCCATAATGTTGCAGTCATGATAAAAATCGCAGATCGCCGCCATTACTAGTAAATAAAAAAATAATAATAAAAATGCCATAAATCTATCCCCTATTTTGTAGACGCTCTAACTTTTGCGCAAACCAATCAATATACGTTTATTGCGATTTTTATTACTTGTAGAAGAATACATATAGGCCTAAACTGAGAAAAAAATTTTGCTTTTTTAAAAAATATATTTATTATAGCAAAAAGTACAAAATATTGTGTTTTTTTCAAAATTGTCGCACTTTTTTTGTTTATAGCGCAAAAAATAAAAACTTCAGAGATGATCAAATACCAATATTTGTGGGAAAAAAAGGACATCAATTTTGTTTGGGTACATGATCGCACGACCGCGCAATTGTCAGTTAAAGCGACGCAGTGCCGTATCGCAAAAAATGCTCTGGTCAGTGAGCAGCCCAATCTCCTGGAGCTGAAGTGGTTAAGTAAATCAACCCCAATGATGTCCATATGTCTATAGTTAGATTTTTAAGCGTTACTGTTACGAGAACTGATCTAAAAAGGCAAAGACTACTCAAAATTATCTATTATATCTTTACATATATTTTTACCACTACTTAGTTACCGCATGAATTTAATTATTTATTTCCTTCTGTGAATTGACTTTAACCCCTACATACTGCATGGGGGATGCTTTTGTGAATGGAGCCCATTGTTTTTAGTGAATAAACAAGTAATGTTGTACATGTCAAATTGACCTACAACTAAGAAGCAACAGTGTTCTTGGAAATCTTGTAACACTTTGGCAGCTTGACAGAGGTTATTGAATATGGTCAACTTTCTGTATGATTCAGGTTATATTACCTTTTGAAGAGCTGACAGATCTTGACCTTGTCCATGGAATTTTAGATTTTCTAGTGCAACCTTTAAGCTTTGTTGTGCCACTGAACTCTGCTTCATTTTGTGCTGCAACTTGTTACAACGGTATTGAAACATCATTTCTTCCTGCCTAGCCTGAAAACTTGCAGACAAGCGTGGATACTGGAAAACAAAAAAGAAAATAAAACAGAACCTGCTTGAATCCTATGGATAATCAATTATTTTACCATACAGTCAGAGCAAAAAAGTAGATCTACACTAATATTTTAATGTCAGCAGTCATAGAGGTATATTGAGTTTTAATAGGAATGCCTTTTAATGGAGAAAATGTCCCTTTGGGCTCCCTTCAATAGTGGCTATATGTATGAAGACCTAGGAACTTAATCATGTGATGTAAGGTAAGTATTTAAGACTTTTGTTACTTAATATATCCATCCATCCATCCTGGAAAGACTGTTAAAGGATACATCCATAAAGTCTATTTTAGAAGATTTGTGAGTGGTAAGTGTAAGTTGTAAATTACAGTTACTACCATGAATTCTTTCATGAATTTGGTAGATGGTAGGAATATGTAAAAGGTGCAGGTAATTAAAGAAAGACAGCGGAAATGTGAGTGGGAGTTAGGGATAGGGGTGGGTGGTGTGGGGGAGAGGGGGATATAGCCATACTGAGGAATGTTGGTTTTAAAGATGTATTAAAGTATGATCGAACCCTTTTAGTAGAAGGTATTCTAGCCAAGATACCACTGTACCTTGCACGAGTATCGGTGAGTATAGCTGTGAGCTTTTCATTGATCACTGTTCCTGTGATTCGCTCTTTGACCTCTCCAAAATTTACAGTGGGCTGCTACCAGAAATAGACAATTGTCTGCCTTGTAGCCAAAAAGATAAAGGTGACTAGCACCCCTTTTGTATTTGGTGAGATTTGTGATTCTCTTATTCAACAATGTTTCCCAAGGGTTCTGCTCTAGGCAACAGTCAAAGCATGGAAGTGTGAAGGTCAATGTAAATGGATAATTTGTATAGTACAAAGAGTCTAGGAGTCTAAATAAATATTTAGGGTTTTGATCTAAATGACATGAAAAATAGAAGGACATGCAAATAAATTGATATACAGTATGTGGTGAGGTAAGATGCAGCAAGATGTCATCTGTGAAAAGGATTATTTTGTGGTGGGCACTTCCAATCACTCTATACTAGAATTTGATCTAATGGCTGTTGTCAAGGGTTCTCAGTCAAGAAAAAGAGGAATTGTGGAGAACCCTGCCTGCCCCCCTCCCCCAATAAATCATGAAGGAGACAGAAAAGAAGTAACTATAATGAATGTTAGCTTTAGGGCATGAGTAGAGGGCTCAGGTCTATGCAATGAATGTCTTGTGAAATCCCTACTTTTGTATGCCAAAAACAAATGTTGCCATGAAAGAGTCTCACTAGTCTCACATCTAATGAGAATGTCATATTTGTAAGTGAATGGTTATGAGCAAATTCAATGAGTTGTATTATACAACTAATGCTAGCACCTGCCTCTTGGCTATGAACCTACTTGGTCTCTATGAAGTGCTTGCCTGGAAATCAGTATGGTTGCAAAGACATTTGCAAGCATTTTGAAATCAACATCTAAGAATGATAACAGTCAAAAATCTGGCCAATTCCTTGTCACGGTCTTTTATTGTCCTCAGCATAGTTTGCATGTATTTATCTAACAAAAACTAAATGTAGATGACTAAAAATTGTAAAACTATATTGATTTTGGGTACATGAAAATATACATTAGCATGATAGTGGTACTTTAAAGACTCCTAAAACGAATATATTTTTGAAAGGCAGAATTACTATAGAATTAAAATATATTATCCATAATTTTCCACATTCTTAGCCAAATAAATCCAAATAAATGTTTGTCAAATGTTTAATAAGAATAACAGAAAATTAGTCATTTCAAAATTGATTAGCATAAAAAATGTTTTTTCTGACTAGAAAAGACAGTTCTGTGTGGATGTCTAGACCTGTAAAACAAACTTTTAGTTTTGCAATGTAAGTAAAGGCAAGCAAACCTCTTACATTTGACTTGCAGCAAGAAGCAATCCAACACTAGTATTTAAACTATTTGCCACTGAGCTAGTTATACCAGTAAATGTTTTGTATAAAATGTAACCTGTACATCCATGACACCATATGTAGAGACTTTTGTAAATGCCTCTTTGCACTACATATACTGTAAGTATGCTGTGTGCATGTGTTTTTTTTATTGTATTATTTTATTGTATGTTATATTCTATTGTATTTATTTTATTATATTATTTTATTGTATTTTCCTTATTTTTTTCTTTAAATTCATATGCTTTATTATTGTCACAAGTAGCAGATATACCCCCCCCCCCCCCATGATACTCCTAAAAAGTAAACTTTCCCCTTTCCCCATGGCTTTTACATAATCTTGCTCTCCTAGCCTAATCCCCTAATTCCTAATGGTTTTCTGCTATTCAGTTAGTGATGTTGCTGGTGAAATATTCAAAAAACTTTGCTGGCCTCCAATATGCTATTTGCTTTATTATATCTAATACTTAGAATAAATACAGTGGACATAGTGTATATTATTCCTATTCCTGTGCCTATGGGAATTTGAAAGTGGCTGATCATGCACAGATGAGTCATTCAAACTTGTTTTTTTAATGAAACATCTTTGTCCTGCCATTCAAAAGTGTAGGCTTGTAAATAGTAGGGAGGGAAGGGCAAAACTGCAGTTAATGATCTTCCCCTATTCAAGCATACTGTGGCCAGGAAATGACAGCCAGGGTCGCAGAGGTGCCGAAAAACACACAAATGTTCCCCTGTGACACATTCATTCTCTCTGACATCTGTAGGAAATAGCATTCTTCACTGCTTCTAATATTTGAGCCACACCCACATCACAACTCATGGACATAGGGTTTGCATGTATGCAGAGTGTGAGACACCATAGTACCTATTATGAGCGGAGAAACCTATTTTTACTGCTTTCTTTGGATTTTGGTATTCCCAGATTGGGCTTCATAGTTTGGAGATTTCAAAGTGCTTTGGGAGGGAAGAAATCTCCAACCCAGTGTCCAGGTCTAGCTGAAGACCAGCGAGTGTATGCCCAGGTGCGCACTGCCCTTATAATGATAGCTCAGGGCTCCCATCAGGAGACAGGGATGGGATCCAGCCTAGAGACAGGAGGTCTCAACATAGGAGTCAGAAGGGCCCTGTCCAGGAGACGTGTGCATGCCCAGGTCTGTTCAGTGTGGCAGACATGTGCTTTGTGCTGCCACACATCTGAGAAAGACATTGTGGGTCACTGTGGTGTGCTGTGGAACAGCAATACTGCATGTGAGCAGTGTGTGTGACCAAGACACTAGCCAAGTGTCTGTTCTAGCATGAGTGGAAAAACCCAATGTAATAAATATTACTTTTCCTCATTTAATAAAAGTGGGCTGGCAAAACTACAGTTCGAACTGGCATGACTCACTGGAATTGTTACTACCACTGAGCTGAATTTCCATCAATATCACAATACATATACCCTCCGTTCAGGGTATATTTATGGTATGAAAAGCTTAAATATCTTCTAGAATGTCTGAGAAACAGCACAACTAATCATACAATGACCACAAGGGCCTATTTGTACAGATTTTAATCAATTATCAATTTGTTTGGTCTTGGTGGCATCTTCCATTCATCTGAGTACATAATAAAACGGGGTTGAAGGGCTCATACACACCGTCCATTTTTACAGCTGCTGTTAGGGGCGTCTGATGATTTTTTTTAGCTGCCTCTAAACGCCCCTCCATGTTAGCGCATGTGTCCATAAACTTTCAGAGGCGTTGAGATGCATAAGCGTTTAGGGGCAGTAGAAAAAAAACGACAGCCTGTGCGTCCAGGAGCAGAGGCTGTTGAGCTGTAAAAACGAAAAATGGCAAAAAACGCCACTAAACGATGTACCAAGCATTTTGCTACATTTAGTGTTTTTAGATTAAGTGTTTTTACTGAACAAATGTCAAAAAACGCTAAAAAAATTGCCAAAAAAATTGCCAAAAATTGCAGAAAATCGCCCATAAACGCTATTCAAAAACGCGGCTAATAGCGCACTTTTAACGCTGCTTTTTCCTGGCAGCAGCGCTGGTGTTTTGAAAACGTCCTGTGTGCATGAGGCCTTAATTTATAACTCAACATGTACAGCATTTAGTCTATTTTAGGAAATGTTCTATTCATTTTAAGTATTAGTGTAACAAATGATCAAATTATTTCTGGCTTTTGAAACATATTTTTTGGTTTAGAATTTATCAATTTATTTATGACTGACATCATCACTAATTTTATCTACCATTATTATAATTTGTTTTCCACAAGCATCATTCCAGCTATGCTAACTGGAAGTACAGCCCTGCCTAATATTTCTCTAAGCCTGCTTATGGACTATCTAAGTGATCCCATTGTTTTCCCACATCATCCGGCCTCCAGCAGTTTTTTTATGTGTACCAGCATTTTCTCCCAGTTCCCATTTGTCTATTTTCCTGCAGCACATTTTACTTCATGGAAAGAAATTTTCCTGTTTCCTTCATTCTTCTATGACTTGCTGACATTTATGAGCTTCAGCTATGTGAGGATAACGTGAGGAAGTGTTATAACCTCTGTCAAGTTTTATCAATGTATTTGTCCCCCCCCTGGGGAGATGCATCCTCTCTATTTGTCCTGGTGATATTTTCTCTGGTATAGTGATGGTAGGTGATGAGAATTCCAAATTTTAGAGCTGGAACACAGGAACGATAGGTGGTGGGAAAACCTTTCAATAGGTCACCCACACCTGTGACAACTGTTAAAGGGGCAATTTCCCTTTGCTTTGGAGAGATTTCTAATGTGTCCTAGAAACACAAGCAGCAAAATGTAACCTTATCTGTAACCTTATATAACTGTTCCTATTACCAAAGGAAACTTAATAATCATTAATTGTCCTAAACAATGTGTGCATTCAAGGCATATACAATGTATAACTTTGTAAAACAAAGGGTATGCTAATACACATCCAAGTCACAACATCAGTGCATAAGGGGTTATTTACATATACTGTATAAGGGTGCTGCAACCATAGATTGGGTTTCCTCAAAAAAAATCCAGAAATAATACACTCTAAATAAATAATAGGCAAAATTCTCAAGTTTCATATATTTATAAAATGAAGCATCATATAAAGACAGGATTTTTACTCTGAAACGTCAGAGCGTCTGCATACCAGCTGAAGTTTTTTTTTCTGGTATCTACAGTGCCTTGAAAAAGTATTCACACCCCTTGAAATTTTTCACATTTTGTCATGTTACAACCAAAAATGTAAATGTATTTTAAATGTATTTTATGTGATAGACCAACACAAAGTGGCACAAAATTGCGAAGTGGAAGGAAAATGATAAATGATTTTTAACATTTTTTACAAATAAATATGTGAAAAGTGTGGCATGCATTTGTATTCAGCCCCCTGAGTCAATACTTTGTAGAACCACCTTTCACTGCATTTACAGCTGCAAGTCTTTTTGGGGATGTCTCTACCAGCTTTGCACATCCAGAAAGTGACATTTCCATTCTTCTTTGCAAAATAGCTCAAGCTCTGTCAGATTGGATGGAGAGCGTCTGTGAAAAGCAATTTTCAAGTTTTGCCACAGATTCCCAATTGGATTTAGGTCTGGACTTTGACTGGGCCATTCTAACACATGAATATGCTTTAAAATAAACCATTCCAATAAAACATATCAAAATAAGGCAGCTCTAAGAAAATGACAATAACATCAATTCATATATCAGTGCAAATTAACAGTGAATGGAAGAGTGGCAAGAAGAAAGCCATTGTTGAAAGAAAGCCACAAGAAGTCCTGTTTTCAGTTTGCAAGAAGCCTTGTGGGGGACACAGCAAACATGTGTAAGAAGATGCTCTGGTCCGAGACTAAAATTGAACTTTTTGGCCTAAAAGTAAAATACTATGTGTGGAGAAAAACTAACACTGCACATCACCCTGAATACACCATCTCCACCGTGAAACATGGTGGTGGCAGCATCATGTTATGGAAATACTTTTCTTCAGCAGGGACAGGGAAGCTGATCAGAGTTGATAGGAAGATGAATGGAGACAAATACAGGGCAATCTTTGAAGAAAACCTGTTAGTCTGCAAAAGACTTGAGACTGGGGCAGAGGTTCACCTTCCAGCAGGACAATGACCCTAAACATACAGCCAGAGCTACAATGGAATGGTCTAGTTGAAACAAAATTCTGGCCCTCCCTAAGTCTAAGTGCTTATGGATTTAGTGAAATGAATCAAAGGGTAGGTGCATTATAATACACCTCCCTAACAAATAAAGCCACTTAAGGCTGAAGCTGCTACCATTCACCTGTCAGATAAACAAGTATCAGTACATAAAAAAATGACATTAACATCAATTCATATATCAGTGCAAATTAACAGTAATATTAAAATGATATTTATGTTTTAAAGTTTTATTGGTTTTTCAAAAGGATAACATGGAATATCATTACAATCAGAATATCAGTTGGAAAATAGGTTCAATGTACAAAATAGGTCATTAACTTCTAGGTCAATAATGTTCACCACGGAGAAGACAGTCTTTAGGAAGACCTTGTGCGACCTGAGTGATTTAAAGAGGCGGTTATTAATCCGTCACAGGCCTCTAAATGTCTGATGACTTTATTTACCACCTCGTCTCCTAACACCCCAGTAGGGAGCTCACTGTGTCAGGAGAGGAAGACCACATCTTGCTACTAGAGGCCTCGAGTCGGGCAAGGTATTAGTTATGTCTTCTATTTTTCTGGTGTGGATTGTCTGAGTTATTAACAATCAAAGCCAGATATAGAGATCAATCCAGAGTTAATCCAGGTAAAGTAACAAAATACAGAGAAATCAGTATATAATAAAAACAACGAAAATATGTCCCGGTTTCAACTTAACACACGTTCTGATGCTGGTTATAATTACCATGGGACATGACCCGAGTTATCCCGTAAGGGGATAAGGAGGTAAGTGGGGGGGAGGGTAAGAAGGAAAAGAGGTGAAAGATAGACAGAGAGAGAGCGATAAGAGTTAGTCATCTGCCCGTCCATTCCTGAGTTTATTCATTACTATTAACTTTTAGTGAGGGAACACCTACTCCGACGTATTTAGCCCATGGTTCCCAGGTCTTCTCAAACTGTACTGAGGTGTCTAGCATGGAACTCACTATCTTCTCTTGGGCCATTATCCATGAGATTTTGCGTTTCGCTGCTATAACAGAGACCTTAGGGAGCTTCCATGCTTTGGCCAAAGTGAGTTTGGCACCAAGCAGGATGAAGAATATTAGTTTATGCTTGTATTTCGGTGCCCCTGGAATTTGGTGGTTGAGAAGAGCCGTCAGAGGAGACCTGGGGACCGTCAGGGCTGTGACTTTAGAGATTATTTGAAAGATTTTAGTCCAAAAGCTTCTAATTTTAGGACATTCCCACCAGATGTGTATCATGGTACCCTTCATGTTGCAGCCGCGGAAACAAAGTGGAGATACCGAGGGGTACATGATGGAAAGTCTGGAGGGAGTTAGATACCATCTAGTGATGACCTTCAAGCTAGCTTCAATTAATGAGATGTTTAGTATGCCTTTAAAGGATCTAAAGAAGGTTTTGCGCCAGTGTTTCAGGTCCCAGGATTCCTGAAAATCCTTCTCCCATTCCAGCATGAATTTTGTTTTCCTGTCGTTTGTTGCAAGCGAGGAGTAGATTATGGAGATCCCCCCCCTCTGCTCCAGAAGCTGCCCACACCATAATTCATATGGGGTAAATTGGGGAGGGTCCGGCTTAGAGACCCAGATGGAGTGAAGAAAATGTGATAGTTGCATATATCTGAACCTCTCCGACATGGGCAGGTCCAGATGTTTAATGCAATGGGCTAGAGAAATTGGTCCGGCTGAGGTAAAATAGTTCCCGATCCGATACAATCCCCTATCCAACCACCATCTAAACGCTTTAATATCTAGGCCCGGGGGGAAATCTGGGTTATGGAAAACGTGAGCCAGAGGTTTGCTTTGTGAGACTAGAGAGGGGTCCTTCCTAAGGGTATCCCAGATTCTCAATGACTGTGACAAGGAGGGGGATAGGATGGGAGGCCTAGACTGTGGGGGGCACCAGAGGAGAAAATCTATCGTGTAAGAAGGAGCCGCTTGTCTCTCCATTTCTACCCAGTCAGGTTTGGCTGATTTAGCATAGACAGTGGAAAGCTGAGCTAGCCTGGCAGCTTGGTAGTACCAAAAGAAGTTTGGAAGGCCTAGGCCCCCCCTTTTCCTCAGATTATATAAGGACTGTCTTGCCAGTCGGTGGCCCAACTTTCCCCAAATGAATTTAACCACCTTATTTTGGAACGCTAGGAGATGATCCTTGTTGATGGCAATCGGGAGCGAGCGAAATATATATAATAATCTTGGGAGTAGGGTCATTTTGATAGAATTTATCTTACCTAGCCAGGAAATTTTGTGCGGGGACCATTGTTTAAGATCTGATTCCAATTTTTTGTAGATTGGGGGGTAATTAGCCTGGTATAGTTGTTCAAATTTAGGTGTGAGATTGATACCAAGGTATCGTATGGAGGACTCGCTCCACGAAAAGCGGAAGGAGGTCTTTAACCGGGAAACTAGTGACTCTGGGAGTGACACATTGAGCGCTTGAGATTTAGAATAGTTGACATGTAGTCCTGAAGTCTTGGCAAATTGTTCCAGGAGTTTACAGACCACAGGGAGGGAAGTAATCGGGGACGTAGGGTAGAGAATGAGATCATCGGCAAATAAGCCGCATTTGTGAATTTTGGGGCCACACCTGACCCCTGCTATGTCTGGGTTAGTACGGATAGCAATTGCCAGCGATTCAATTGCTATCGCGAATATGAGTGGCGACAGCGGGCATCCCTGGCGAGTCCCTCTCGCTATTTTAATGGGTTCTGACAATTGCCCTTGTAATTTAATCCTAGCCTCTGGGTTAGAATATAATGATTTAAGTAGGCCGGAAAATCGGGGGCCAAAGCCCCATCTTTCTAGAATAGTAAATAGATAAGACCAGGAGACAGAGTCGAAGGCCTTTTGTAGGTCTAGCGACAACAGCATACCTTGTTGATCACCACCGCCATCCCATCCCGACTGTAAGATCGAGACCACATCAACAGTTCTTCTGATTTGGTCTGGACCCTGTCGTCCAGGAATGAACCCTACCTGGTCTTTTCCTATATAAGACCCAATAAAGGATGCTAAGCGGTCAGCCATAACTTTGGTCATTATTTTAAGATCATTATTGATCAAAGAAATGGGTCTGTAGTTGGACACTTCTCCCGGATCCTTATCCGGTTTGGGGATGACGGTGATGAACGCAGTATTCAGCTGTGGGCCCAGAGGTTCCCCAGTAATTTTGGAGTTAATAAATCTAGCTAGAAACGGCGCTAAGGTGTTTGCAAAAGCTTTATAATATGGCGTGGAGAAGCCATCTGGACCCGGGGCCGAGCGTCTCTTTAGGTTTTTTATTACTTCCAGTACTTCCTCAGTCGAGACATGGGCCTCCAGTCTATCTCTGTGTTCTGCCGACAGAGTGGGAATCGGCAAGTCATCCAAGAATTTGTTAACATCCCGGGTCCCACTCGACTTATGGTTGCTATAAAGATTCGCATAGAAGCCATGGAAGGCTTCCATGACTTTCAGAGGATTTGCCGTGTGTTGTTGGCCTGCTATTTTAATTCTGGGGAAGGCGTACGAGTGAGTGCGAGGTGTGAGTCGGGAGGCCAAGAGAGACCCAGGTTTATCTTTTTGGTAGTAGTATTTTGCTCCTTGCCATAAAATGCGTTTTTCTGCCTTAACTGTGAGAGCTAGATTGAGCTCCAAACGTGCAGCGTCCAGTCTGGATACCGGAACCCTGGCTGGGTCTCTCTTGTGCTCCGAACACAGTTTGTGGAAGGTCTTTTCTAGATTATCTATTTCCACCCTATGTTCCCTTTTGATTTGGGATGAAAGTTGGATTAGTTTCCCCCGAATGGTCGCCTTATGAGCCGCCCATAAGGTTTCAGCAGAAACATCAGCAGTATTATTTAATGTAAAGTATTCTGAGATAGCTTTTTCGATTTCAACTTTCCTGATAGGGTCAGAGAGAATTGTTTCTGGTAATCTCCAGAAGGTAGGTTTGGTATGTGTGGCAAAGTTATTTATTGTTACACTCAACAAGGAGTGATCTGACCATACTGTGTCTGAGATTTGTGCTTTTCTGGCTGACGGAATTAGGCTATTGGAGATTAATAAATGGTCCAGACGGGCATATGATTGGTGTGCATGGGAGAAATGAGTGTAGTCTTTTTTTGTTGGGTTAAGTTCTCTCCAAATGTCCGTGAGGCCATGTAAGTATATTAATTTAGCTATCTTAGAGCTAGTTCTGGTTGGGCGAACGGACTGAGCCCGTGGAGGTTTGGACCTATCTAGACCTTGGTCGAAGGCAACATTCGAGTCTCCGCCTAAGATTATGGAACCTTCCAGTAGGGGGTCAAGAGTCTTGAATAGATTACTGAAGAATTTCAGTTGTCCTGTGTTCGGGGCGTAGTAGGATACCAGGGAAACTAATCTACCCTCTATAGATCCCTTCACCAGGACAAACCTCCCCTCTGGATCCTGCAGTACCTGTTGTACAGTGAATCTACAACTCTTGGAGATGAGAATAGCTACCCCTCTAGTTTTATCTTCCGCGTTAGCTAAATAGAATAAGGGGAAATGGGCATGAATGAAGGGGGGACTGTACCGGATCGGGAAGTGCGTCTCTTGAAGAAACAGGATATCTATTTTGCGGGACTTCATATAATCCAGGACCTTCCTTCGTTTAGAAGGTGAGTTCAGCCCTTGAGCATTATGAGTCGCCACCCGAAGTGGGGGAGGTGAAACATTGTCAACAGCCATGGAGCACAGGGGGTGGGCCCGCCCCCAATCCACCAACGCTTACCTGATCCACGAAGCTGAGGGAAATCGTAGCGAGTGTAATGAAAGAAACCTTTCGCATCTCGTGTGGAACATGGACACCCACAGGCAGACGACCAACTGCAGGAACAAGAGAATTTAGAAAAAAGAGAAGAAGGGAGAAAAAAGGGGAAGTTGAGGGAAGACATTTCAGGCCTCCTAGGGGCCTGAGGGAGCAGTGAAGGCTTAGGAGCCAATCACTCAATGTAGAGCCATACATGTCCTGTCCCTGTGTATCGGGCGGACACCTAACCCAGGGAGAAGGAATTACCAAAACCTCGGGGTAGGGGGAGGCACAGCAGGACTGCCTCAGCCCCGGCGCACCTTGGGTTAAACAACCAAACTGTAAAAATATAATCACTCTAATTTGGGGGATCCGGTGTCCCCAACAGCCCACCACCCACCAGACCCCCCACCCCCGGGTCAAAAGGAACCCGGGGGTGGGGGGACGGACTCGTTAGTAACTAGCCTAGAGGGAGTGGGACCGGGCCCATCCAGCAAGCTTTTCAACAACAAATATTAGATATAAAACTTTCACGGATTTTAGCAGTAGTAACTGCATGCCTAGAACCACCAGGGTGCCAGTGCTATACGAGGAAATAACAGTAAGCCCTGGACACCAGCAAGGAGAGCCCACAGCAACGTTGTTTTTCTATAGTGAGCTTCCCGCTAGAGGGACCCCTAAGGGTGTAGATGTCAATAAACAATTAATTAGGCAAGAAAAAAACAAAAAAGAAAAAAAAAAGGGGGGGGTGGAGACGAATAAAACAGGCAAAAGGGGGAAAAAGGCATTCTCTCTGTCTCTACTCTTCCCTTCCCTGTAAAACAAATCCCCCCTAGAACTCATCCCCCCTCCCTCCCCATTAAGGAGACATCTGTCCCCAAGTCTCCCTGAGCTCAGACTACACACTGAGGAGAGAGATCAAAAACAAAGTTAGTGTTATTAGAAAAAAGAAAAAAGAAAAACTCTTGACTCGCTGTGTCACGGGGGTCTGGCCTCTTTAGAGCGTTTGTATTTGGGTTTGTCCCAAACCGGCTGAAGTGGACTCGCTGGAGAAGGGCGTTTGAAAGAGCTTGCAGACGAATTCGTTAAGTCCATTGCTGATTCTTGTGAGATGAGACGGAGGTCCAGGAGGAGCCGTTCTCCATCTTGTAGATTACGAAAGGAGTATGTCTTGCCTTTGTAGTCAAACTTCAGTGCAAAGGGGAAGGCCCATTTATATTTGATATCATGTTGAGCCAGAACCGTTAGCAGGGGTTTCAGCGACCTTCTTTTCTGTATTGTGGTTGGTGAAATGTCAGCAAATACTTGTATTGCATGGCCTCTGCATGTGAGAGGGTGCTGATATCTGCATTTTTTCATAACTTCTTCCTTCACTGAAAAGTAGTGAAGTTTGACCACTATGTCCCTAGGTAGGCCATCTTTCCTGAGGGGTCCCAGTGTCCTGTGGGCTCGGTCAATCTCCAACTTATGGGAAGGTATGTCAGGGATAAGTAGTTTAAGAAAGTCTTGAACAACTGGTATTGTGTCTGTTATCGATTCTGGGAGCCCCCTTATTCTGAAGTTCTCCCTTCTAGACCTGTTTTCAAGATCATCAATACGGGAAAGCGCTATGTCCAGCTGATCCTGTATTACCTGGATGTGTGCAGAATTTTGCCTGGTCTTAGAGATAGTCTGATCCAGTTTGTCCTCAATTGCTTCCATCCGGGAGCCCAGTACTTGGAAATCTTCCCTAATGTCTCCCGTGATTTTAGCTGCAGTTTGTGCTAGGCCTCTGTCCAGAAGTGCTGACAATTGGGAGAAGAGGTCTGGAGCAGAGAGCAATGTGTGAGATGATAAGTCAGTCAAAACAGGCCCTGTTCCTGAGGTGGGAGAAGTAGGCCCCATGGACAGGTGCTGAAGCTCCTCCAGCGACTGTGTAGTGATGGGCTCTATAATTGCAGGGGTGGGAGTAGCAGGTTTAGTTGTACTCACTGGTGTTCCAGGATGGTTAGAGCGGGTGACTGCAGCATAGGACAGCTTGTCTCCCTGTCTTTCCTCGGCGTGCTGTACAGCATTCTGTGCCGTCTGCAGCATGGCGTCGGCCATCTTGGATTCGGCCCGTCCCGCCGAAGCTCTAAATCGCGGCTCCAGGTCCCTCCTGCACGAACCTGCCTTCATAGGCTCGTGCCCCAGCTGTTCTGCCCGCGGTGTGTGTGCAATTTGCGGCCTCCGGGGCCCCGGATCCCCTGCTATGTGCGCCGTATGGCTGAGGCAGTGCGGAGCTCCGGACTTAAGCAGCCATCTTGGAGCAGACCGCGCATGCGCCTTAAAATGATATTTAAAAGAAAACAGGTAATAAATTCCTCAATCCATATTCAGTGAAAAAGTCCCGTCTGGTTAAAGATCCTAATCATATATGTTCCACGTTCATCTACCACCAAAACCTTCACTCGTAAATAAAAACTGGGGGACAATTCACCCCTGTTGGAAATACCCTTACCAGACTGAGCTGGAAAATAGGCATCAATCAATAGTCATAGGTGTCACTTAATGAATGGGTATCTCTCTCTCGTACTGCGGCCTCAGAAGTTGGATCTTACACTGATAAATGTTGACAATCAAATCGAGCAATGTATCACACTGACATCCATCTAAGTCCGGGAGGGATCAGATTACAGGCGGCGTCTCCTACCTCGCTCTGCGATGGTCACTTGCGAGCGACTGTCCCGATCAGCAAGATAACGTCACTATTGGCAGTCGCTTGGCCCAACACTGACGCATTTAGTCATGAACGATATCATCTGAGGGTGTGGCCAAACGACTCAACTTACCAAATAAATAAAACCCTAATCCCAGCCAATTGACTCTGTCTGAGCTTCGTTAGTAGACAGCCACCATGGTAACTCCCAATTGGCTCACACTTCCTGGCTAGCTGTGACCGGATATATCTAAATCAATCTGTCAGTGCCCAAAAGACACAGACCAAAATTATGTGCAATATAAAGTCGGTAAACCACATCATTAAAGGGAGTAATTTGTCACATGTTAACATATCCATTTACATGAATCAAACAACTAGAAAAATAATAAGGATAAAATACGATACTGCTTATTATAAGTATATATCAAACAGAACCCCATGTGGGTCTATGTGTATCCTAAATTAATCTAAACAAAGAAGATACCATAATAATAACCAATATATAAAAAAATGGATTATACATTAAAATAGTTGTAAGTAAAATAATACATGTATTAAAAATAGATAAAGTTAAAATCCATATTGCACTAAGCTAAAAATCACTAATAAAGCAATTCACATCTAGTTCAATGTTCATTCCCCTTGGTGTTAGTGTATCCATAAGGAAAATCCACCGAGTTTCTCTCTTCGATATTTCTCGTACAAGGTTAGAACCCCTCCAGTTGGGGTGTATACAATCCACCCCCCAAAATTTGAGGCCTGAGGGGCCTGATTGTGGAATTTTTTTAAATGTAAGGATACACTGTGGTACTTGAACCCAATTTCAGTGTTATGTATGTGCTCAGAAATCCTAATCCTGACCTGTCTGGTGTGTTCCTTGGCCTTCATGATGCTGTTTGTTCAGTAAGGTTCTCTAACAAACCTCTGATGGCTTCACAGAACAGCTGTATTTATACTGATATTAAATTACTGACTTCTGAAGGCAATTGGTTCCTCTAAATTTTATTTAGGGGTATCAGAGTAAAGGGGGCTGAATACAAATGCATGCCACGCTTTTCACATATTTATTTGTAACAAAAATGTGAAAACCATCATTTTCCTTCCACTTCACAATTATGTGTCACTTTGTGTTGGTCTATCACATAAAATCCCATTCAAATACATTTATGTTTTTGGTTGTAACATGACAAAATGTGGAAAATGTCAAGGAGTATGAATACTTTTTCAAGGCACTGTATCCATGTGTATTGATGTTTGTTATATGCTTTACTTTTAGCCTGGCTCTACTCCTTGTTCTCATGAAAATGTATATGCTTGTAGTTAAAAGTTTGCCAAGCTTTGGTGTCCAACCTGCGGTCTACGGGCCGCATGTGGCCTAAGACGGCTATGAATACAGGCCAACACAAACTCGTAAACTTACTTAAAAAATGTTTATTTTTTTTAATTGGAATTTTTTGTAAAAATGTGTTTACACTTAGCGAACACATGCGCCCGAAAGAAGATTTGGCAGTGTCTATTTACTGGACTTTTATACGTTTTATTTTCCCAAATAAAAATATCCCACTCTTCACAATCACGCCTTATTCATGTCATCAGTTTTTTGGCAGCAAAATTAGAACCAAAATATCTGATGAGCACCTTCATTGAGAATTGCTACTATATCCAAAGAACCAGATAATTATGCGTTAGTCTATCGCAAATAGTGTCAAATATTGCATTTGTTTTTTGTTGCCCTCATTTACTTTTATTAAAAATATTACAAAAAAAGTTTTATTATTTAGATAGGTACACTATCTATATCAGTGAGTGTTAATTTGTGATCTGCCTGACTTTTTCTGCTCATCGGCTATCCTTATTGTTAGTGTATTTTATGTGCGGCCCAAGACAATTCCTCTTCTTCCAATGTGACCCAGGAAAGTCAAAAGGTTGGACATCCCTGGTCTAGATAGAGGAACTATGGGGAGATCTTGTGCATGTAATACATTTTACTGTTATACTTTTTATGATGTTTCCTTTCATAAATATATGAAACGTAAAAGGTTAGCTTTTTGGAGTTCTGCCCATTATTTATTTAGAGTATATACAATGGATACCACCCTAGACAGTCCATAACATATTTAAACTTAAGCAATAACTAAATAATAATAATAAAGTGTTTGGCGCTAAAGGAAACTAAGAATAATTGCCATACCTGCTTTAAAACGAGTTCCATTTCCCCTTTACAAATGGTCTTGAAAAACAGTATTGTACTGTTTGTGTCAAGCAGTGACATTCTCTGTACACAAAAAAAATGTGTTATAAAAACAACCCTGTAGCCAATCATAATATCTTCAGAAAGAAGAATAGTTATGAAAAATCAAGGAAAATAATGGCGAGTCAACAGTAATTGAAGAGATATCAATCTTTTTATTGCACAGAAAGTAGAGAATAAAACAATCTTCAGAAAGAAAACTAGAAATCTCATGCAAAAGAAGTAGAATCAAGACAATAGCATTAAATGTGCTTATAGAGTTGAAAACATAGTAACAGCAAACGCCAAAGGACAAGCAGTATGTCCTGCTCACAGGCAGTGGGGCAAATTGGAATGTAAGAGAGCATTAAAAAGCAAGCAAAATATGTTCAGGAGACAATGGGGTTGATTTACTAAAGGCAAATAGACTGTGCACTTTGCAAGGGCAGTTGCACCCTGCAAGGGGATTTGCTCCGGAGCTTAGCAAATGACGTGAAGCTTCATTTTGCAAAGAATACCCAATTACATGCAAGGAAAATAAAAAACAGCAATTGTTCTTGCACATGATTGGATAATGGAAGTCTGCAGAGCTTCCATTTATTTACTAAGCACTGGGGCAAATTCCTTTGCAGCTTGCAACTGCACTTGCAAAGTGAACAGTCTATTTGCCTTAAATCAACCCCATTGCGTGATACAGTTATAGGAATCAAATAGATCTTGACAAAGTTTTTTTCAGCATAAATGCCATCAAAAATGCTTTTACAAGTAGAAAGTAGGCTGAATTGACAAAGCTAACACACCAGGATAAGGATACAATTCCAAAAATTCTGAAACATTTCAAACAGGTCTCATTGACGACGCTCTAGTACTACTTGCTACCATTTTCTAAACACAACTGGAAGCTCTACAGCTGGTCTCATATTGCTCTATATATGCTATATCAACTGTGGACTTATTTTCAAGTGATGACATATCAGAAAGGACAATATAGGATTGTTATAAGGCCTTCTACCACATGTTTTTGAATTTTACCAGCCATGTGATTGAGCTAGACATTATCATTAACCACTTGCCGACCATCCGCCGCAGTTGCACTGCGGCAGAATGGCACGGCTGGGTGAAACAACGTTATGTAACGTCGCTTCGCCCTGTGGCCCCCTGAGCCGATGCGAGTGCCCGCCGGTCACGATCACCACCGGGCTCCCACGATCGCCGCTGACACACAGAGAACCGGGATCTGTGTGTGTAAACACACAGTTTACGGTTCTCTGAGGGGAGAACAGACAGATCGTCAGTTCATACGGAGTATGAACAGCGATCTGTCATCTCCCCTACACAGTCCCATCCCCCTTCAGTTAGAACACAAACTAGGGAACACATTAACCCCTTGATCGCCCCCTGGTATTAACCCCTTCACTGCCAGTGACATTTTTACAGTAATCAATGCAATTTTATAGCATTGATCGCTGTATGAATGCCAATGGTCCCAAAAAATGTGTCAAAATTGTCCGATGTGTCCGCTATAATGTCGCAGTCCCGATAAAAATTGCAGATCGCCACCATTACTATTAAAAAAAAAAAATTTATAAGAAAAATGTCATAAAACTATCCCCTATTTTGTAGACACTATAACTTTTGCGCAAACCAATCAATATACGCTTATTGCGATTGTTTTACCAAAAATATGTAGAAGTATACATATCGGCCTAAACTGAGGAAAAAAATGTTTTTTATATATTTTTGGGGCACATTTATTATAGCAAAAAGTAAAAAATAATGCGTTTTTTTCAAAATTGTCGCTCTTTTTTGTTTATAGCACAAAAAATAAAAACCTCAGAGGCGATCAAATGCCACCTAAAGAAAGCTCTGTTTGTGGGGAAAAAAAAGGACGTCAATTTTGTTTGGGTGCAATTGTCAGTTAAAGCGACGCAGTGTCAAATTCCAAAAAGTACTTTGGTCAGAAAGGGGGTTTCACACTGAAAGTGACCAGTGTTAGAGGTAAAGCGCCCATAGTTTTAGCGGCGCTTTACAGTAGTTTTAGCGGCGCTTTAGTTCGGGCGCTAGCGGCGCTTTTAACCCCCTCTAGCGGCCGTAGAAAGGGTTAATAGCATCCGTGTTGCGGTGCTGCCCATTAATTTCGATGGGCAGGGGCGGTTTAGGAGCGCTATATACAGCCCCAAAGATGCTGCTTCTGGGACTTTTTCCAAAGTCCTGCAAGTGCACCGCTCCAGTGTGAAAGCACTTGGGCTTTCACACTGGGGAGGCATGGAAGGCATTTTTCAGGCGCTTTACAGGCGCTATTTCTAGCACTAAAATGCCTGAAAAACGCCTCAGTGTGAAAGGGGTCTTAGGGAAAAATCAAAGGCCTGGGCAACCTGCCCTCAAGTGTTTCTTATCAAAGGCTGACAGCCCAGCCATAGAAAATAGTTTTCTTTAAGTCATACATGTAGAATGACCAGGAACTCAGTTAACCAGAAAGGGTATAAAGTACAAATAATTGACCAGTAAAGAAGAAACGTTGGTCTCCTCCAGACTGGCAAATTGAGAGTGAAGTCTCTAGTCTGCCTAATGATTCTATTTCAAATGGGGAGCGCATGATACTATCCCAAGGACATCACAAAAACCACAAAACCGATGCAAAAGTCTCTTAATATCTCATTGCAGCAGCACTATGTGTCAAAATCGCAAAGACACATTTTTTTTTTTAAATAAAATGACCCAGTAGAAGATAAGATCAAGGAAAAGCTTGAGCAGCTGTGTTCTGTAGGAGTAAGGAGCTTCTTCCATCCAAAACAATCACCTCGTGAGGGGGAATCCACCCCTATGGGATTACACTCACCAGAAATTCAGCATAAAGAAGCCTTTGTATATCATTAATATCAGCTTTCCACCTCCTCTGTACGGCCACCAGATGTCAATAACACTCTCGGTTCATGCAGCATAACATATGGGAGGAATAAGATATCTACATAGCGTGATATTGCTAAAATAGTTTTATTAAAAAATATCCAAAAAAAATATCCAAACACATCCCCCCTTATTCAGATCTGCGTACCAGAGATTTAAATAAATAGAGCATTTGTATTAAAGTGCACTGTGCCTGATAACACGGCTCCCGGGAAGTCCTCCAGAGTATTCACTGAGGGCGCCCTCAGACGACGTCCGGAAGTGACGAAACGCATCAGGGACGTAATCTACCGGAAGTGACGCGTGCGTTCCACTCACCGGAAAGCAACCGGGAAGTGTGTGGTTCGCTACACACAGTGAATACTCTGGAGGTCTTCCCGGGAGCCGTGTTATCAGGCACAGTGCACTTTAATACAAATGCTCTATTTATTTAAATCTCTGGTACGCAGATCTGAATAAGGGGGGATGTGTTTGGATATTTTTGAATAAAACTATTTTAGCAATATCACGCTATGTAGATATCTTATTCCTCCCATATGTTATGCTGCATGAACCAAGAGTGTTATTGACATCTGGTGGCCGCACAGAGGAGGTGGAAAGCTGCTATTAATGATATACAAAGGCTTCTTTATGCTGAATTTCTGGTGAGTGTAATCCCATAGGTGTGGATTCCCCTTCACGAGGTGATTGTTTTGGGTGGAAGAAGCTCCTTACTCCTACAGAACACAGCTGCTCAAGCTTTTCCTTGATCAAATGCCATTTTTCTGCTTTATGAGCATCTAAGTCTCCCTCCATCCTTTTCACTGTCCTCCCTTCAGTGAGCACCCAATGCTGTCTACATCTACTGTGCTGAAAGCCTTTCTGTATAGTTATATTTTAAGGTCCTCAGATGCTACTGTAGATTTGGCAGCCCTGGCAAGCATTATAGAAAATCCTCATTTGCTCTTGCTCTGGGAATTCCATATATGTTGCACCGCCGTACATTACCATTTTTCCAGTATCTCTCAAAGCAATTTCTGTAACTGCTACTGGATGGCACATTGACTTTCTTGATAATAGAAATATCACTTACCTTAAAATTGTCTACCCATTGAAGAATCAATCTTGTGTCACTGACACAACTGCTTGCTGCCTTTTCCAGCTCTTCTACTAATTCACTTAGTATAGAACTTGCTCTTTCAACACAAAAGGGATCCGTTCCAGTGATATGTTCCCTGTAATAAAATTGTGTAAATATAAGTTAGACAAATAGTTTGGTGTTTACACTTCATACTGTATACAGTACATCTAGAAGACAAATACCAAGATGGTACATAAACAAAATATACAAGAACTTGATAGCTGCAGAAATACGTAATGTTTATAGGGATATGCTGTACATCTTACAGTATGCTAGAAAAGTACCATTAGCTTAGACTTAGTATTATTATTATACAGGATTTATATAGGGCCAACAGTTTATGTAGCTCTTTACAACTTGAGGGTAGACAGTACAAATACAATACACTTTAATACAGTAGGAATCAGAGGGTCCTGCTCCTTAGAGCTTACAATCTAAGAACTTAGTAGCTTAATAACTCAGGGACGTACAGTCAGGGGAGGCAGGTGAGGCAGTGCCTCACCTGCCATGAACATAAAAAAAATACCAAAAACAGACCGAGTTTTGAGGTTACAGAGACCCCAAATTTGGGGGCTATGTAGCCAAAGTCCTACCCCACCACAGGTCAAAATTTGGGGCTCCTGCCACCTATAGTTCCCAAGATACTGGGCTTCTTGTGCAGCCTGTCAGAAGCTACATACAGAGCAGCCAGTTTAAATACAAGCGGGAACACTCTGTTTGCAGTAGACTGAGAGGATGAGCTCACAGTGCCTCTCACTTCTTGTCAGAGGCACTGAGCTCAATGGACAGCTTGGAGACTTGGACCAATGGTAAAGAACCATTGGAACAAGCTGTCCAATAAAAATGCTGCAGTGGAGGCTCTCCTCTTACTACAGTGTCATAGAAGGGGGCATGTGTCTAAAAGACACATGATCCCTTCCAGCCCAGCCCTCTTAACTAGTAGGAAAAAGCATGGGTTCATGGGTATGAGATTTACCCATAATCCCATGTTTTTCTTACACAGTTAAGAGGGAGAATGAGAATCTGCTGCCTGCTGAAAAGGTACTGCTTTAATCAAGCTAAATCATATATTATTATGCTACATGTTATAACATAATAATTTATTATTTATCTATTTACTGTGAAATTACTGGTTTGAAGTTATAACAGTAATTTGTCCGTTAAGCCACCTGCTTGAGTACAGTTTGTGGAAATATAGTAAATTACCTTAAAAACAATATATAATAAATATTTGTATATTACTTACGTATGGTAAATTACCACTTGCCACCCAGGCCAATTCTGACGCGTCTCCCCTACATGCAAAAATCATCATTTTTTTGCTAGGAACTCACTCAGAACCCCCAAACATTATATATATTTTTTAGCAGACACCCTAGGGCAGTGATGGTGAACCTTGGCATCCCAGATGTTTTGGAACTACATTTCCCATGATGCTCATGCACTCTGCATTGGTTATTGCAACTTTTTATGTTACACGGTATTTGCGCAGCAATTTTTCAAACACTTTTTTTGGAAAAAACTGTTTCATGACTATAAAAAAAACACCAAAGTTAGCCTGATTTTTTGTATAATGTGAAAGATGATGTTACGCCAAGTAAATAGATACTTAACATGTCAAGCTTTAAACTTGCGCATACTCGTGGAATAGTGCCAAACTTCTGTACTTAAAAATCTCCTCTAAAATGTTTTATAGGTTACATGTTTAGAGTTACAGAGGAGGTCTAGTGCTAGAATTATTGCTCTCGCTCTAACAATCGCAGCGTATGTAACCTGTGTGTATCTGGCTCTGATACTAGCCAGTGCCTCATCAGCCACTGACCTCACCGCATGTCCCTGTAGAAGCTTAGACTGCACCTATCAAAGAAGCACTTCAGACGCATACAGTATAAGGGTTAGAAGCACAGAACAGTAGGTTCTGACACATTTTGGTGAAGAGAGGTTGGTCATCAGCACAGATGCAAAGAAGGAGAGTTAAGTTTACATAAGGGAAGTTATTTGTTGGGTTTATAGGGATGGTAAATGTTAGAGTTAAATAAAAAAAAAAACAGCAAGGTGTGCCAAACTAAGTGCAGTATGTTCAGACCAAGGGAATTTATTAAAACAACACTCACATGAAACAACACTCACATCAGATAAAACAAGGCATGTAACTCCAAAAAGGTCTGTGGTCACTTGGGGGGTCCAAGGCTTTGTCACTACAGGCTTCAGCGGTATAACGGCAGGGTAGATGGAAACCAGCGTGGAATGCACTCGGGACGGTCCAGAACCGGAAGTGCCGTTGAAGCTTGTAGTGACAAAGCCTTGGACCCCCCCAAGTGACCACGGACCTTTTTGGAGTTACATGCCTTGTTTTATCTGATGCCATGTGAGTAGCCATTTGGCTGATGTTTAAATAAATTCCCCTGCACTTAATCTGGCGCACCTTGTTGTTTTTTATTTTTCTTTCAGAGATTGCTTCGCTCCTAAGAGAGCTGTCACTAGTGCTGTCATAGCACCCCATTGGACTCATGAACTTTACTGTGATTTTTTTAAAATCATACATATATTTTTATATTTTTTATACATAATTTTTATCCAGGACTTTTATGGTTATTACCCTGTGTATGCTCTTTCCTATTTAACGTTGAGTTTTTGTCTTAAACCTTGCACCATCTTCCCTTTTCTTGTAGTTTTAGAGTAAAAGGGTGCGTTATTGTGAGCAATAGTGTTAGAGCGTTAATGCCATCATTAAAAGAGGGGTTAGTATTAGAGTAACAGTGAGGGTTACTGTTATGCCCTGTACGCACGGTCAGATTTCCCGACGGAAAAAGTGCGATCGGACTGTGTTGTCGGAAATTCCGATTGTGTGTGGGCTCCGTCGGACTTTTTCCATCGGAATTTCCGACACACAAAGTTTGAGAGCAGGCTATAAAATTTTCCGACAACAAAATCCGATTGGTTAAATTCCAATCATGTGTAAATCTAACGCACAAAGTGCCATGCATGCTCAGAATAAATTAGGAGACAAAAGCTATTGGCTACTGCCCCGTTTATAGTCCTGACGTACGTGTTTTACGTCACCGCGTTCAGAACGATTGGATTTTCCGACAACTTTGTGCGACCGTGTGTATGCAAGACAAGTTTGAGCCAACATCCGTTGGAAAAAATCCATGGATTTTGTTGTCTGAATGTCCGATCAATGTCCGATCGGGTGTACAGGGCATTAGTGTTACAAGAGAGGTAATGTTAGGGTTTAAAGTCAGTGTTACAGGGAGGGTTCATTTTAAGGTAATAGTAAGCGTCAGTGTTAGCCTTACAGGGTGGATTAGTGTTATGTTACAGTGAGGGTTAGTGATATGGTTACAAGTAGAATTAGTGTTAGAGTTACAGGAAGAGTTAGTGTTAGGTTACAGTAAGGGTAAGTGTCAGAACTACAGGGAGGGTTGGCGTTGGGGTTACATGGAGGATAGTGTTAAGTTATTGGAAGAGTAAGTGTTAGCAGGACTGCATAAGGCAGTACAGCCAGCCCTCCTGTACTGGGCCTGGGCCCCATCAGTTCCCAAGGGGCGGCCTGGGAACCTGCTAAGCAGGAGGGCTAGCTGTACGGTCTTATTGCCGACAATGATCCTCTTCTGTCTCCCCCTGCAGCACTGCCAGCTTCTTCTCCTCTCCCTCCCTTCGGCTGCACTGCAGGGGGATTGTTTCTAGCACATGTGCCCCTTCCAGCTGCTGTCCAAACCCCCCGTGTGCTCCTTTCCCCTGCATCGCTGCCAGCTTCCCTCCTCACCCGTCGGCAGCTGCTGTAGGCCCACAGGGAGATGTTTCAGTATGGAGAGTGGGGGGAAGGGGCCAGTAAATAGGTCAAACACTGGCCCCTTCCTTTCCTAAATGAACACAGTGAGCGATCGGTATCAATCACTCCTGTGTCCATTCATCACTGAAGCATAGTAAACTGTCCAGTTTGCGAATAAGCAGGAAGCCTCAGAGGGCTTCCTATTTATTCATCTGTGCAGCTGAGGCTGCAGAGAAAGGGACTGATAAATCTATGTCCTCAGTCACTTTTGGCCGGACAGGTAGGCAGTTTGTGGCCCCATGATTTCTAACAGAAGACCTGAGTGTTAGGGTTACGGGAAGGGCTGGGGTGTGGAGGTCTAGGGAGGAGTATTGTTCTATGTGATGGAATTTCTGAATTGAAAACTGCCAGCGCAGATGTCCCAGCACTTAAAGCTAAAGTATCGCTATAAACAGTAAAATATGCTTTTAGTGGATAAATGACACAGCAGTAGTTTGTTGATATAATTATTCACAACTTTTTGGAGTAGCCTTGTTTACTACACAAATGCAGCAAGGCATTGTTCACATGCATATATGAAGTTACAATTCTCCTCTTTCATATTTTTGTTGACACCATGCAGAATAGCATCTGAAAAGAGAAGAATGAATAATTGGCGGACATGATATGAAACAGACACCAATAAAGAAAAACAGCATATATTGTGTTTCCTCCGAAAATGAAACCTACTACAAAAATAAGACCTACTGTGATTTTCTGGGATGGCTGCAATACAAGGCCTACCTCGAAAATAAGCCCTCATTTAAGGTGGTTGTAAAATCCTATAATTCACTCTATTACAGTATTATATAATGTAAAATGTGTGTGTTTCTGTAAAATAGTTGTGCCAAATACCTTCGTTACAGCGCAGCTCGGCGCTTGGCTGCTCTCCTCCTCTTCTCCCAGGTGTCAGCGGGGATCTCAGCCCCTCTCTCTGCAGTGCTCGGAGCGGGGAAGAGAGCTCCGGCGGGTCAACGAAGGTTATATCACAGAAAGACACACATTTTACATTAAATTTTACTGTAATGGAGTGCATTCTAGGATTTTACAACCACTTTTACTCAGTTCACACTGGTGGATTCCTGACAGGCAGGGAGGGAGAGGGGGAGAGAAGACAGAACATTACATGATAAGACCTACCCCAAAAATAAGCCCTACTGTGTCTTTTGTTGCCAAAATTAATATAAGACTCGGTCTTATTTTCAGAGAAACATGGTAGCAGAATGCTGTTTTTTTTCCCCCTGATGTTTCGTTACCTCCATACTCTGCAATCGGAATTCTCAAACTATCATCTTCAAATGAGGTGGGACTCCTCACAGAGAAAATACTAGATGTAAATAAAATATGCAGAATTCTCTGCACGACCTCACTCCAAAGGGATGTATTAGCTATAACACATTCCAAAGTTATAGCTGCTGGCATTTACTACCAGCAAAATATATACAACGTTCTCTATACTCTCTAAACGAATTATTCAAAACAGGAAAAAGCTACTCCCCTTAACAAAAGACCTTGGGAAAAAACATACTTATTAAAATAGGGATATTTTACAAAACTACTCTTCTCCAGACAAGGAAAAATGCTATTTTCAGCTTGGGAGCAGAGCTCAAACATCTTAAAGGATGAAAAATTCTGCCACCAGACTCTCACATTCCAAGAAAAGAAATCCCTCATGAGGAGTCACTCGACTATGACTTATCATACTTCGACCCAATACAGTGGGAATAATTTCCATGCCTACATCTACAGCACCATTAGAGCGAAGTTCTGCTTCACCTAATTACAATGATAGGACAGTTTCACTACTTCTTACCATTAGTGAAATGAAAAGATATCTTTTTCCCAACCAGGCTCACTGGAGAGAGCCACCTACATGTTTACTTTCCTATGTTCTGCAACATTATTACTGTTCTCATTCAAAGGTGTATGCAACATATGCTGCTCAGCTTATTCTGATATTTTCTTCAGGTTGTTGTGAACAGTTTGTAATGGTTATGTGTACTGGGCTCACGAATAGCTGTGTGTGTGTGTAGCAGCCATTTTGTTCACATTCAGCCATTGCATTTTATGCGTCGTTAGCTTCTCTGTTTTAAAACCAGAGATCCAGTAGCTCAGACCGCCCCCCCCTTTACTTACACAATACAGAAACTGTTAATTGATGTCAGGACCTTATCAATTTATTGATCAGACACACAGACCTTTCCATTACCCAATCCACAATTTATGTCTAGAAACCTTAATAAAACTGTCATCCTCACAAGCTGAGCAAGCCAAAAAACTAACAGATACCGGTCGTAAATAGCACAGTTGGAGGAGATGGCCAATACATATCTCTGCAGACAGGTTAGCACTTATAACTTCAGCATGTTTCATAACTCATTAGATAATAATAGCACAGCCAGAATATAGACACATTTACCTCCCTCAGTTAATTTATAGTGTTTTGAGCCCTAACACCACTGCTCTAGGAGTTTGGGGTGCAGCACCAGCCCAATTCAGCTCCTTGGCGAACCGGGTTTCCGAAACCTGTCAAAGTTTTATTCATTTTGAAGCTACATTCAAGCTGGACAATAATCTGCATGTTAGCAGGCTTTACCTTGTAGGTACTCAGATATATGAGTACCTATAGAAAACTGTCTCTGGGATATAGTCATAACCATAGTGAAATCCCAGAAACCACTTTTCAGATGCTTATTGGTCAGGTGGCCTCTGTCAAAACTCCTTTGATCCCAAAGAAAAAGAGAATGCCAGGACAGTTTGTTAGCTCTCTAACATCAAATCAAGGAACACCTAACAGGACTTGTGAGAGTCACAATACTGTTTTTGCTTATTCACTGGACTCTGCCAAAACCAGGATTTGCAAGTATTCTTTTCAACATCTTTTTATTTCTCGGTTGTTTTATAGTCTCTTTATTACTTGTGACACCATTTTACCATAAATAATTTATTTGCATTTATATTTTGAAAAGGGTTAACCTTGTCTCTAAAGTTTTTAATGAAAACTAAAAATAACCTGTCTCTTGAAGAGCGATACTGTATAGTATAAATCCTCTGAACATACCTGTCTGTGGTGACAGTGTGTGTTACAGATGTTTATTCTAAATGATACCTCATTTCGTCACACTGTTTATTTTTTACAGCCTCATTCACATTGGACGTCTAGTCCCAGTGCATGGGGCAGCCTGTCAAACTATATGAGAGGCTGACAGCTGCTTGCAGCTGGTCGGGGCTGGACAGCTCACCTTGTAGCATTTACATTTAGTGCAGTATGCGCCGGGGATGAATGCCTGGAATGCGATAGGTTTGCATTTTGCACATTTGTCCCTGGGTGTATAATGCCTTTCTAATTGGTACCACTGAGCTCAATGCTCAGCCCCGTCCAACTAAAGCAGCTGTCAGCTTATTTTAGAGTTTGACAGGCTGCCAGCAGCAGGACTGGATGGGGCACTTGTGCCCTCTGGTCAATGCTTAACTCCCCATGCACCAGGACTAAAAGCTCAGTGTGCATAGGGCCTAACCAGTCTACAGCCCAGTACACACTATAAGAAAATCGGATGAACGATTGTCCGGTTTTCCTTGATGTTTCACAGCAGGTCCAAATCAAGGATGGTAAAGATTGTATGAAAATTCTCAAGGGACAAATGCTTTTTTTAGTTTGACTTGTTGTTTCATGCACACACATCTTTCGTACCCCTTTTTTCTCATACAAAAACCGTGTGAAAACAGTACACATTAAATAAAAATCATTAGTTCTGTTCACGTACAAGAAAAATTTTAGAGTTTGTCCCTTCGGAAATTTTCGTTTGGAATGTCTGAATCGGATATATGAAAATCGAGCGATCATTCCTCGTAGGAAATTATTTTTCCTATTTTCTCATAGTGTGCACTCCACTTAAAGTGGAGTTCCACCCAAAAGTGGAACTTCCACTGATCTGCTTCCTCCCCCTCTCCGGTGCCACATTTGACACCTTTCAGGGGGGAGGGGAGAACGGGTACCTGTTTTTAATGAAGAATGGCAGTGGCAGCACCTGACATCGTGGGGTGGGGTGCCGACATTGCGGGCTCCCTGGACAGGTAAGTGTCTATATATATTAAAAGTCAGCAGCTACAGTATTTGTAGCTGCTGACTTTATCTGTGATTGGATTGGAACACACGCTAGCTGAAAACCATCACATAATCTGGACCTTTCCCATGTCAACATCTACTTCCTACTCTGAAAATATTCTTTAATCATATATTTATGCAACTACAAAGCAGCTCTACCCCTTATACATTTTAACAAAATGTACCTCTATAAACATCAAAAGCCTTATGTGCGCATATAAGAGACCAGTCTAAAGCCTCGTACACACTACTATTTTTTTTGAGTTGAACAAAAAAAAAACCTGACAGCTCAGGTCGGAGCCACTGTACAGGCCCCCCCTGGCAGGACACACTGATATGCAATCTCAACCATTGGCTAAGAGCGCTAAACAAAAAGCAGGTCAGTAGACCTTTTTTGGTCATGACCCTTCAGCGGGTCAGACTGGCTGCCGTACACACGTGCCGAATGTCCACCGGTTTCTATTGAACCGGCCGATGCTGCCCGACATTCAGCTTGTGTGTACTAAACCAGGGCACCAGGGTGAAAACTTCCACAACACTTTTCTGCATAAACAAGATTTGTATGCTATTTGGAATTGCTTAGGCAGCTTGAAAAAGGACTTTATTTACTTTTGTTGAGATGGGGGCACAATGAAACTCTAAAGAGTGTCACAGACTCCTTATGACACTTATAAATCTTTGATTTCCCCTGACGGTGTTCAATATACAAGATATTATTTATGCTTCTTTCTAAATTTGCATAATAAATCCTGTCTGTTGAAGTTTTAAAATCATTATTATTATAACTATCTTTTTTTGCCAAAGTGCATGGCAAAATTGATTGATGTTATTGACCCAAAGTTCTGAACCTCTCTGACAAAACGGTACCTATTTGTAAAAAAATTTGCTTTGCAAATGTCTCATCATTTGCTCAAAAGTAATGAATAAAACTTGTATTACCTGTATATATTAACTAAATGGTACCTATATATTAATTATACCTGTTTGTAAAATGTGTGTAATGTTAGTTTCTATTTGTTGCCTTCTGACAGACAAATTAAGTATTCTCTTATCATTTGATCCCAAATAAAGACAGCCATTAACCATTTACATGGTAGAAAAAGAAGAAGAACAGGCTGCACACTACGACTATAATCCAAAATCCTTTATTGGGACATCCAAGAGTGACACCGCAGGAACAGCAGGAACAGAGTGCCTAGTTAGGGGAGGGAGAACTAAAATTCAATCAGGCAGACAGGTTAGTTAGGGGTCAGACATTTATGGAGGGTGGAATGGGGATAGATGGGGGAGGGTTATGGCAGGTGACAAGAAAATTCCCTTGCTACAAACAACCATTGGAAATTATAGTGCTACTATAGTGCTACTAATTTGTACTACTAAAAAAGATATGCAAAACACCGGAGCAAAATGTAATAATGCATTGAAGTGTTTGTTCACCAATGCCAGAAGTCTGCCAAGCAAAATAGGTGAGTTGGAAGCTCTGGTGCACGAGGAGAGCTATGATGTAATCGGTATTACTGAAACTTGGTTTCATTCCTCACATGACTGGGCTATTAATATTCCTGGCTATGCACTCTTTTGGAGAGACAGTGTAAAAAGGAAAGGTGGTGGGGTCTGTCTCTATGTGAGAAGTGATCTCAAAGCGAGTGTGAAAGAGGACCTAATTGATGGAGAGTGTGATGTGGCTGAAGCATTATGGGTGGAACTGCATATAGATGTGCGTAGTTCATAGTTAATCATTGGAGTCTGTTATAGACCACTCAATGTTAATGAGGAGTTTGAGACTCAGCTCGTTGCACAGATGGAAAGGGCTGCAAGGGCTGGGAGGATAATAATGGGGGATTTTATCTATCCGGAAATTGACTGGAGTAATGGCACTGCTGGATCAGTTAATGGGAAAAATGTATAAACCTATTACAGGACAATTTTATGGTACAGTTTATTGAGGCCCCAACTAGGAATGATGCTCTGTTGGAACTGGTAATCTCAAACCATGCAGAGCTTATTACCAATGTTCATATAAAGGAACATCTGGGTAGCAGTGACAATAACATGATTTTATTTGATGTTAGCTGTACGAAAAAAACACATACGGGAAAGATAAAAACACTTAACTTTAAGAGAGTACATTTTCCAAGGATGATGGTTGCTCTCCAGGACTTAGACTGGGAGGGAATATTAGTATCAATGGACACAGAACAGAAATGGGAATTCTTCAAAAAGACTTTTTGTGAACTCACTGCAAAGTATATTCCCATGGGCAATAAGTTTAACCACTTCCGGACCACCTTGCGACAATGTACGTCCTTACTTTGAAGGGGGATATCGTTGTTATGGCAGCAGCTAGCTATCCTCTTCTTCAGCCTGCAGTCCAGTTTCTGATAAGAGTGCAGCGGATTTGCCACAAGATCACTTTTATCGGCGGCGGTAGAGGGCCCCCCTCCCACCGCGATTCGGTGCCCTCCGCCGCTTACCGGAGTGTCGGCTTTCCCCGGGCTTGACATGGAGACGAGTAAGGGGAAAATGGCCCCCACCCATCTCCATAACAATGCAGGGCGAAAGCGATGTCAAAACGTCACTTCCGCCCATAGCTCTTAGAGGGTAATTTTTTGTAATTATTTTTTTAAATGACAAATTTATTTATTTATTTTTTCTATTGCATTTAACTGTAAATATGAGATCTGAGGTCTTTTTTTACCCCAGATCTCATATTTAAGAGCTCCTGTCATGCTTTTTTTCTATTACAGGGGATGTTTACATTCCTTGTAATAGGAATAAAAGTGACACAATTTTTTTGTAAAAAACATTGTAAAAATAAAAAATAAAACGTAACATAAATAATAATAAAAAAAAAAATTTTTAAACTTGCCCCGTCCCGCCGAGCTCGCCTGCAGAAGCGAACGCATACATAAGTAGCGTCCGCATATGAAAACGGTGTTCAAACCACACATGTGAGGTATCATAGTTACATAGTTAGTAGTAAGGTTGAATAAAGACACCAGTCCATCCAGTTTAACCTGAGTGAGTGTGGATGCGTTTCTACAATTGTCCCTAACCCTGTACATTGCACACTCACATCAGTCCCTACCCGCAATCCAAGGTCCCCATTCATATACTAAGGCCAATTTTGGACAGAAGCCAATTAACCTACCAGCATGTCTTTGGAGTGTGGGAAGAAACCGGAGTACCTGGAGGAATCCCACGTAGGCACAGGAAGAACATACAAACTCCAGGCAGGTAGTGTCGTGGTTGGGATTCGAACCAGCGACCCTTTTTACTGCTAGGTGAGACCACTGTGCCGCCCCAACAAGCTTTTAAAAAATATAAAAATGAAGGAACACTATTGTCATTTAAATTTTACAAAGAATATAACAGACTATGTAAAAAGGAAATCAAGGACGCAAAAATTCAAAACGAATGACAGATTGCACAAGACAGTAGGTCAAACCCCCAAAAATTCTTCAAATATATTAATAGTAAAAAGGTCAGGTCCTAGCAAGTAGGCCGTTTACAAAATAATCTAGAGTGGGTGACTGTGGACAAAGAGAAGGCAAATTTATTAAATACATTCTTCTGTTCTGTGTATACAAATAAGCATGGGAGAGCTCAAGTCCATAATGGGGATGATATTGACACAGCCCCAAATGATCCACAATGGCTCAAAAGTGATATGGTCCAGAAATATTTAGACAGAATAAATGTTGATAAAGCACCTGGACCAGATGGCATCCACCCACAGATCCTAAAAGAATTGAGCTCTGTCATTTCAAAGCCATTGTATCTAATTTTTAGGGACTCATTGAGGGGAATAGTACCACTGGATTGACGTAGGGCCAATGTGGTGCCTATATTTAAAAAGGGAACAAAGTCTTTACCAAGTAACTATAGACCTGTTCGTTTAACTTCTATAGTTGGGAAGATACTGGAAAGTTTAATAAAATACCACACAGGTGAGTTCTTGCTGGAAAAAAACATTTTAAGCAACAGACAGCATGGATTCATGAAAGACAGAAGTTGTCAGACAAACCTGATTTCTTTTTATGAAGAGGTAAGTAAAACCTTGGACAGAGGGGTGGCTGTGGACATGGTATACTTGGATTTTACAAAATCATTTGACACAGCTCCCCACACAAGGCTCATGTGTAAGGTAAAGTCTACAGGCTTGGAAATATCGGTTTGTAAATGGATAGAAAACTGGCTAAAAGATAGAATTCAGAGAGTAGTGGTTAATGATTTTTACTCTGAATGGTCTAAGGTTATCAGTGGTTTACCCCAAGGTTCAGTGTTGGGACCTTTAATTTTTAATCTCTTTATAAATGATATAGGGTCTGGGATTAAAAGTACCATTTCAGTCTTTGCAGATGACACCAAACTATGCAGTGGAATAACGTCCTTACAGGATGTCTCCAATTTACAAGCTGACCTCAATGCACTGTCTAATTGGGCGACCATGTGGCAAATGAGGTTTAATGTTGATAAATGTAAAGTTATGCACTTGGGGGCTAAGAATATGCATGCATCATACATACTAGGGGGAGTACAACTGGGGGGATCCATAGCGGAGAGGGATCTGGGGGTTTTGGTAGATCATAAGCTCAACAATAACATGCAATGCCAAGCTGCAATTTCCAAAGCAAGCAAAGTCCTTTCTTGTATTAAGAGAGGTATGGACTCCAGAGAGAGCGATATCATTTTGCCCCTGTACAAATCATTAGTAAGACCTCATCTGGAATATGCAGCTCAGTTTTGGGCACCAGTTCTCAAAAAGGATATCGGGGAACTGGAGAAAGTGCAGAGAAGGGCAACCAAAGTGATTAGAGGCATGGAGGAACTCAGCTATGAGGAAAGATTAGAGGAACTGGATTTATTCACTCTTGAAAAGAGGAGATTAAGGGGGATATGATCAACATGTACAAAAATATAAGGGGTCCATATAGTGAACTCAGTGTTGAGTTATTCACTTTACCGTCAAAACACTGAGGACAAGGGGGAAGTCTTTATGTCTAGAGGAAAAGAGATTTCATCTCCAGATACAGAAAGGTTTCTTTACAGTTAGAGCTGTGAAAATGTGGAATAGACTCCCTCCAGAGGTGGTTCTGGCCAGCTCAGTAGATTGCTTTAAGAAAGGCCTGGATTCTTTCCTAAGTGCACACAATATAACTGGGTACTAATATTTATAGGTAAAGTTGATCCAGGCAAAATCCGATTGCCTTTTGGGGGTCAGGAAGGATTTTTTTCCCCTGCTGTAGCAAATTGGATCATGCTTTGCTGGGGTTTTTCGCCTTACTCTGGATCAACTGTGGGTGGGAACTGTGGGATTAGGTATATGGGATTGTTTGATATTATTTTTTATTTATATTTATTGTTGAACTAGATGGACTTGTATCTTTTTTCAAACTGACTAACTATGTAACCATCTATGGCTTGGTATAATGGCTTTTCATTTCAACAGCTAATCCCAATTCTCTGAATAAGAGCATCTATGTATGATACACTGCTACATTTTCTGCTGAAAAGCTATGTTTTGGGGTAATTTTTGCTAGTATTTGCAATCGGGGATTGCAGTAATCCATACATATCAATGAATATTACCGTTCTGTGAAGCCACACTTCAAAATAACCATTGCTTTCATATTGGAACTTTGTATGTTATAAATCCTAGCACCTGTGCCCAAAGCATATATGACAAATCCCTAGGACAAACATGAATAATAGTTCTATCATCCAGTCCAAAAACAACAAACATTTGCAACACAAACTGTACACCTTACAGCTGTAAGGTAAGCGGCTTGCAAACACGGAGGTGTCCTCACTGAAGATCCCCCTTCCCTTCACGATTGGAATTGTTTTGTGTTTCTCATCACGAGTTTTTGTTTTTGGACTGGATGATAGAACTATTATTCATGTTTGTCCTAGGGATTTGTCACTTGTAGTCCACCAGGATTTGGCACGTTTTTGCTAATGGGGCACTAGCCCACATGTATTTTTCTTGCATTATATATTTTTTTGCATTGTGTCATATTTATCCTATTTGTGTCAGTATATGCATTTTTGCTTTGCTATATTCAAGCAGTCACTGTTTCACAATTACCTTTATATATTAGGCTTTGTCTGCCCGCAACATTATAGTCATGTTGATCAGCTACGTTGCACTGCACTGCATCCTCACCATGTTCTTTTAGCATGTAGGATCCATTCATGCATTGGCCCGTTTCTTTTTTAGTTCACTTTGCCACTTTAGTCATCTTTGTAGCTCCCCCCCCCCCTTCATCACAGCGCAACTACCATCTTCCCCCACTTTTGTCAGAAATGCTAATGTGCTGTCTTGAAGGTCTCATAATGCTGAAGCTTCAGAAGGAGAATAACATTTACTGCAATCTGGTTCAAGTGAGGGATAGAGACCTTTATATCTTTAGTAATCAGCATTTTATGAAAGACAAATCCGAGACCCACTTTGTCAACTAACTCTGAAGGCTTTACAAAGCCACTACTGGAATCTTGGAAAGAGGGCCAGGATGATTCATGCAGAGTGGAAACTGTTGCATTTCTGTAATGGATTAAAACACAGGAATGCAGTATCAGTGGCCTTACATGATGAACATGATCATCTGGGATCATAAAGAAATTTTAACCTAGTCAGAGAACGATTTTACTGGCCTTGCATGAAGGAAGAGGCAGAATGTTACTGCCACTTATGTTTGCAGTTTATACAGCAGAAGAACTTGCCCACTAGAACTGGGCCACTTAAAATGCCAAGACCCTATTAATTTGGTGAGCATGGATTTCCTGTGTTTGAAGCCTCATTTCAGTAGACAAGGGAACATCTTGTTGGTGACCATCAACTTCACCCAAAATGCACAAGCTTTCTCGACGAAGGATCAAAACAAGTCCACTGCAGCCAAAGGCCTAGTAAAAAAAATTATTTGTCAATTATGGGCTAACAAAGAAAGTCCACTGAGACCAAGGCAGACACTTTGGGGTTTATTTACTAAAGGAAAACACCACCCCAACCAGGCCACAGAGTATTGCTCAGAACCCTGAGTCCTCAAGGGAAACAAAAATTGGATGACCAGAGGATCTCACAGCCATACATCGTTTGAGGAAAAGCCATTTATTGAGATATACTTCATCAACAGATACCTCTTGGGGGAACCCTGAGTATTTGTTTATTGAATTTTCTTCAATTCTGCTTTTAAATGCATCTTTGTATGTTAATTTTTATGTAATAAATAATCTTTTTTAAATATCAATTATGTTCTGAATTATCAGTACCGAGATAGTCCACCACAACCATTGAGGTCGGGAACAAGTGTATGGCCAGCTTCAGCAACTGCCCCACTTCCCAACCCTCATTTCTTTTCTCTATACATCATTTGTAACCAGTTACCATAGCTTCTTGTGCATCTGATTTATCCAGAGGGGGAAAAACAGGGTCCTTGAACACTTGGCACCAGAAACACTTGGGGTTAATTTACTAAAGGAAAATAGACTGTGTACTTTGCAAAGTGCAGTTGCACTCTGCAAGAGCAGTTGCTCCAGAGCTTAGTTATGGAACAGAAGCTCTGCTGACTTCCATCATCCAATCATGTGCAAGCAAAAATGCTGTTTTTTTATTTTCCTTGCATGTGATTGGGTATTATTTGTCAAGTGAAACTTTACCTCATTTACTAAGCTCTGGAGCAACTGCACTTGCAGAATGCAACACCACTTTGCAAAGTGGACAGTCTATTTGCCTTTAAAAAAAAATCAACCCCTTCTGCCCACTGAATCACTCTCTCCTTGGTAAACTCCACTGACTTAGTCAAAACTGCCCCATACTGAAGAAGACGACAGAGATAACTTGGAGGATGATCTGAAGACAGAATGGCCTTTGGCAGGAAGGTTTTTTTTTCTATATTTTTTTTCTAGTAACAACTAAAACATTTAGACCATCTCCCACTTTCAGTTCAATTGACAATGGTCACCAGGACAAATGGGCTGAATCTCCTCAACAGTGAAAACTTGATAGTGGTTCTAATTCTTCCCTACTCTATCGAAATATACAAAATACACATTTTGCCTTCACACACACTTTAATTTATGGCTTGCACATTCTGTATAATATGATCGATGTACAATATATGTTGGTTAAAGTTATAATTCTACCTTATTCATGATATATATTAAAAATTGCACTTTTTAAGTTTGCGGTTGTTCCTTTTTAGTACATTTTACAATAAATACCATAATATGACTATGATTGAATAATATAAAATGATTGATGTACAACATCAATCCTGGTTTATTCATTGAAGATAATAGAAATGGCATGTTTTTAGGTTTACGGTTGTTCCTTTTTCTATGTATATTTTACCAGCCAATACCAAGAAATTTTAAAGTACATGAATGAAACAATGGCTTTGACTAATGAAAGAAAAAATATGCTACAATGCACTTATTTTGTTATTTAAAATGTATACATAACTCAAATGACTGTTTCAATGGATTTTAAACCTGTTAAATCTGTTAGGATGCAGTATAAGGCCATCTTCAGCTGTGTTTGTAGTATACCTTATATGTTATGGTGGGATACTCACCAAGGCTGCCTCTCCAACCATTCACCAAGGTGCTGCCTCACCTTCTGGGGAAATTCTCCATACACATTTTTTAAATGCTCTGGAGGCATTTTCGACACATAACTCCAAACAGAAGGGCATTTGGACATATCTGCAAATATACGTGCTGAAAAAAAAAATCTATTTTAGTCAAGTACAAAGTCATAATTTAAGGTATATGGCTGTAATAAGCAGGGCATTATACAAAGAAAAAATTCAAAACACAATTATACATACTGTATTTATCACCGAATAGTTAAGGTGTATGTAAAGACAAACTTTTAATTGATTTGAATAGACTTGACAAAGGGTCTAACTTTTCCCTACTCTGTTTAAAATTAAATGTTACTTTTACACACACATTACACTAGACTGTAGGGCAGTTAGTGCATACTATTTCAGCTTACATAATTTTACAGTGTAAAGTATAACAACTCCTAAAGTGGTTATAAAGTTTAGGTATTTTATACCCTAATGCATTACCTGCATTAAGGTAAAAAACACCCCACTAATTATCCCCCCCTCCACTCTTAAACACTGACCTGAGTCCTCTATCAGTCCAGCGCTGTGCCTGGCTGCAGGTCTTCTCCTCCCTCTTCCTGCTCCCGCAGGCTATACTGAGAGCAGCAGTAGCCATTGCTGTCAGTCAAATCCTGTGGGGAGGGAGAGGATAGAGTCATGCTGTGTCTGTCCATGGACACACACGGCCTGGCTCAGGAGCCTGCCCACACAGATGCCCATATAGGACATGGCTTACTATGGGGAAGAAGAAGAAGAAGGGGGGAGTGCTACTGGGGATCTGCAAAATAAGAGGTGAGGGACTGGCTCTGTGCAATATCACTGCACAGAGCAGGTAAGCATAACCTCTTTTTATTAAAAAAAGGTCTTTAGCGTCACTTTAAACAATATAACATATCTTTGCATTGGACCATATAACTGTTTCCATGCAGAGCCGCCATTAGAAATGATGGGGTCCTGTACAGTTTACCTGACATGACAGTGTTACTCCACTGAAGAGAAAAATACTACCAGGTGTGTCACAGGCTGGGGTAGTGTAAAGCAGGTCCGATCTGAATGTTTTTGGTACCATTTTGTATAACTACAATTTTTTTTGTTTAAAAATCAAGAAAATGCTGTATGACAAGGACACACAGTTTATGATAGCAATATGTGGTTCCTCTTCTTTTTACACATGTGCATGTTGTTGACAATGTCCAACATTTTGTAAAAAATTGCAAACCAAATAGATCATATGGAAGTTTTCAGGCTGTGTTGTATACATACAGTATATGTCATTGTTATCGTAAAAAAAACAATAAAGACTACTGGAAAAGAAAAAAAATCTACAACATGAATTACATTTTTAAACTGCCTTCAAAATCACCATCAGTATGCACAGTGGCAGCCCATCCATAAGGGGCACACGGGCACTGCCCCCCCATCCATGCTTCCAGACCCTAATCTACATGCAGGGCGCTGGATGCATGGATTCCAATGGGGGGGGGTTTTAAGCATGTGATTAGAACCAAAAAAAGTCCACCTGCCGCCACCGAGTATACATTCATATTTGCATAAATATATTTTAGATGTAGCGCTGGTAGATTTATGATCTACCATCTGATAGGTAAATTTAGTGAATTGCTTGTTATAGGAAGTTAGATTTGCCTCTGTTTCAGCTTGGCTGACGTTGCGTGTGGTTCCACATTGTGCCGGTGGGTGTCGTTGTCACCATCGGCGGGTGTTAAAGCGGATGAGTGCTCCTCTGTCCCGGAGACAACTCGGTGGAGGTGGTCCTCCGAGTTGCATTCTGGGAGAGGGTATTTATGGGACAGACGCCATGTTTAGGGGTTAGTTTTTAGCAACCTGCTGGTCCTCCTGGCCGACAGGTATGTGTTAGAGTATCACCTCGTGGTCCTCCGTTCCGGAGGCCCGCGTCGCTGCGGCGCGTGGGTGGGCCCAGAAGCCTGTCTGAGGCCTACCACAGCAGCCAAGGAATGGTCCTGAGCTGTCTATCCAGAGTGAAGAAGCTGGACAACCGAGAAGATCCTAGGGGAGGACCCGTCATGGAAGGATCATGCAGAGTGCTGGTCTGGAGAGGGGCCTGGTGACTCGGTTGGAGGACATATCCTGAAGTAGTCTTATTGCATGGTACTGCCGGGTTGGCTTAAAGGTCCAAGTACCGTGTCTGACATTCATCGTGAACCAATACATCCTGTGGCAGAGAATCGTACGGGTTTATTTTCAAGCAAGTCTGTGGCAGAGACTTTTGTTCATGCTACGTACTGGCTGCTAGGCAAGTGAGAGAGGCCTATCCAGGCGAGCAAAGATCGGGTCCCACAAAAGGGGATTGCATTCAGTTACAGTATTCAACTTTAAAGGATGTTCTAAAGAAACCTAAAGAAAGGTATTTGAGCTTCCCTGCAGTTTTCCTCCTGCCTCTTTCCTGCTACTTCCTTCGTTACTTGGTTCAGTAAAGCATTGAAAACGTACTCAAGTGTTGGTGCTTATATCGTCCAGAGGTAAACTCAACGGAACCCTAGACCCGGTGTCGGTGAAACAGAGGTATCGAGAGTGAAGGTAACAGCCCGCCTAACCAGCAGCTCCACCGAGAGTTAGTGCTACATATATAAAGATGGGATTTTCCATGATTCACTCCTTCTGTTATATTATTATTATTATTATTATACAGGATTTATATAGCGCCAACTGTTTACGCAGCGCTTTACAATATAAAAGGGAGACAATACAGTTATAATACAATAAAATACTATAATATAATATATGTCAAGGACACTATATATGTTAGTTTCTGAGTGTTAATTATGTAACTGCCTATTTTAGATCTTTGATCTACGTCCACCTGGCTTCTGATGCATCAAATGATTTTGCTATATATTTTATAGTCTAAGGTATTAAACCCAAAACAAAACATTTGTTATAATGCAGCTTACCAATTCCTAAATGTGATAGCTTCATTCATTTTCTTTCTTTATGTAGGCTTTCTTTACTTTATTTTCATTTGGTCATATAACCAAGTCTGTTGTTTTTCAACAGAACAGGCAGATCTGCAGATGTAACAGTTACAGGATTGAGACAAACCATTTACAACTGACAAAGGTCTGTACAGTGGTCAGTTTTTATTTATTTATGTAAAATATTTATCCCAAAAAGAAAAACAAACACTGTTGCTGTAACTGCTTCTAAAGTATTAGCTGGAGTTTTGCTTCATTATGTTAGTGTATCTAAATCTGCTAGTGTATCTAAATCTGCTAGTGTAATACTACCCTCCCTCAGAGTGACAGTGTTACTGTCCAAACATGCTTGTGTTCCTTCCTCTAGAGTTGGGTCACTCTAATACAGGGGGTGTGTTACTGTTCAACTGTTCAAATCAACAGGCAAAAACAGAGGGGAAAAGTCTATAAAAAGAAAACAAATGCAGCCATCATATCTAATGATCAGTAAGCTGAAATATTAAGCACCTTCTTTTAATGTGGTTTACCATCCTTTGTTCTGTCACTTTTGCTATTTGGTGTTTTAGCCATGGACATTCAAAATAAAAATTCTCTTTTGTTGTCTAGGTTATTACTTTCTTGTTTCTTTTATGCACTTGCTCTGTTCTTGATCGAGGGAATTCCTGCAGAGGAAAAATTCGCCCTCCCTGTCAGCTTCTTACTGCATAGCTTGTAGTAGAAGACTCAGTACTCCTAGGTGTCTCCCAATCTTCAGCAGCTTCACACTTTGGGTTTCTTCTGCAAAGAGGATCAACTAAAGCAGCAGTTTTTGACCTTAGTCCTCAAGTACCCCCAAAGGGCCATATTTTGGGAATTTCCCTTAGATAAAATTACTGTCATAAATACCAAGCAATTGACATTGATTTGAAGCACCTGTGCAAGGTGAAGAAAATCCTGGAAACACGGCCTGTTGGGGGGTACTTGAGGACTGAGACAATGTGAAATGGCTGCCTGGCATCCGAGAAGGAGCCACTGATCCCTGGGAGCACCTGCTGGCTATCAACCACTGGGGTCTCCCCATGGGTTTGATGGGAAATATGTGAGAAGACTGAAGAGGTACTGTAGCCTGCTAAGAGGAGAGAACTTAAGGCAACCGCTGCAGGTCACTGCCATCTACTCTGGCCCAGGTCTAGTACAAGAGGACTGTCTATACTTCACCATCAGTGGCCACGTTCCCATGATATGCTATCTTAAAAGGAACATCAGAGTTACTAATTATCCATACGTGTTAAAAGTCTACCTACTGTCTATAATCCCTCCTGAACAATAGCAGTGCACTCCCTGTGTCTAGGCCTCATAGTTGTATATTTGCAGTGTGAGAGGTACTGTGCCTCTGACTGCTAGTGCCACAATTTGGAGATGTCACTTATGTGCCAATCATTGCTCTCCTTGCTGGAGAGAAAGCTGCAGTGGAAGGCTCTCCCTGCTTCTGATCCATCAGTTCTATGGATCTATGTTTTCTGCATTTCTCCCACTGCATCTTGATCATTACTCCCACCAGTCATTATGGGGGAACTTGAGCAAGCAAAATCCTTCTCCTCCATCAAGATGGCTGCTTCTATACAGGCAAAAAGTACAGAAGATGGAGTGGTAAATCAGTGATTGGGAAAAAATCATCTGAAGGCAATAATGGTGACTTGCCTTTTCTTTGCTTTTTTCCCCCTGATTTTATCAACAGTTATGTATTAAAGCAGAACTAAAGTCTTAAAGTGATATTAAAGTCTTGTTTTTTTTATTTAAAAATAACAAACATGTTATACTTGCCTGCTCTGTGCAGTGGTTTTGCACAGAGCAGCCCAGATTCTCTTCTTCTCGGGTCCCTCGCTGGTGCTCCTGGCCCATCCTGGCTCTCATGCAACATCCCTGGCTAAGGAGGGCTGCTGCACACTGAAGGTTTTTTATCTTAATGCATAGAATGTGCCAAATATAGATATACAAATACACTATATGTGTAGAAAGAAATACAAATATAGCCACTCATTAAAACCATATATATAGATAGTTCAACGCCGTTCCGCTGGTCCCGTAGGGGAGAGGCATGGGAGTCCCCAAAAGTCACCACTTTTCTACCACTGGGGCTGGAGTGAGGCAACCAAGACAGATGACTAATGCCTCACAAATATTATAGATGAAGGCAATCTATTTGAACATGGAAGATAGTGTTAAAGGGGGGAGCCATATAAGGTGTAAGATGTAAAAAATCTTGTGCAGCCAACCGACAGAGGAAATGTCTGCTCCAAACAAATTGTGTGTATACCAGAGTGAGGACAGAGGCGATCCATTTCATTGTTGTCCTGGTGACACAACAAGTAGTAAAATCACTCCAAAGTGAATGACAGTTGTGGCTGGAACAGATGTTCCCATTGGAAGAGTTCCCCATACCTCCTGTTTTGGTGACAACTGTAACATTTTGGATTTCCCATCACTTCTGTCCTGGGAACAGTGGGCAAATACTGTAAATGTCCCCAGTGCAGGCACAGACAGCAATACAAAACCCAACAGAGGTTCTACACAGGATGGATTTGATTTAAATCACAATTTAAATTACGATATAAATCACTAGTAAAAAGGCTTGATTTGAATCAACTCGATTTAAATCATATTTTTAAAGAGCAATTGTCATCTCTGTCCTGCAGTGGCTCCTCCTCTGACCCGCTGTTGACTCACCGACAGTCCCATTCACTTTAATGGAACGGCTGGTGAAGTGGCAGTGCCACAACAAGGTGAGGAACGTGGCGGCAGCAGGTCAGTGGATGCCCGCTAACAAGCGCTGCCTTGATGGATCTGAAATGACAGGTGTTCTGTAAATGTAAGGACCTATTCTTGCTGGTAGTTAGAATGTTTAATATTTACAAACAAAATGAAGGTTTCCTATTTAGAATAATAAGCTGTCAGGTTAGTAACTACTCCCAAACTGGGTCTTTTCTACGGCCCGCTGCCATTTTGCTCCTCAATAAAGCACTTCAAGCTATGTGCAGAAAGATCAAAAGGTTTATAAGCTGCTTAGAAGGTTTCACATTCATTTTTACTGCTTGCCCTTTCTCCTGACACTTATTAGATCCTGGTACAGATGCATTTATCTTCAAACAATCATATAGTTTGTAGTGTACATAGATTTGCAAAAGAATGGGATAAAGGAATATTCCTGAACTTTGTTTCATCTCATCGTTACTGGGAAATTGTGTGAAAGCATCAATGCAGTGCTCAGCTTGCAGAGCTTGGATTCATTGAATGAATTTACCAAAAATTTAAATATTGCAGAATATACAGCCTCATTCTACATAACTAAGCTCCATTTCATGCTGAATAAACAAAATTATTACCGTATCCTAAAGAGAAAACTAAAGAGAAAACTATCTTTTACTCCAAAAGCATTTTATTAAAATAAATTTGATAAAAATAAAAAAATAAAAATTCTGGTTTAAATAAAAGAAATCAGACTTTTTTTTTTAAATAATCTATTTTTATTCACCCTGGTTCTAAATTTTCCTGCTTAAAAAAAAAACAAAAAAAAAAAACTTTTAGCTAGAGATACGCCTACATTTTGTACTACAATCTCTATCTGCAGTATGTAGAGGATATGGAGGGGCTTTGCTTATCCAGTACTTCTCTTTCTGTAGTTCCATTTAGATTTTGTTCTCAGTAATATAGCATTTGGGGAAAGTATTCTCATCCTAGTGGGTAATTTCTCACATTTATCCTGGCATACATTTAAATAGTCCTACTACCTCTGTAAGCAATTAATAATTGTTACAAGAATAGATGTAGTTTGTTTGATGCTAAAATCAACCCAATAATTGCTAATTGTTATTTAAGTAAGGGCCTTTGCAAAAACAATTACATTATCCTAGCATCAACTAGTGCCAGATATTCTCTAAGGCAACATCTGTTTGTGTTCCAAAACATTATAAAAGATGATGTTTTCCAGAGCAAATAACCCTGCAAAACATGCAAGCCGCAAATAACCCTGCAAAACATAATGGTTTTTATTTACCTTTAACTTAACGTTCTGCTTTTGAACATAATGAAACAAATATTATATTTTGATGTTTGTAACACAATGGAAGACTTGCTTGAGGTTAGTAACTGTGTGTGTTTGCATTTGGACTTGATGTACTGTATGTATAGTAGACCAGACAAGAATTAACAAGCCATTTAGCGGTGGGGGATATCAAGGGAGTAGCAGAGTTAATATGCACAGTATATAAATAATTCAACTCATTCTTCCAAATGTTGGCAATGTGATTCTATTTACATCTGAACAAAACCAAAAATTTACAATATGGGACCTTCTGTGTAGCATCTCACCAAAATGAAATGTGCTAGGAAGTTTTAGATAAAACCAAAAATGTTATTAATACACAGATCATACAGTTAGAATCTTATCTTGAGCTTATCTTGAGAAGACACAGAAACACAGTCATGTTTGCCTGAGGTTTGGTAAATACTGCCAATGGATACTAGAAGGGGAATTTGTAGTTCTTGCTAATGGCCAGAAATGGATCCCCTATTATGTGAACTCTCAAATGGTAGGAATGGTCTACCTAATGATGTGTGCCAATATTATTCATTCTACATAGGTAAGACCAAACCCTCCTTTTGGAGGAGAATTTATGACAATGTACACTTGACTGAAAGTGGAAAGATAACATCACCTATCAGTAGACATGTGAGGCTGTATCATAAATATAATCTAAATGTGATACAATTTTACACATTAGAACATGTACCTTTATTGACTAGAGGGGGGATGTAGATAAACATCTCCAGTTTCCAAATCTAGGTCTACATACATTTTAGTCTAATCATTTTGAATGAGCGTCCAACAAACACAAATAGATGTGTTTTTTTTTTCAATGTACCATGACACACCAGATGGTTCTGAAGATTCTACATGAAAATGCTTTGCAATATATAGTAACCAGTCAGACACAACCTTATATTTTTATGACTTTTGTAAAGCAAATTTTGACTGATTGCTAGGGCTTACTGCACTTAGCACTTTGATATTTGCATTTATTTATTTATTTTTTTAATAAAACCTGAATGCTTTATATATATTTTATTCCAATTCTTTATTTAGATAAGGCATACGGTAATACAGGAACCTCAACATTGGTGTACATACAGTGGATCACCTCCACGAACAAGACCACATGCACAAACATCACAATGTCATCAATGATAAACACAAATGATTGAAGACCAGATAGTGGACTTCTGGGTCTAGAAAGTCTCTGCATCCCGCACAGTATTTTGATGGTTTGCACCGTTTTATTTAAAGTATAGAAATAAATTATGACTCAATGGGCCAAGCAGCAAAGGACAGCAAAAGAAAAAGTAAAGAAAGAGGGGGGGGGGAGAAGGGGGGACCAGCAGCCAATCCCTCCGTCCATGGAATGCTTTATATTACACTATCATAGCATTACAACCCAAGGGATGATAAACAAAAATGCCCCTATACACAGCTTGTAATAACGATAATATAAAATATATTAAACTAAATTCAATAAATATGTATATATAGTCATGTGCTGCTGCCAGCATTGAAAAGTTTTCCACACACACAACGTTATAAATGATTCACCCAAGATGATTCAGTGCTGCACCTCATTCTCAATCCATAAAAAATAAAAATGTGATATATAGCAAGAATAAGAAATAAAGTCCAAACAATAGTGAATAAAAAAGTCCAAGTATAGTGTCCCTTGCTTATTAATGTATACTTTACAATCCTTGTTTCTTCTGTAAAAAGTGAAGCACCTTGTGCTGCACACAACACCACCAGCTCACCTTATATTTTGGCAGAGGTAGTGCTCAAGAATAAAACATATTAAACCATCATGTCTTACGGCACTGGCTCTGTCCCTTATGCGTTACTCCACCTTGTGTGGCTTTGTCATCCCTCTGACTGTCTTAATGTTCCCTAGGTAACTCCCACATGTGAGGCTGAGCTTCCCTGATTGACAGAACTAAAATACAATGAATAAAAGGGGCAGGCCAGGAGCAGTCAGGCTGTGGAGGAAATGGCAAGATCATATTGTATGGCCTTCAGCGTGGAATAGTGTTGGGCTCTGTGTGAATTTCTGCAGCTTTTGATGTACACTGTGAAAAAATCATAATGTGCGTTGAAATCAGATTAAGCAATTTAAGTACAGAAGAGGAGGTTGTACAACTGAAGGGAAGGCTGGAATTCATCATTACCATTAGGTAGGGATAGTATGAGGTTTGGAGTTATAGAAAGGGTAAATGAAAAGGTTGGATTTAGGATTACAAGTGGGGTTAATGTAAGGTGAACCTTCAGGCAAGGCTTCATCCAGTGGTGAAAACTAATATGCGGCTTTTTTTGCTGCCAATCTAACAAACAATGTCATATTAACACTCAAAAATATGTAAATGCAGAACACCGAGGGTTGAGGTAAAAAATTCTATAAAAGTTATTTTCCTTGTTTTATTTGTTTTAATTATCTTGGATCGATGAAGCATGTGCAAATAAACAAGCATTTTCAAATGGTAATGCCAACTTCACAAAAACACTGTTTTAAGTGCTTAAATATAATATCTGAGCATGTTTGTGTCTTGTAACAAAGTGAAACATTAACACACCAGGGTCTTGTAAGAAAAGAGACAGTATGACTGCTTAGGCCCATATTAGAAAAGAAAGAGCACCATCTAGTTCCCACAAAGGTGTTTGAAACTTCTACCAGCACAAGGAAATTAAGTCAAGACTGACGTAAACTAACCGAGAAAAGTCAAAAGCTTAAAGCAGCCACAAGGCACAGTACATTATGTCCCACATTAGCCACATACAGAAGTGCACCACCACCAAGGGCAGGCTCTATTTGACAGATTTCCCAACAGTTCAAATTTAATTAAGAATGCGTTTATCAAAGGCAGAAGTCAAATCTTTCTCATTTTCCTTGCATGGCTGTTAACTGGTACTATGTGAAATCATAAAAAAATTTAAAGCCTTCTGTGAACGAACAGGGGAGAGGAAAGGTGGGCATTCACAAAGCAGCCAGAACCGGCTGAAATTCACTTAGTGTATGGCCATATTAACACTGTAAACATGCATATAGGAGTACAAAGGGTAGGTGTCCAGGCTCAGGCTAGGTAGGTCTTAGAACAGTGGTGCCCACAGGGAAATCAGGAACCTGCCTGTGTCTGGTGAGATGCTTGAATCACAAGAGTGGTTTAACACGATAACAAATCTTTTGACAAGCAACACAGTTTCTATATACGTATGTACATCAGTGCATTTAGTTGTGTGCACGGCACTCAACTTTATAAGATGTTAGGATGGGGAAATGAGACTTTTCGATTTTACATACAGGAAGTACAGATGTTTGTACTCTCTGCACAAGTATGTACAAAGTGTTTTGTATATGGTATTTCACTCCTGTATCTGGAGTACTAAAGCATGTTTCTTTTTTTTAATAGCACAGGCAAGTGTTTTAAGGTGTATTTATATGGGCAAAAAAATGCTTCTTAGGGCTTATCAATGCTTATATGACTTTAAACAACCGAAAAAGCGGTTGTAACCCTAAAAAAAATAAAAAAAACAAAATAAAAAAAAAAAAAAAAAAAATCTCCTGTTGTTATAACGCATGAATGATAGCATAGTGCTGTTGCAGTGTGCAGGGTGATTTGTCCCTTTCTACGTTCTAAAATACGTGGTTGATCCTGCCTGTACCTGTGTCTTCCTGTCAGAAACCATGAATCAGACTTAGACAGAAGTACAGTTAAATCACACGTGTTTAATATTAATAAAAAAAGGTAAACAAAGTAAACATAGTCAAAACATAGTTCAGGAACCGTAACGGATAGTCAGACAAGCCAAAACGCCAGGGAGCCAGAGATAAGCGTAGTAAAACAGCAAGCAGGATCTGGAGCCAGAAGGAATGTTAGCCAAGAAAGTCTTTAACAGGAACACAGGAGAGCATTTCTAGTGATGTGACCAAGGCGAAGACAGAGATCATCTGGACTGGACAGCTTAAGTAGGCAGGACTGACAATCAGAATATCATCAACAGGTGAGTCACTGTGGAGAGATAGGAGCTGGCAATTAGCCGACAGCTGAGGGGCCAGCTTTAAAAAGGAAGAGCTGAGCCCAGCCCTGACAGTACCCCCTCCTCAACGACCCCTCCCCCTCGGAGGACCACCATGCTTGACGGGAAAACGTCTATGGAAATCATGGAGGAGGACAGGGGCATGTATGTCCGAGGATGAGACCCAAGAGCCTTCCTCCGAACCGCACCCTTTCCAATGCACCAGGTACTGTATGCGCTCACGGAACCTACGGGAGTCAACAATGGACTGTACTTCATACTCCTCATGGTTCTCAACCTGTATAGGGTGAGGACGAGGCACCAAGGTGGTAAAGCAGTTGCAGACCAAAGGTTTTAATAAGGAGACGTGAAATACATTTGAAATACACATATTAGAAGGAAGGTCTAATGCATAAGCCACTGGGTTAATCCTGCGAAGAATACGGAAAGGCCCAATAAACCGAGGTGCGAACTTCAGAGAGGGAACACGAAGTCAGAGGTTGCAAAATGACAGCCAGACCCTGTCCCTAACCTGGTAGGAAGGCGCAGGCAGGCGTCTGCGGTCAGCATGGAGTCTGTACCTATCTATCATTAGCATGTCGCGAAGCCTCCTGGACTTGTGCCCAAGTGGAACGAAGACCACAGAGATGCTCCCCTAAAGCAGGAGTACTCTGGGGAACAAATGAGTCAGGCAACATGGAGGGCTGGAAACCATAGTTCGCCATAAATGGGGACAATTGGGAAGCAGAATTCAAGGCACTATTGTGAGCAAACTCCGCCCATGGTAAGAGGTCTGACCAGTTGTTATGACGGTCAGAAATATAGCAACATAGGAATTGCTCCAAGGACTGATTGGCTCGTTCTGCGGCCCCATTAGACTGCGGGTGATACGCAGAGGAGATAGCAAGCTGAATTCCCAACTGTGCACAAAAGGCTCGCCAGAACCGGGACACAAACTGACTACTGACAATCAACTTGGGTAGCCCATGTAAGCGAAAGATCTCCCGAGCAAAAATGGAAGTCAGTTTCTTAGAAGTGGGCAACTTCTTAAGTGGAATACAATGGGACATTTTCGAGAATCGGTCAACCACCATAAGGATAACTGTGTTGCCCAGGGAGTTGGGTAACTCCACAATGAAATCCATAGACAGGTGGGTCCAGGGCCTCTCTCCATTGGGTATGGGTAGGAGGCCCACTGGAAGGTGTCGTGGAGTCTTACTCTGAGCACACACGGAACAGGCAGCTATGAAGGCGGTTACATCAGCACGTAGACTAGGCCACCAGAATTGTTGGGAAATAGCCCAAAAGAGTTGATTCTTCCCAGGGTGGCCAGCAGCCTTGGGAGAATGGTAAGTCTGGAGCACAGCAGTATGAAGACTCTCTGGGACAAAGCAGTGGTCACAAGGTTTATCAGGAGGAGCATGGACCTGAGCAGCAAGAATTTTGGTCACCCAGAGGAGAAGTGAGACTGGTGCGAACCATAGCCAGAATACGATCAGGAGGAAACACAGGAACCGTAACCGACTCCATCTTGAGTGGAGAAAAATTGTCGTGACAAAGCGTCAGCCCTTACATTCTTAGTACCGGGTAAGAATGAGACAATGTAATTGAAACTAGACAAGAAAAGAGCCCACTGCTCCCTTCTTGGAGAGAGGCATTTAGCCTCAGACAAGAATGTGAGATTCTTATGATCAGTAAGAATGAGAACCGGTACAGTGGTACCTTCGAGGAGATGTCTCCATTCTTTCAGGGTGAAAATGATCGCAAACAGCTCTCTGTCACCAATCTCGTAATTGCACTTCGCAGGTGACAATTTCTTGCAAAAGTAGCCACTAGGGATGAGCTTCGAGTTCGAGTCGAACTCATGTTCGACTCGAACATTAGCTGTTCGCAAGTTCGCCGAACACCGAACAATTTGGGGTGTTCACGGCAAATTCGAATGCCGCGGAACACCCTTTAAAAGTCTATGGGAGAAATCAAAAGTGCTAATTTTAAAGGCTTATATGCAAGTTATTGTCATAAAAAGTGTTTGGGGACCCGGGTCCTGCCCCAGGGGACATGTATCAATGCAAAAAAAAGTTTTAAAAACGGACGTTTTTTCAGGAGCAGTGATTTTAATAATGCTTAAAGTCAAACAATAAAAGTGTAATATCCCTTTAAATTTCGTACCTGGGGGGTGTCTATAGTGTGCCTGTAAAGGGGCGCATGTTTCCCGTGTTTAGAACAGTCTGACAGCAAAATGACATTTGGAAGGAAAAAACACATTTAAAACTACCCGCGGCTATTGCATTGCCGACAATACACATAGAAGTTCATTGATAAAAACGGCATGGGAATTCCCCCCAGGGAAACCCCGAACCAAAATTAAAAAAAAAAAAAATGACGTGGGGGTCCCCCTAAATTCCATACCAGGCCCTTCAGGTCTGGTATGGATATTAAGGGGAACCCCGGCCAAAATTTAAAAAAAAAATGACGTGGGGTTCCCCCTAAATTCCATACCAGACCCTTCAGGTCTGGTATGGATTTTAAGGGGAACCCCGCGCCAAAAAAAAAACGGCGTGGGGTTCCCCCAAAAATCCATACCAGACCCTTATCCGAGCACGCAACCTGGCAGGCCGCAGGAAAAGAGGGGGGGACGAGAGTGCGGCCCCCCCCCCTCCTGAACCGTACCAGGCCACATGCCCTCAACATTGGGAGGGTGCTTTGGGGTAGCCCCCCAAAACACCTTGTCCCCATGTTGATGAGGACAAGGGCCTCATCCCCACAACCGTGGCCGGTGGTTGTGGGGGTCTGCGGGCGGGGGGCTTATCGGAATCTGGAAGCCCCCTTTAACAAGGGGACCCCCAGATCCCGGCCCCCCCCCCTGTGTGAAATGGTAAGGGGGTACTTACCCCTACCATTTCACTAAAAAACTGTCAAAATAGTTAAAAATGACAAGAGACAGTTTTTGACAATTCCTTTATTTAAATGCTTCTTCTATCTTCCTTCATCTTCTTCTGGTTCTTCTGGCTCTTCTGGTTCTTCCTCCGGCGTTCTCGTCCAGCATCTTCTCCGCGGCGTCTTCTATCTTCTTCTCCTCGGGCCGCTCCGCACCCATGGCATTGGGGGGGAGGCTCCCGCTCTTCTCTTCATCTTCTTCTTCATCCTCTTCTCTTCTTCATCTTCTTCATCTTCATCTTCTCTTCTTCTCTTCTGCGGGCCACTCCGCATCCATGCATGGAGGGAGGCTCCCGCTGTGTGACGGCGTCTCCTCGTCTGACGGTTCTTAAATAACGGGGGGCGGGGCCACCCGGTGACCCCGCCCCCCTCTGACGCACGGGACATGACGGGACTTCCCTGTGGCATTCCCCGTGACGTCACAGGGAAGTCCCGTCAAGTCACCGTGCGTCAGAGGGGGGCGGGGTCACCGGGTGGCCCCGCCCCCCATTATTTAAGAACCGTCAGACGAGGAGACGCCGTCACACAGCGGGAGCCTCCCTCCATGCATGGATGCGGAGCGGCCCGCAGAAGAAAAGAAGAGAAGATGAAGATGAAGAAGATGAAGAAGAGAAGAGGATGAAGAAGAAGATGAAGAGAAGAGCGGGAGCCTCCCCCCCAATGCCATGGGTGCGGAGCGGCCCGAGGAGAAGAAGATAGAAGACGCCGCGGAGAAGATGCTGGACAAGAACGCCGGAGGAAGAACCAGAAGAGTCAGAAGAACCAAAAGAAGAAGAAGAAGATGAAGGAAGATAGAAGAAGCATTTAAATAAAGGAATTGTCAAAAACTGTCTCTTGGCATTTTTAACTATTTTGACAGTTTTTTAGTGAAATGGTAGGGGTAAGTACCCCCTTACCATTTCACACAGGGGGGGGCCGGGATCTGGGGGTCCCCTTGTTAAAGGGGGCTTCCAGATTCCGATAAGCCCCCCGCCCGCAGACCCCCACAACCACCGGCCACGGTTGTGGGGATGAGGCCCTTGTCCTCATCAACATGGGGACAAGTTGTTTTGGGGGGCTACCCCAAAGCACCCTCCCAATGTTGAGGGCATGTGGCCTGGTACGGTTCAGGAGGGGGGGGCCGCACTCTCGTCCCCCCCTCTTTTCCTGCGGCCTGCCAGGTTGCGTGCTCGGATAAGGGTCTGGTATGGATTTTTGGGGGGACCCCACGCCGTTTTTTTTTTTTTTTTGGCGCGGGGTTCCCCTTAAAATCCATACCAGACCTGAAGAATTTAGGGGGAACCCCACGTCATTTTTTTTTTTAATTTTGGCCGGGGTTCCCCTTAATATCCATACCAGACCTGAAGGGCCTGGTATGGAATTTAGGGGGACCCCCCCACGTCATTTTTTTTTTTTTTAATTTTGGTTCGGGGTTTCCCTGGGGGGAATTCCCATGCCGTTTTTATCAATGAACTTCTATGTGTATTGTCGGCAATGCAATAGCCGCGAGTAGTTTTAAATGAGTTTTTTCCTTCCAAATGTCATTTTGCTGTCAGACTGTTCTAAACACAGGAAACATGCGCCCCTTTACAGGCATACTATAGACACCCCCCAGGTACGAAATTTAAAGGGATATTACACTTTTATTGTTTGACTTTAAGCATTATTAAAATCACTGCTCCTGAAAAAACGGCCGTTTTTAAAACTTTTTTTTGCATTGATCCATGTCCCCTGGGGCAGGACCCAGGTCCCCAAACACTTTTTATGACAATAACTTGCATATAAGCCTTTAAAATTAGCACTTTTGATTATTCATGTTCGTGTCCCATAGACTTTAACGGTGTTCGCGTGTTCGAGCGAACTTTTTTCCTGTTCGCATGTTCTGGTGCGAACCGAACAGGGGGGTGTTCGGCTCATCCCTAGTAGCCACAAGGATGCATAGCGCTCTCAGAGGTAGGACGTTGAGACAGAAAGACGCCAACTTCAGTCTCAGAAGCATCAACCTCAAGGATAAAAGGTAACGTAGGATCAGGATGTGCCAACACAGGAGCAGAAACAAAGGCAGCCTTGAGACTCTCAAAGGCCTTAATGGACTCCGGAGACCAACTCTGTGAGTTACCGTCCTTTTTGGTCATATCAGTCAGGGGCTTGACCAGAGACGAGAAGTTATGAATAAACTTCTGATAATAGTTGGCAAAGCCAAGAAAATGTTGCAGAGGACGTAAACCCGCGGGTCGGGGCCACTGTAGGATTTCTGAAAGTTTCCCTGGGTCCATCGAAATACCAGCAGTGGAAATTACATAACCCAGGAATTTACCCTGTTCACGATGGAATTCACACTTCTCCAATTTACAATAGAGATTGTTCTTTCTTAGTTTCTGAAGCACATGACAGACATCTGTGTGATGGCTCTCCAGCAGGAGACAAGGATTTGCGGATGAAACCTGGAGAAAGTGTCTCTGCAATATACTCCTCCATGGCCTTATCCTCCAAGATCGACAAAGGGTAAACCCAGCCACGAGGGGGTATGGCACCGGCTTGACCTTTGTCAAAGACATCGCTAAAATCGCGGTACTCCTCCGGCAGGGAGGAGAGTGAAGGATAACGAATAACCAACGGAAACTTAGGTGAGGAAATAACGGCCATGGACAACGGAACAGTCTCATGAGTCACATGGGCAGGCTGTAGAGGTCTTCCGTCAAGAGCCTCAATGGCAAGTGGAGTGTCACGCAGCTGCAGCAGAATCAAGTGCTTCGATACAAAGGCTGCATTAATGCTAAGATTAGCATTAAAAGAAATTTTCCGAATTTATTTATCTTTATAAACTTATTTTCATATTTATTTTTTTTGTATTTTTACAACATGCAGTCTGCTCCCTAGCAGTATTTAGCTGTCCAGTCATTATATCTAATACTTTTGTATTAAATTTATGGAATTTCTTACTTGTGCAAATTACAATGCACTTATAGCCATGTTCCTCGACACTTTAACTGCAGGTGCTGTCTTTCTGCCTCTGCGCCCTGCACTGGCGTTTTGGGATTTTTTCCAGTAGTGTGACTCCCTGTAAGCCACGCATGAGCGAATTGGGCTCCCTTCTGGTGTGCCAGTCGAGTGAAAATATCTTTCTACAGCGAACAAATCCTCTGAAGAAGACCCTGTAGGGTCGAAATGCGTCAGAATTCGTGTAACATCAACATTTCTGTGCTTTAAATGTTGTGTACCATTGTATTTAGCTTTAATTGTGTTGCTTTTATATCTCCTGGACCACAGCTCATATTTTAACTGTCATTGTTATTGATGTCATAATAAAATCCTAATAATTTTAAATCCTATGTAGTATTTTTCTACCATACCCGCTGCCTAGAAAACCCCATCTGGGGGGACATTCCCTTTTTCGATATTACTCAGGGTGTGCAGCATTTTTCTTTTCTCATGCAAGTGTCCCCCCCCCTTTTTTTAAAGCATGAAGAAGAAGGGTTGGACTATATTGAGCATCCCCTAGATACCACGTGAGGTATGGACAAAATTATTAAGGCCCCGTTCAGACCTGAGCGATTTTCTGCTTGAAGCATGTAGCTCTAAAATGCTCAACTTATGAGCATTTGTTGTACGTTTTCTGCTCAAGCAGCAGCTCTCCACCCATAATCTCCACCTCTCATTCCTCTAGTGCTTTCTACTGGCTAAGCAAAAACACCTGAAGCTGTAAAAAGCTTGTAATACATTTCTAAAATGCTTGTAGTACACTTCTAAAAATGTTGTCCATACCTCATGACGTGAGGTATGGACAAAATTATTAAGGCCCTGTTCACACCTGAGCGATTTTCTGCTTGAAGCATGTAGTTCTAAAATGCTCAACAAGCCAAATCCCATTCATTTTAATGGCCCCAGTTCACATCTGAGCGTTCTGTCACCTGAAGCAAAATATAAAAGAAATTAGAATCACGCTAACAATTATAATTCTATAAATCAGTCCATCAAATATAGTAGTATAACGTTCTTATGAAAGTCCACCAGTGATTGTAACTAGGAGCCTTGAACATTCCTGATAATAGCAACGCTCCTCCAGAGCGACGCGCTGACGTCCCCTATCCCCTCGTGTCCCGGAAGGATGGGTTTGCTCTGGTTGTGCGCCGGCCGGCACACCAGACTTAAGGCTTTTAAATTGCTTATAACATGTAAGTGCATTACTTTACATTTAAATAAACTTTATAAATAGTTTTACGCCATATGGAGCTTTTGTTTTTTTTACGATTTAAAAACCATCCATCCATCCTTGTGAGTGGCGCCCTGTGAATAGGTGAACGATTTCATTGGGAGAAAGACCCAGGCTGGGTATAAGCCAAATGCACTGTTTGATTCCCTGTAACGGGGGATCACCTGGAGCTGGTAAGAAGCAAATATAACTATTTGGTGGCGGACACTTTATAAAAGGTTTTAGCCATATGGAGCTTTTGTTTTTTTATGGTTTAAAAACCATCCATCCATCCTTGTGAGTGAGTGGCGCCCTGTGAATATGTGAACGATTTCGATGGGAGAAAGACCCAGGCTGGGTATAAGCCAAATGCACTGTTTGATTCCCTGTAACGGGGGATCACCTGGAGCTGGTAAGAAGCAAATCTAACTATTTGGTGGCGGACTCTTCACATAGGGTGACTGATGGCAGTTTCTATTATCAGGAATCTTCAAGGTTCCTAGTTACAATCACTGGTGGACTTTTATAATAACGTTATACTTCTATATTTGATGAACTGATTTATGAAATTATAATTTTTAGCGCGATTCTAATTTCTTTTATATGTGCTATACTGTGATTTATGTCATACAGGAGAATCGCTGCGTATGGTTTTTGATTCAGGTTTTTAATTCCCTATAGCACAGTTTTGTTGTTCCTTTATTAGCCTGAAGAAAAATGCCTGCGCTCATAAAAGCACATGAGCTTCTTTTTGGCAGATTGGAGGCAGATAGGGCCCCATAGACTGCAATGGGAACACCTGAAAATGTGCGACATGAGCGTTTTATGAGCGTTTTGTTGTATGTTTTCTGCTCAAACAGCAGATCTCCACCCCTAATCTCCTCCACCTCTCATTCCCCTAGTGCTTTCTATTGGCTAAACAAAAACACCTGAAGCTGTAAAATGCTTGTAATACATTTCCAAAACGCTTGTAGTACACTTTTAAAAATGCTCAAAACTTCTCAAATCAAAAGATCGCCTGAAAGTCGCTCTCCTCAGGTGTGAATGCAGCCTAATGGCAAACAGACAATGCATGTGTAACATAATACGTATTTAGCAGCGGTTTTCACAAATAAAATCTGAAAAATAGCTGGGAAGAAAAAACTCAAACAGCAATGCAGCAAGTACAAAACTGACAGATGCAGAAAAAAAAACATGTATGGGAATGTAACCCATATCTGCACTACAGCTGTGTAATGTAAGATGATTCAATTGTTTAATCAGAATTGAAACGTACTTTTAAAACATCATTCATCTGATCATTCCGAGAGAATGAAAAAGGATCTCATTAAAGGCGAACCTATTCTGTCTGTGGGGCTAACTTTACATTTGAACATATGCAAGAGTCTCCTTTAACCAGGGAAATACTGTAAGCAAGTTGTGGTCAACTGTAGGTGTGAACAGTGATGATTGATACTGATTTCCTTCCTCTTGAGATTTCTCTCACTTCTTTCTTTGGCACACACGCACATAATTTCATTACTGCTTTGTAAATATTTTAGAAATAACCAGTAAAAGTAATAGTGGTTTTAGAAAGCTGTGATTTGCAAAATAAATATTTTTTTTACATACAACGAGCCACTAAAATTAGGCATTGACAAATGAACGCACTATTTTCTGATTTGACAGTGATTCATTTGGATATACAGATGCATACCAAAGCTGCCTGTAATTAAACATGGCCTCATACTGAGCCACAGCAGATTGCACAATTCAGTAAAGCGGACATATACTGTAGCACGTGTTTGTGTTTGATGTGGTACACAAAAAAAAGACAGCTGAAATATTTAACTCTACTGGAGAAAATGCTCTTCTAGGCTCCCTAAAATTCTGATCACATGACCAAAAGCCTTTGGGTACATGAACTCTGTAAAATTGGTGGATCTGTTAAACTGATCTATTTTTTTTCCTTTCACCAGAGATAACATGACTAAACACCCAGGCTTTTTTCTGTGAGCAGTGTTGGGGGGAACCCAGAACTGCACTTCCTCTAAGGAGGGTAAGCTTTCAAGGCTCTTTAGAACTCTTTTTTTTATCCATTGCAACTCAATGTTATTCTTTTGGAAAGTGTAGGAGCTATAAAAATGCAGTTTATATTTTTTTTATTATTTGTATAAAGCAGGAGTGGCTGGTGTTTTTTTTTTTTGGTGGGGTGGGCGGCAAACAACCAACGACCCCCCCACCGAGCGGCCGTCTGCACCCCCCCCCTCCGCTGTTTGCCGGTCGGTCCGGCACTTACCCAGTCTAGGCGGGTGGCGGGCAGCATGCAGTGGCTCAGTGTCCTCTCCTCCCTCGGTGGCTTACAGCGTGCGGCTCCTCCCCTCCTCCTATGCCCCCATTAGGATCGCCTGTCCTTTGAACCAATTGGGTGATGGGTCTCAAAACCCGCCTCCTGATTGGCCAGCAGGAGGATCAGTGTTACAATAGTGAATACTAATTTGCTGTTATAACACACCTGGGTGTGCTCCGTTCACATTCTCCGAGCCCACACTATTTTGAAGCCTATTGGAACCTCTGGCTCTAATAAGGTGCTTCAAAAAAACACCCACCCCGCATTGGAATTCATGCATCTGGTGTCCTGAAAGGGGCCGGACACATGGATGGGGGGGTGGCGATGGATGGGGGGGGGTGGCGCCCATGCGCCCTTAATGGACGAGCCACCCTTGGTATTAAGTATTTGTAGTACAGGCTTATTATAGGATGCAACCAAGAAACTGATTTTGCTTTCTCAATTTTTGACTGTCTCAGTTAAACTTAGAAAAATATCCATATGGAGTCATATTTGTAGTTCTAGCCCTTCATAATTAAAAAAAAAAAAAGCAGCAGCTCTACTTTCTAGTACTTTCTAGGACATCATTGTATATCCAACAAAAAACTCCATCATCAGATAGAATGTTATAACGTATGACACCATACATTAGATATTAATGAAGACTCATGGGTAATCAAAAGTTATGAAATACATAGGTTTTGATTGGAGAAGGCATTCCTTCCCACTTTCACCATTACCTTTAGCTTTTTGCCAAACTGCAAGGGTTGTCCAACTGATGTGATGCTTGCAATGTGGCACTAGATAGGGGATTTTTGGTTTCAACAACCCCTCTATGGAAAAAAAAAAGCTAGCTTTCTGTATCTGGTTGGCACTCATGTACCAGCATCGTGCAGTCGATTGGTCTGCTAGCCACTGTCAAGTGGATTGCTCTTTTCTGGACAGTGTCCAAATTGTTTTGGGGCTGAGGTCCCACTGCAGAGACTTGGCAGGACAGTCTTCTGCTCGCTAACACTTTCTGTGTACTCTTCCTCCAACTAACACAAATGTAAGGCACGCTTCTGTTTACTGACAGTGATGTAAGAGGTAGTTTTCCTCCCATTGATACTAAGATAAGGAACATTCTTGCTATAGGCTGCCATACATGGCTCGAATTTGAACAGCGGGTGGTCCTGTTGGCACCACCTTGTGAAAATTGGGTGTAAAATTGTTAGCTGAACAGCGCCTGCATCCTACTGTTTGGGTATTTTGTGAAAATACAAAAGCCTGCAGTGAAGATTGTACATCCACACCGTTTAGCACAGCGACTTGGAATAACAAAGGAAGACTGACTAAAGAATAGACTCGTGCTTTAATATTGATTTTTACACAGTGTAATCCCATCACATGAGAAGACTGCATTTATACAGTGACTAAATGCAAGAAGGACAATCAATTGGTGAACTAATGATCCTCAAGAATGGTGACAGATATGTGCAAACCCTCTGTATAACGAATAATAATTGAAGCCAAGGAACTTGTAGTCTCATCAGGTCCTTAAAAAGAAGTATGTAATTAGCTGCATGTCACTTATATAAGGAAGCCCTTGGCTTTGCCTGAAGTTGAAGAGGTTGTATTGTCCGCTTGGTTGATCTTACCTACAGGTAAGCCTATTATAAGACTTACCTGTAGGTAAAATTAATATCTCCTAAACCTGCACGGTTTAGGAGATATTCACCTTTCATGCAGCTGCTGGTTCGGCGGCTCGTGCCCGTGGGCATGTGTCATTGCAGCTCTGTCCAGTCACAGCGCCGGAGCCCGCAAACCCATAAGAAAGGCAGAGGGAACATGTCAGCCCCCTCGGCAGTGACTGGGTGAGCTGCGGGAGCCTCGTTCTAATGTAAGTATTTCATAATGCGCTAGTATGCGATGCATACTAGCACATTATGCTATTGTCTTGCAGGTTTTTTGTTTTTATTTTTTTTTTGTCAGTTTACTACCAGTTTAACAAGCAACTGAAGTGAAGTATCAAATTGGTTGGGAAAGAATGTGGTCTATAAAGTGGCAAAGGGTGGAGCAGGCCATTTTTAGACAATGCAGATGATCTGCGTAAAACCAGAAGGCATGTTGGGATTATAACTAGATTTCCAATTGGAATTTATTAGGTAGGTGTCAAGAGCGTATGCACTCCTGCTCTGTCATAGTTGCTGGTTACAGCATCCTGGTTTTGGCTATGGCATTCTCCTTGTACTTCTGTCCACCTGCAAGGTGATTGATTGTGGTCAGAGTCTGGGTGAAGACCAGACCTGATTTAGGCCAGCCAAACCTTCAGTCTCGTGCTTGTGATAGAGTATGATAACATGTGTATGATCAAGCTCACTGTCCGTCTGTCTGCCCTGCTCTGCTAGATTGGAATTCCCTGTGTATGACCTCTGACCAGATAACGACTATTCTCTGAACTCTGCCTGCCTTTTACCGGGATGGTCATTGAACCACTCTGCCTGTCTGCCAACCGCAAGTACCTGTTTGCTTTGCTCAGTGCGTGCCTGCCCTGGCATGATAGCCAGGCACTATATAGAATTGTGTATACGTCCTGGGGGCAAGTACTGGTAGGCCTGCTTGCCCTATGGTAAAGGGGGTTGTTATAGGTGAAGAACACAGTAACCAGCTATATTGTCTGACCACCTGCATTTGGGGTAAGCATGACAGTAGGTACCAAAAGCTCAAAATTATCAATATGAACCTTTAATTCAGGCACTGACAAGAGTGCAATAAGTATACCTTATGCTCTCCATTTGGTGATGTCACATGTAGACTGAATCTGTGCTGGAGTTACATATTTAGGCCAGAAAATACAGCAAGCATAAACTTGTCAACAACATGCTCAGCTCAAAAGGAAGGATTTGGACATAAAAGCCAGCTATTTGGACAGAGGGATGCAAAACACTTCACAGTGTAAAAGTTGGAAAATAAATGGAGTTAGCCCATATGCTGTGTCACTTAACTATGCTTAAGTGACTGAAGTATGCTTAGTAACTTAAGTATGCTTAGTTTGACTTAAGTGTATATTTGATATTTTGCAATCATGTACCTTGTTTGTCTGGTTAGTCTACTACTCGAGTCTGAACTTAGGGGAGATAAAATCAGTACTGTGTACTGCAATATTTCAAGCTCAAGAATGTTCACTGCCATTAACCAATATCTCAAGCATATCTGATTTATGAGACTGCTAGTACTGTCAGAGCAGCACATATTCTGCATTTTCACATTTCATGCTATCACAGTTCAAAGTAATGCTGCACTATTGTACCTAAAGTAGAACTATAAAAATATGGCGTATTTTTAACAAGTTAACAATACAAAGCAAAATGCATGTATTTTTTACATTTGATATTAATTATGATGTAAAAAGTACCCTGCATCACTGTAGTGCTATTTATATAGCCCAGCATTATCATGCAAATTGAGGAGGAAATTTATTGGCCTTGTCACTGCTGAGATTTGTGACAGGTATACTTCGACCACTTCAATACCAGGCACTTTTACCCCCTTCCTGCCCAGGCCAATTTTTAGCGCTATCGCATTTGAATGACAATTGCGCAGTCATGCAACACTGTACCCAATTTTTATCATTTTTTTTCCACACAACTTGAGCTTTCTTTTGGTGGTATTTAATCACAACTGGGTTTTTTATTTTTTGCTAAATATACAAAAGAGCCTGAAAAAAAAGTTTTTTTGGAGGGGGGGATATGTTTTGTTTTTTATTGTCTCTGTTGTAAATTTTGCAAGTAAATATTTTTTCTTCAAAAATTTGCTACATTTCTTTGGTGAAAATAACCAAAATCAGTGTATATTATTTAGTCTGTAGGAAGGTTGTAGAGTCCACAAACTATGGTATATACAGTATATCTGAAAATCAATCAATCCTGATGTGCTGACGGTCTACTTCATTTATTGAGGCCCAAAAATGCCAGGACAATAAAATACCCCTAAAATTACCCCCTTTTGAAAAGTACGCAGTCCACGGTATTTAGTAAGAGGCATGGCGAGTCTTTTTAGGTTGTAGTTGAAGCATCCAAAGAGAAGTAATTCAAGTTGTTGTGGATCCTTGATGTGCAAAAAACACCATGTGCACGTGAGTCATTATTGTATGGTTCAGTTGGATCATTGGTAGTTGGAGTTGGAAATTTTCTTGCAACGAGCAGGGGGAGGCGCTCCTGTGATCTGGCTGTTGGAGGATTTATTCTTACCACTCTTGGTGTCTGCTGGAGGAAAGCTCCCAGCAAGCTGACATCTGTTTGGCGGGCGTTGTCATCTTTCACTCATCTCCTCATTTGGCGTCCTTGATGTTCATCTGCCTACTGGAGGGGTTATCGTGCAACCCAGCCCGAGAGTTCTGCTTCAGGTCTCCTGTTCTACGCCTTACTGATCCACCACCGTATGGTGAGTTGGGTCCATCGCTCCTGGTAAGGGTACCTCTTTCTCCCTTTGTCCCTTCGATGGTGAAAGCACTCCCAGGTGTACATCTACCACCGAATATATCCACCCCAGAGACTGTTTGATTTATGTTGAAGTTGCCTCTTCACTACATCCCTCTTATCAGCACCACTCTTGGGACTCTTACATTGTTATTGTATTTAAGACCCATCACTAGATCTTTTATGTTTATGTTTTATTGCTTGTCTGCTTTTACTAGTCACCATATTTATTGCTTTGTAATTTATTGCACTTATACTGTTTTGCACTTTTTGCTATATATCACTAACACTTGTGACACTTCATAGCCGTTGGCTGCGAGCCACTTCAAGTCGCACGACACCACTATTATTTTCTCTTTTTTCAGTTGTGAAACACATCATTTACTTATGTTACTATAAGAGGGGGACTAGTTTCTTCAGATAGCCTCTCCCTATATCCCTTTTCCTTTACTCCCATTTTAGCGCCACACTTTATATTTCCATTCCCATCACAATTAGTCCCATTGTTGTTTGGCAGTTCACTTTTCACAGGTTGGCGCAGTATTTTACACATTTACAATTTTATTTCTTTAAGATATTGTCACTAGTGCAGTACAGCATCATCATATAACTGGTGTGGCAGTGATCAGGGACACTGACTGGTGCCAAAAATATTTAATTGTTTTTAAAAAAATTTTAACTACTTGCCTACAGGGCACTTTTACCCCCTTCCTGCCCAGGCCAGTTTCAGCTTTCAGCGCTGTCACATTTTGAATGACAATTGCGCATCATGCAACGCTGTACCCAAATTAAATTGTTATAATTATTTTCACACAGAGCTTTCTTTTGGTGGTATTTATTCACTACTGGGTTTTTTTTATTTTTTGCTAAAAAAATTAAAAGACCAACATTTTTGAAAAAAACTTTTTTCTTTTTTTTTTTTTTTTGGAAATCTGTAATTTTTCTCCTTCACTGATGTGCGCTGATGAAGCTGCACTGATAGGCTGCACTGATGGCCACTGATAGACTGCACTGATGAGGCGGCACTGAAGGGACTGATGAGGAGGCACTAATATGCAGCGCTGATGGGCACTGATAGGCGGCACTGATATGTAGCACTGATGAGCTCTGATAGGGGGCACGGATAATCGGCACTGATGGGCGGCACTGATGAGCAGGCACTGATGGGCACTGAAAGGCAGCACTGACCTGCTTCACTGATGGGCATGGATTGGCATCACTGATGGGCACAAATTGCCATCACTGATGGGCACAGATTGGCATCCCCGATGGGCACTGACTGGCATCACTGCTGAGCACTGTTGGGGCTGCACTGATAATCAGAGCACTGATGATAAGTGCCCTGATTATCTCTACAGGTCTCCCCTGTGAGAAGATGCCACTGATCGGCTCTCCTTTCCTCATCCTGTCAGTGTGAGGGGAGGAGAGCCGATAAATGGCACTACCATTGATTGGACACAGCTGATCACATGGGTAAAGAGCCGCGTCACCGGCTCTTTACCAAGACCGGGGTCACACCGTCTCCAAGGGACACAGTGCACCCCCGATCACCTGCCTAGATCACCTGCCGGCGCGCAATCACGTGAGACTGGGCGGAGTCATATGACGTCCCAGAACATGAGAGCCCGCTGTATAGACAAATGATGGCGGACAGGAGGCGGTTAAATATTTTTTCCTGTTATTACATTTTTTTTCCCAATTTTAATTTTTTTTTACATATTGTGGCCAGAACAATATAGTTTTACCAAAACTGTACTACTCTGGGGGAGTGATCAGGATTTTTTTTTTTTATTACGCACTATGATTGCTTATAACAGTGTTAATCACTGTTATTAACAACCATTTTTTCTGAATGGTTCACCATTGTACTATTGTGATTAGCTGTGATTAACCACAGCTAATCACATGGTACAGATGGGCTGTGATTGGCCCTGTGTGCGCCATGTGACCACTGTGACCAATCACAGAAGTCAACACAGTAGTACACAATGGATGGCATGAATGGAAGCCATTGTGTACAGTTGTCATGTGATCTAAAAAAAAAAAAATTCCCTGATGAAGTCACGTGATTGTGACGATACGCATTGGATTGGCTTACACGGTCACCGGAAGTGAGGTCAGGACACGAGCTCGCTGCTTGTTTTTATCTAGTTTTTTACCTGTTTCATTATGTGAGCACTTTTAAACCTGCAAACTCAAATAAATACCTGTGATTACATACTTCACGATTTGGGTCACCCCTTTCCTTTTTACTCTATGTTCATGGACCTGGGAGGCTGTCCACTGTCCCTCAGACATATAGAGATAACCTATCATTATATATGAAGACTATACATCAGGCTACCAAGGCATATTAGGATATCTAGTACATTGATGCTTCCCCTGGCCACTACCACACAAGAGGAACATTGGAAGCGAGCCATTGGAGGATTTACTGACCACCACCATTTGTTACAAAACGCTGTTACCTTACTTACAGAGATAAGGTAAGGTAGACACTGCACACCTGAGGTGTTTATACACCGAAGAGGATTCACATCACCTATGCACTGAAAGACTGTATTTTCATTGACTTGCAGAGCAGCACTTCACCGCATCTTATTTTCATTTATTTTTTTTATTTTTTTCTATTCATGTGCATTGTTGGACTCTACCTCATATTTTGTCAGCATTAGCACCTTTTTATTCTATGCAATTTGAAGGTTATGTGATTATGTAGCAATTGTATGCATTTCTATGCAATTTTGCACATGCGATTCACTTTATATGCTTTTTTTGCAACTTGAAGGTTATGTGATTATTTAGCAATTGTATGCGTTTCTATGCAAATTTGCACATACGTTTTCACTATATATGCATTTTATGAAATTTTACAAATGCGATGTCACTTTATATAGCACTTTAACTAATTTAGCACTTTATTTATGGTACTAATTTTTTCACTAGAGCACGACACCATATATATTATACTGTCTGCCCTAATGTTGTAAAGCACTGCGTAAACTGTCGGCGCTATATAAATCCTGTATAATAATAATAATATATTGATTTTTATTTACTTATTGTTGGTGCGGTTTGACCAGTTCGGTGTCTACTGCAGTGTTCCGTTGTTTATTGTTGTCCTGGTAGCGCAGAGATATTCTCTCCTATTTTGTCATGTGATCTGCTGTGATTGGTCACAGTGGCAACATGGAACCGGCAGCGGCCCGGGACACTGGTCTGTCATCCACCAGTGGACAAAGTGACGGATCCCGTCAGAGTGCAGCCCGATCCTGGGAGGACATCATATGACATCTACCCAGTATGGGAGAGTGGAAAATGATTAGAACACCTATCAGGTTTTTACAAGCAAACAGATCACAGGTGAGGATGGTTACCTTTAATAGCCATTCAAAGCCCTTTGTGTCAACTTATGTGCATGTTATCAGGCCAAAATCATCAGGGTATGTAAACTTTTGATCAGGGTCATTTGGGTAGTTTCTGTTGTCATTATGATTTAAAAAGAGTAAACACAGTTGATTGAAGATAAATGGCTTCAGCCAAACACTAACCATGAGTGATAGAAAAGTTTTTGTGTTATCATTCATATTCTCTGAAAAATGGCCAAGAAATCATAAACTCTGCCAGGCAGAGTATGTAAACCTATGAGCACAACTGTATATAGTCCTCTTTTCTGTAATGTGTGTTTTTATATGGAAAGCTGGGTGCCTTACAAAATAGTGTACACAGACACTATGGAAAAAAAATAGTTACCAGGGACAAACATCTGAGCAACCAGAGCAATACAAATGAAGTATATGAATAATAAAATGTATAGATATCATTCAGTGAAGATATACAAATATTTACAGTTGATAAATGAGACAGTTGATAACTTGGTCAATCTGTTTTTAACCGTAAATGATCAAATCAGAATCATATAAAATAAGATCAGAAAATGTGGTCCATTTAGTGGGTGCTCTATTTTCTGTCTATAGCCAAGAAAGACTAAAGAAGGGTATACATGTAGTTTTTATTCGTTGAGCCAGCATAATCATTCGACAGAATTCGGTCATTAGACCAGCTTCCGTTTAACAAACAGCAATACACACAGACTGAAATATGGAATTTCAGTACATGTATATCTAGCTTTAGATCTATTAGTAATAATTTTTCTCAACTCATAAGTGTGATCTTCTGAGTGTTTGTGACATTTATTGCATCAGTACTATCATTCATTTCAATGTTCCTGCAGAGTCATGTTTTCTAGGAATTCCTAAAGGTTTTTCCACTGTCAGGTCAGGACTTTGATTGCATTGTTGCTATTTTTAAATATGTATAAAATATAAATATTTATTCAAATGTATAGTGTTTTTTTTTAATTCATTGTGGTTCGCTTAGTAAAGACGTAGAGGACATTAAACTTTGCAAAGTAAATTTTCACTTAGCTCAGGTAGTACAGTAAATCTAGGTAAAAATATATATAGTTACATAGTAGGTGAGGTTGAAAAAAGACACAAGTCCATCAAGTCCAACCTATGTGTGTGATTATGTGTCAGTATTACATTACATATCCCTGTATATTGCGGTCATTCAGGTGATTATCTAATAGTTTCTTGAAGCTATCAATGCTCCCCGCTGAGACCACCGCCTGTGGAAGGGAATTCCACATCCTTGCCGCTCTTACAGTAAAGAACCCTCTACGTAGTTTAAGGTTAAACCTCTTTTCTTCTAATTGTAATGAGTGGCCACGAGTCTTATTAAACTCTCTTCTGCGAAAAAGTTTTATCCCTATTGTGGGGTCACCAGTACAGTATTTGTAAATTGAAATCATATCCCCTCTCAAGCGTCTCTTCTCCAGAGAGAATAAGTTCAGTGCTCGCAACCTTTCCTCATAACTAAGATCCTCCAGACCCTTTATTAGCTTTGTTGCCCTTCTTTGTACTCGCTCCATTTCCAGTACGTCCCTCCTGAGGACTGGTGCCCAGAACTGGACAGCATACTCCAGGTGCGGCCGGACCAGAGTCTTGTAGAGCGGGACAATTATTGTTTTATCTCTGCAGTTGATCCCCCTTTTAATGCATGCCAATATTCTGTTTGCTTTATTAGCAGCAGCTTGGCATTGCATGCCATTGCTGAGCCTATCATCTACTAGGACCCCCAGGTCCTTTTCCATCCTAGATTCCCCCAGAGGTTCTCCCCCCAGTGTATAGATTGCATTCATATTTTTGCCACCCAAATGCATTATTTTACATTTTTCTACATTGAACCTCATTTGCCATGTAGTCGCCCACCCCATTAATTTGTTCAGGTCTTTTTGCAAGATTTCCACATCCTGCGGAGAAGTTATTGCCCTGCTTAGCTTAGTATCGTCTGCAAATACAGAGATTGAACTGTTTATCCCATCCTCCAGGTCGTTTATGAACAAATTAAATAGGATTGGTCCCAGCACAGAACCCTGGGGAACCCCACTACCCACCCCTGACCATTCTGAGTACTCCCCATTTATCACCACCCTCTGAACACGCCCTTGTAGCCAGTTTTCAATCCATGTACTCACCCTATGGTCCATGCCAACGCACCTTATTTTGTACAGTAAACGTTTATGGGGAACTGTGTCAAATGCTTTCGCAAAATCCAGATACACCACGTCTACGGGCCTTCCTTTATCTAGATGGCAACTCACCTCCTCATAGAAGGTTAATAGATTGGTTTGGCAAGAACGATTCTTCATGAATCCATGCTGATTACTGCTAATGATATCATTCTTATTACTAAAATCTTGTATATAGTCCCTTATCATCCCCTCCAAGAGTTTACATACTGTTGATGTTAGGCTAACTGGTCTGTAATTTCCAGGGATGTTTTTTGGGCCCTTTTTAAATATTGGTGCTACATTGGCTTTTCTCCAATCAGCTGGTACCATTCCAGTCAATAGACTGTCTGTAAAAATTAGGAACAACGGTCTGGCAATCACCTGACTGAGTTCCCTAAGTACCCTCGGATGCAAGCCATCCGGTCCCGGTGATTTATTAATGTTAAGTTTCTCAAGTCTAATTTTAATTCCGTCCTCTGTTAACCATGTAGGTGCTTCCTGTGTTGTGTCATGAGGATAAACACTGCAGTTTTGGTTACTGAAGCCCCCCGATTCACTCGTGAAGACTGAGGAGAAGAATAAATTCAATACCTTTGCCATCTCCCCATCCTTTGTAACCAGATGTCCTTCCTCATTCTTTATGGGGCCAATATGGTCTGTCCTCCCTTTTTTACTGTTTACATACTTAACCACTTGAGCCCCGGACCATTATGCTGCCTAAGGACCAGAGGTCTTTTTCCAATTTGGCACTGCGTCGCTTTAACTGCTAATTGCGCGGTCATGCAATGCTGTACCCAAACGAAATTTGCGTCCTTTTCTTCCCACAAATAGAGCTTTCTTTTGATGGTATTTGATCACCTCTGCAGTTTTTATTTTTTGCGCTATAAACGGAAAAAGACCGAAAATTTTGAAAAAAAATGATATTTTCTACTTTTTGTTATAAAAAAAATCCAATAAACTAAATTTTAGTCATACATTTAGGCCAAAATGTATTCGGCCACATGTCTTTGGTAAAAAAAAATGTCAATAAGCATATATTTATTGGTTTGCGCAAAAGTTATAGCGTCTACAAACTAGGGTACATTTTCTGTAATTTACACAGCTTTTAGTTTATGACTGCCTATGTCATTTCTTGAGGTGCTAAAATGGCAGGGCAGTACAAACCCCCCCCCAAATGACCCCATTTTGGAAAGTAGACACCCCAAGGAAATTGCTGAGAGGCATGTTGAACCCATTGAATATTTATTTTTTTTGTCCCAAGTGATTGAATAATGACAAAAAAAAAAAAATATTTACAAAAAGTTGTCACTAAATGATATATTGCTCACACAGGCCATGGGCCTATGTGGAATTGCACCCCAAAATACATTCAGCTGCTTCTCCTGAGTATGAGGATACCACATGTGTGGGACTTTTTGGGAGCTTAGCCGCGTACGGGGCCCCGAAAACCAAGCACCGCCTTCAGGATTTCTAAGGGTGTAAATTTTTGATTTCACTCTTCACTGCCTATCACAGTTTCGGAGGCCATGGAATGCCCAGGTGGCACAAAACCCCCCCAAATGACCCCATTTTGGAAAGTAGACACCCCAAGCTATTTGCTGAGAGGCATATTGAGTCCATGGAATATTTTATATTTTGACACAAGTTGCGGGAAAGTGACACTTTTTTTTTTTTTTTTTGCACAAAGTTGTCACTAAATGATATATTGCTCACACAGGCCATGGGCATATGTGGAATTGCACCCCAAAATACATTTAGCTGCTTCTCCTGAGTATGGGGATACCACATGTGTGGGACTTTTTGGGAGCCTAGCCGCGTACGGGGCCCTGAAAACCAAGCACCGCCTTCAGGATTTCTAAGGGTGAAAATTTTTGATTTCACTCTTCACTGCCTATCACAGTTTCGGAGGCCATGGAATGCCCAGGTGGCACAAACCCCCCCAAATGACCCCATTTTGGAAAGTAGACACCCCAAGCTATTTGCTGAGAGGCATGGTGAGTATTTTGCAGCTCTCATTTGTTTTTGAAAATGAAGAAAGACAAGAAAAAACTTTTTTTTTTTACTTTTTTCAATTTTCAAAACTTTGTGACAAAAAGTGAGGTCTGCAAAATACTCACTATACCTCTTAGCAAATAGCTTTGGGTGTCTACTTTCCAAAATGGGGTCATTTGGGGGGGTTTTGTGCCACCTGGGCATTCCATGGCCTCCGAAACTGTGATAGGCAGTGAAGAGTGAAATAAAAAATTCACGCCCTTAGAAAGCCTGAAGACGGTGCTTGGTTTTCAGGGTCCCGTACGCGGCTAGGCTCCCAAAAAGTCTCACACATGTGGTATCCCCGTACTCAGGAGAAGCAGCAGAATGTATTTTGGGGTGTAATTTCACATATTCCCATGGCATGTTTGAGCAATATATCATTTAGTGACAACTTTGTGCAAAAAAAAAAAAAATTTGTCTCTTTCCCGCAACTTGTGTCGCAATATAAAATATTCCATGGACTCGACATGCCTCTCAGCAAATAGCTTGGGGTGTCTACTTTCCAAAATGGGGTCATTTGGGGGGGGGTTGAACTGTCCTGGCATTTTATGCACAACATTTAGAAGCTTATGTCACACATCACCAACTCTTCTAACCACTTGAAGACAAAGCCCTTTCTGACACACATTGTTTACATGAAAAAGTTATTTTTTTTTGCAAAAAAATTACTTTGAACCCCCAAACATTATATATTTTTTTAAAGCAAATGCCCTACAGATTAAAATGGTGGGTGTTTCATTTTTTTTTTCACACAGTATTTGCGCAGCGATTTTTCAAACGCATTTTTTGGGGAAAAAACACACTTTTTTAAATTTTAATGCACTAAAACACACTATATTGCCCAAATGTTTGATGAAATAAAAAAGATGATCTTAGGCCGAGTACATGGATACCAAACATGACATGCTTTAAAATTGCGCACAAACGTGCAGTGGCAACAAAATATATACATTTTTAAAAGCCTTTAAAAGCCTTTACAGGTTACCACTTTAGATTTACAGAGGAGGTCTACTGCAAAAATTACTGCCCTCGATCTGACCTTCGTGGCGATACCTCACATGCATGGTGCAATTGCTGTTTACGTTTGACAACAGACCGCCGCTTGCGTTCGCCTTAGCGCGAGAGCAGCGGGCGACAGGGGTGCTTTTTTTTTTTTTTTTTTTTATTATTTTTTTGCTTTTTTATCTTATTTTTAAACTGTTCCTTTCATTTTTTTTTTTTTTTTTTATCATTTTTATTGTTATCTCGGGGAATGTAAATATCCCCTATGATAGCAATAGGTAGTGACAGGTACTCTTTTTTGAAAAAATTGGGGTCTATTAGACCCTAGATCTCTCCTCTGCCCTCAAAGCATCTGATGACACCAAGATCGGTGTGATAAAATGCTTCCCCAATTTCCCAATGGCGCTATTTACATCCGGCAAAATCTAAGTCATAAAATGCTCGTAGCTTCCGGTTTCTTAGGCCATAGAGATGTTTGGAGCCACTCTGGTCTCTGATCAGCTCTATGGTCAGCTGGCTGAATCACCGGCTGCATTCTCAGGTTCCCTGTTGAGACAGGAGAGCCAGAGAAAAACACGGAAGACGTGGGGGGGGGGCATTCCCTCCCATGGCTTGTAAAAGCAGTCTAGAGGCTAATTAGCCACTAGGATTGCTTTTACATGAAAGCCGACCGCTGGCTGAAAAGAATGATACCAAGATGATACCTAAACCTGCAGACATCATTCTGGTATAACCATTCGTTAATGGCATACCTGAAGACAAAAAAATGGTTAACAATAAAGCACAGTAAACGGTAAAGTATAAAAAATTGCATACCTGAAAAGCAAACATGATAAAACATAATAACAATAAAACATTGCAGAATAGAATACAGTAAAAAAGAGCAGAACAAGAGAGAGAGAATAGAGAGAGAGAGAACAATAAAACGACAACTATTTTTTTTTATTTTATATATATATATTTTTTTTTACACTTTTTTTGTAACTAACTTTTATAACGGTAACCGGTTCCAGGTTCGGGTCTCTCAAAATGCGATGGCATCTTGGGAGACCCTGTGAAAGTGTGCCTAGTCTGTGCAATGCTGTACCCTACGCTAATACTCAACTAATGAATGGTAGCGTTCAAAACATTCACCAATGCAATGTCAGGACAGGAGGGACAATAATAGCGGGTGTCAAGCCTATATCCGCGCTTGCTGCAGACACAACATCTTTTTTGGGGGGGTTCGTTGGGTAGGGGTACTCGGGAGGACATAAAGAAAATGCCTCTCATGCAGCCGACTGCATTTGGTTGGGGATGTGAATGGGGGAAGTACGGGCGCTGCAGAAGCGGTGGGTTCCCAATTAGGATTGGCGAATGCAGCAGGAAGGGCATTATGGGCACGACGGGCCTGTGTTTGTCTTCTTGGTGGCAGCGGGACACTACTTGTGCTTGCCACCTCACCAGCTTGAACTGCACTTATGGGACTCGCTACGTCACCAAGTGTTACTGCAGTGCTGGTTTGACTACGACCGGGGTGTACTAGGCCGCTGGCGCTTGCCAGTTCAATAAAAAGCTACCAAAAAAACTGTTAGCGATCGCAGGGATCAGGCCTGACTCTGCGAATGCTGCAGTTATGCGTTAAGTGTTTTGTAAGTGACAGTGATCGATCGATACTGCACTTGGGTGGGCTGGGCCGGGCGGAGGGGCAAAATGCAGGTGCTAGCAGGTATCTGGGCTGATCCCGCTAACACTGCGTTTTTGGGAACCCTAAACTGCTGGGGACGCCAGTATAGATCTGATCGGATCAGATATTGATCCGTTCAGATACTATACCACTAAGGGAGGTGTAATGTGCGTGCGTGGGTGTTAGCGGTACTGGCGCTAATCTGACGCTGCTTGGGGCTGGTGCTTGCCAGTTCACCAAAATAGTACCAAAAAAACTGTTAGCGATCGCAGGGATCAGGCCTGACTCTGCGAACGCTGCAGTTATGCATTTAGTGTTTTGTAAGTGTCAGTGATCGATCGATACTGCACTTGGGTGGGCTGGGCTGGGCCGGGCGGAGGGGCAAAACGCAGGTGCTAGCAGGTATCTGGGCTGATCCTGCTAACACTGCGTTTTTGGGAACCCTAAACTGCTGGGGACGCTAGTATAGATCTGATCGGATCAGATATTGATCCGATCAGATACTATACCACTAAGGGAGGTGTACGGTGCGTGCGCGGGTGTTAGCGCTACTGGCGCTAACCTGACGCTGCCTGGGGCTGGTGCTTGCCAGTTCACCAAAATGCTACCAAAAAAACTGTTAGTGATCGCAGGGATCAGGACTGACTCTGCGAACGCTGCAGTTATGCGTTTAGTGTTTTGTAAGTGACAGTGATCGATCGATACTGCACTTGGGCTGGGCCGGGCGGAGGGGCAAAACGCAGGTGCTAGCAGGTATCTGGGCTGATCCCGCTAACACTGCATTTTTGGGAACCCTAAACTGCTGGGGACGCTAGTATAGATCTGATCGGATCAGATATTGATCCGTACAGATACTATACCACTAAGGGAGGCGTATGCTGCGTGCGTGGGTGTTAGCGGTACTGGCGTTAATCTGACGCTGCCTGGGGCGACGCATATCACCGCCGGGCGATCAGGGGGCTAAACCTTTATTCGGTAATAAACGGCGGGTGCCCTGACACTATAAAAAATAAACAAACTAACCAGCGTCACCCGTAACAGTTATACGGTGATCAGTGGTGAAAGGGTTAACTAGGGGGGCCATCAAGGGGTTAAAACATTTATTCAGTAGTATATGGGGGTCCCTGTCGCTATAAAACGCTGACGGCGAACCTAAATATTTAGGTCCCTAACTAGCGTCACCAGCGACACTAATACAGCGATCAGAAAAATTATCGCTTAGCGACACTGGTGACAGGGGGTGATCAAGGGGTTAAAACTTTATTAGGGGGGGTTAGGGGGGTATCCTAGACCTACAGGGGGGTAATACTAACTGTCCCAACACTGTAACTGTCACAAACTGACACCAATGCAGTAATCAGAAAAAAAAAAAAAAAAAACTGCTGGTGTCAGTTTGTGACGGGGGGGGAGGGGGTGATTGGGGGGGGATCGCAGGGCGATCGGGGGGGGATCAGGGTGTTTTGTGTGCCTGGCATGTTCTACTGTGTGTGTGTAGTGTTGTGCACTCACATACCTGTCTTCTCTCCTCGGGCCGGAACGGAAATTACAGAGCCGAGGAGAGATGACATCATTTCCTTTGCTGCTGTTTAGCATACAGCAGCAAAGGAATGATGTGATTGGCCGGCGGCGATCGCGAGGGGGGGGCCACAAACGTATGGCCTCCCCCTCATCTCCGATCGCCGTGGGACAAAAGACGACCGCCTCGGGCACCGGGGGGGGGGTCCAATCGGACCCCCCACCCGCGGAAGGCAAATCACGTATATGTACGTGATTTTGCCTGTCCGTGCCACCTTGCCGACGTAAATCGGCGTGAGGCGGTCGCCAAGTGGTTAAAGAATTTCTTGGGATTTTTTTTGCTCTCCTCCGCTATGTGTCTTTCATGTTCTATCTTAGCCATCCTAATTGCACCCTTACATTTCTTATTGCATTCTTTATAAATTCTGAATGCTGAGGATGATCCCTCAACCTTGTATTTTTTGAAGGCCTTCTCCTTTGCTTTTATATGCATTTTTACATTGGAGTTAAGCCATCCAGGATGTTTGTTCGCTCTTTTAAATTTATTACCCAATGGGATACATTGGCTAATGCCCTTATTTAATATGCTCTTAAAGCAAACCCATCTCTCCTCCGTATTCTTGTTCTTTCCCAATTTATGCCTTTTAGCAAGGTTTGTAGTTTAGGGAAGTTGGCTCTTTTGAAATTCAGTGTCTTTGTGTTCCCTTCATGTTTCCTATTTGTGTGATTTATACTGAAACTAATTGACCTGTGATCGCTGTTACCTAAATTGCCCCGTATTTCCACATCTGTTATCAGATCTGTATTGTTGGTAATCAGTAGATCTAGTAATGTTTTATTTCTAGTTGGTGCGTCTACCATCTGACCCATAAAATTGTCCTGCAAGACACTAAGGAACTGGTGAGCCTTAAATGAATGCGCGGTTCCCTCCGCCCAGTCTATGTCTGGATAATTAAAATCCCCCATTATGATAACACTTCCCATCCTTGCTGCTAATCCAATTTGTGATAGGAGATCCGTCTCCACTTCCTCCCTCAGGTTAGGGGGCCTATAGCATACTCCCAGTATTATTTTCCCCTTAGCTTCATCCCTTTGGAGCTCTACCCATAAAGATTCCACCTCCTCCCTAGCCCCCTCAGTGATGTCATCTCTCACATTCACTTGTACATTATTCTTGATATATAGGCATACCCCTCCCCCTTTTTTACCCTCTCTATCCTTGCGGTATAAGGTATACCCTTGAATGTTTGCCAGCCAATCATGAGAGCTGTTGAACCAGGTCTCTGAAATTCCCACAAAATCCAAATCCTCCTTGTACAACAATATCTCTAGTTCACCCATCTTGTCCGCCATGCTCCTGGCATTGGTGAACATGCCACATAGTTTAGACCGGTCGCATATTGTCCTCGTATTGGGTGTTTCAAGATTGCAACTAGGACTTGCTACTATACTCACCTTGTGTTTTTGTGCTTTGGTTAACCTACCACTAATGCCCCCAATACTACCCTCTGGAATATCTTCCGCGCTGGCTATCACTGTCTCTGGACCCTCCCCCCCATCGCCTAGTTTAAAAACCCCTCTAACTTTTTGGCCATCTTCATTCCCAGCAGATCTGCACCCTCCTCATTTAGGTGCAGTCTGTCCCTTCTATAGTACCGGTTACCGACTGAGAAGTCGGCCCAGTCCTCCAGGAACCCAAACCCCTCCTTACTACACCAGCTCTTCAGCCACTTGTTTACTTCCCTAATCTCCCGCTGCCTTTCTGGTGTGGCTCGATGTACCGGTAGTATTCCTGAGAACACTACCTTGGAGGTCCTTTTCCTCAATTTAGCTCCTAAGTCCCTAAAATCGTTCTTTAGGACACTGCATCTGCCTCTGACTTTGTCATTGGTGCCAACGTGCACCATGACAGCCGGGTCTTCCCCAGCCCCTCCCAGTAATCTGTCCACAAGATCCGTGATGTGCCGAACCCGAGCGCCCGGTAGACAACATACTGTTCGGCGCTTCAGGTCTTGGTTACAGATTGCCCTCTCTGTCCTTCTAAGAATTGAGTCCCCTACCACCAGAATCTGTCTTTCCTTTTCCTTTGCTGCCCCCCCACTCTCACTGGAGGAGTTCTTCCCCTGGCAGCTAGGAGAGTCCCTCATCTCCAGCAGTGCTGGTCCCTGACTGGTTACACCAATGTCACTCAATGGAGCGTACTTATTGGGATGCTCCAGTCCTGGATCGGCCTCTCTGGCACTTCCCCCTCTACCCCTCCTGACTGTCACCCATCTACTCTTTGCTAGTGCCTGCACCTCTTTGTCTCCACCCGCCTCTGTGCTGGCCCCTGCCGGCACCTGCCGTGTACGTTCCTGGCTCACCTTTAGTATGGAGGGACTTCTCAGTGCTGACAGTTGCTTCCCCAGATTCAGAACCTGGGCTTCCAGGGAAACAATGTGCTTACATTTTGCACAGCAGTATTCGCCCTCGATCGGATGATCAAGGAACGCATACATGCGGCAAGATGTACAAAGAGTCGCCTCTCCACACCCGCCGGGCATCGTACCTATTAAATTTAGTGAGGATTTGGGGATTTTACCCTGTCCAAATTACCTAACAGCTAGCTTCCTGGCACTAATACTCAAGACAATACACAGGTACACAATACACAAGTACTAACGATCCACACACACTACTCAGACAACACTCAGATACTCACACTACACAGGTACTATGACCCCTGTTATAACCTCCTGTTTTAAACTCTTGTTTTTAACTCCCACTTAATCCAGCTCCACTTACACCAAGCTCCACAGCTTCAGACTGAGCACGCTCAGACTGAGTCCTACAACCAGTTAAATAGGCACCTGTGAGCAATTAACCACACCCCTTAATTGATAGACTGATGAAACCAGGAAAAAAAAAAAAATACATGGCAAAGAATACCCAAGAATGTGCAAAGCAAAAAAAAAAGATTTCTGCTCACAATTAGATGACTGAATTCAGCACAGCTTAACCTTATTCGCCAAGCTGAGAGAAAATTCACTTTACAAAGCGATCATGGGCTAGTCTTTCAGTACAACGTTATAAGAAAAAGGAGAAAGAAATAATAGGACTTTATTGGTTGCCACCTATAACCTCAAAAGAAGGAAATAAGTTTTCCAAAAGTATAAAAATACAAAAGTTTATTGGCAGCATTAATCAACTAAAATCTTGTTACATAAAAGCACACCAAAAATTTATCAGACAGTGCAAATTGCATTTCCCATATGGATATAGGTAAAACATCTAAATATACTGAAACCTGCATTCACTAGCCCAATATAGGTATATTGCATATGCAGATGAATGTAGTGATATTCCTTCCATATTTAGGGCCGAATACAGATGTCAGATATGGATCTCGATGTTTTTCACCAAAAGGCTTCCTCAGGACATCCTATTTATAATACACAAAACCAGAGCCAAAACCTTAGATTGCTTAGTCCAATATGGGGGAAGGAGAGACGAGAGCTCTAGAGCAAACCATGGGCATGGAGACAATACAAAGCAGGCACCTATCTCGAATGAGAGTTGTGGAGATATGTGTGAGTATTTTTTGATCATGGTCATTTTGTGGGAAGATTTTTGAATGGCAGTAGTGTGCTCAGTGCTACTTTTTTTTGTCTGGGGTTCCAGCCTTTTCCGTGGAGGCTGGTGGGTTTTTTTTGGGGGGGGGAGACAAACAATGCACCCACATCCCAGTCGGTCAGTGGGCCCCCCACACTTACCCCATCTATGGCAGCGCTTTCAGTGAGGAAGTGATGGGGGGAACAATTGTGCCAAGAGGGAGGTGGGTCTTTCTTTTAATTATGGGGCTGACTGCCTATATCTACTGAGTCCATCCATACCTTACACTTGTTCGGAGGTCCATCTGGAGGTCATATCTGGATAGAGCATCTGATCCCCTTGGTATATTATACCACAAAGCTTGATTGACTCACTAGGTGTACACCTATTTGAGTTCAATCCCTCTGGTAAGCAGCTTCTGGTGTCTTTGGTGGTGGACCCACTATTAACTGTTATTACATCATACTTATTTGAAGTTAAAGACTGTCACTATATTATATCCACATGTGGTTGAGGATTATCATCACACATGACTGAAGCTTGTCACTGACTTTTTTCTTTTTTGGACATCACACGTCCAGTTACTCTGTTTATAGACATCACATGTCATAATAGAGGACTGCTTGGAGTATTTTTGAGCACATCATTTATTATTCAAGTTTTCTGTACTAATATTATTTGTCATGGTTTATATGATCACATAAGCGCTGCACATTTCACCCTATTTGGGTAGAACAATAGGGCTTAGCAAGTGGAACAATAGGGAGGAACAATGCCCAGTGGAGGAGAAGAGGAAACAATAGTGCCCAGATTTGGATGAGGAGGAACAAAAGTGCCAAGAGGGAGTGGAGAGGAACAATAATGCAAAGAGAGGGTGTGGGAGAAAAAAAGTGTCCAGCAGAGCTGGAGAGAAATATAGAGGTCAGCATGGGTGGGGGAGAAAAAAGGCACCCACTATGGAGTAGCAGAGAACAATAGTGTCCAGTGTGGGGGTGGGAAAGAACAATGGCGCCCAGAAGGGTTCTGGTAACAGCTTAAGCTCTTTGCACTAGGTAAACATTCTATAAATGCTCTCACAGTAATTACTCACAAGCCAGAGTCTCCTGACTCCAGTTTGTAAAAGTTCATTGAATTCTGCTGTTAATGTGTATGAGGTTCTGTTGACTTAAGCTGCCAAAACACCAAAATGAATAAATAATCAATACCATATTTATCAACCATGGGGCTGACACAGACAAAGGACAATAGTCTTCAACATGACCCTGCTAGTCATTTAAAAAATCTATATCTTCCCTACAATAGAAAACAAGGCTTACCATGCACTGCAGTTTTCATCCCATACTTTTTTCTCCACCTATTATGTAGACTCTGTTGAGAAGGAGATCACTCTGATGCACAGAGTCTATACAGAGCTGGATTTGGGGCCTGGGATAAAAAGTCCAGCATCTGGCACTTGGATCTGCAAGACTGCAAGATTGTGTCCTAGGACAGTCCTGTGGAATCCAGGGCAGTTGGAGGGCAGTGGCGGTGTGTCCATTAAGGGGGCACGGGCGCCGCCCTCTCTTTCCAACCACCCACTCTGTGTAGTATGGATAGATTCATGCATTGCATGAATCTATCCATGGGTGCTGTAGCCACCCCCTATTCAGGCGCCCGGCCCCTTTTTGGACACCGGGCGCCTGAATTACAGTGGGGGGGGTGTTTTTGAAGTACCTGGTTAGAGTCATAGGCTCTAATAGGCTTCAAAAAGGTGAACTGTGAGCACAACCCATTGTGCTCACAGTCCACCCAAGTGTGTTAGCAAAGCAAATAAATATATCCCCTGCTAACACAGAACCGCCTCTCTACTAATCAAGAGGCGCGTATGTAATACCGGTCACCTGATTGGCTGAAGGCAGAGGCGATCCCATTGGCCGCCTAGCAAAACAGGAAGAAGACATGCACGGAAAACACACCGCGCTACCCATCCCACAATGGGGTAAGTTCTGGGCAGACAGCAGGCGGGCTGGCGAGCGGGTGGGGGGGCACAGTGGCTGCATATTATTGGCACAGAGGCTGCAATTGATGGGGCACAGTTGGCTACATTTGCTGGGCATAGTGACTGCATATTATGGGCACTGACGCTGCAATTGATGGGCACAGTTGGCTGCATTTGCTAGGCACAGTGGCTGCATATTATGGGCACAGAGGCTGCAATTGATGGGGCACAGTTGGCTGCATTTGATGGGCACAGAGGCTGCATATGACGGGCACAGTTGGCTGCATATGATGGGCACAGTTGGCTGCATATTATGGGCACAGTTGGCTGCATTTGCTGGGCACAGTGGCTGCATATGATGGGCAGAGTTGGCTGCATTTGCTGGGCACAGAGACTGCATATGATGGGCACAATGGCTACATATGATGGGCACAGTTGGCTGCATATGATGGGCAGAGTGGCTGCATTTGCTGGGCACAGTTGGCTGCATATGATGGGCACAGTGGCTGCAATTGATGGCACAGTGGCTGCAATTGATGTTTTTGTTTCAGTATTTTTCAGTTCGTTTGCGCCCCCCCAAAAATTTTGAGCATCAGCCACGACTATTGGAGGGTATGTAATTGCACTGAAATGAAATGAAAGCATATGACATAAGCTAAGTGCCGGTTCACACAGGGGCGACTTGTCAGGCGACCTAGTCGCCTGACAAGTCGCCTCCCGTTCTGTACAATGGAACAGTTCTAATAGGAGCGACGCAAGTCGAGGCGACTTGCATAGACTTCTATACAGAAGTCGTTTTGCAAGTCGCCGTGGATGTTGTGTGCAGGTCGCCTCGGTGAGGCGACCTGCAAGTCGTGCCGCCTCTAGTGTGAACCGAGCCTAAAGAAGATTGTTTACGTGCATGTATTATTCAATTATCGTATTATTTCATCTTAAGACAAATGATATGACTGGATGTCACAAAGGAAACATTTACTGTTGTACTTTTTCTTTAGTTAGCCCATGGCACTCTGACAATACTTTTTCATGTACTGTAATATATAACTATAGTACAAACATTGTAGACAAACAACAGTTGAAAAACTTACAACCCTATAAAACAAACCAAAACTGACCCCAAACCATAGTTTCCCTTTCTTATTATTAGTACACAGAGATGAGGAAATTTACTCATAAAACTGTTAAGAAACGAAATCTATAATTTCAAAAGCATTCACGTTTACTTATTTCCTGATCAGATACATGAAGTTTTGTCTAATCTGCAAAGAATCCTGGATTCCTAATTTGATGATTTTTCATACATAACATGAATATGAATGCAAATATTTTTACATTTTTTTAATGATTAATAAAAAAACAAAGGTGTATCTGTCTGAGCACAGGAAAAAAGGGTTGAAGCGTATAACATATCACCAGATGTCACATTAAAGTCCACTGTGAAATAAACATCACTATTAGCTAACATCATCATGGACAATTCTTCCAGGATACCAGTGGAAGAGCTGCATTTTTGGTTATGTAAACTCTATGATTTTTAAAGTGTATCTCTAGAGTCAATACCCCAACACCCCAAAATGTTGGTACTAAAGCATTTTTTGTAGTGTATTGCAATGTACACAAAAGAAGTTGGAGTACAATAACCTCCAGCAATGGTGTCAATGGATGCAATAATAGCTCCCAGCACTGGTTTCAGTGGATGCAAAAATAACCCTCAACATTGCTGTCAGTGGACACAATAATAAGCTTCAGCATTTGTGTCAGTGGATGGAATAATAACCCCCAGAACTGGTGTCAGTACTATTGACACCTTTCCTCACATTGGCAGTTACTGGCAGTGAAATGTAACCCCAACTGCATTGGTGGTCATGGCAGTGATTTTTTGACCCCCTAACATTGGTGGTCAGCAGCCGTGAAAGGTAATTCCTCACCCCCCCATGCATTGGTGAAATTTAAGCTTCCCCCAGCATTGGTGGACACTGGCAGTGAAAGTTAACACCCAATCCCCCCCGCATTGGTGGTCAGTGGCAGTAAAAGTTAACATCCATTCCCCCCCCCTGCACTGGTGATCATGGCAGTGAAAGTTAACCCCCCACATTGTTGATCGGTAACAAAGAATGTTGATACACAATTCCACACCTTTATTGGTAGTCAGTGGCAAAGAAAGTTAATACCCCGCCCCCTTTGAATTGGTGGTAACTGGCAGTGTAACTTAACTCCCCCCTGCATTCGTTGGCAGTGGCAGTGAAAGTTAACTCCCATAATGTGAGGCAGGCAGTGAGGAGGTGCTATATTGGCTCCCCAGTGTCTGTTTTAACTCCTTAAACCCTGTACCAGCACACCGCAACCGAGTGCTTTGCATGCAGGTGCGGGGTGTCCCCATTCAGTTGAACCAAACACTACAGTGGGGATGATTTTTGTCTTTTGCAGCTTAAGGGCAGTTAGGGGTGGTAAAAACGTGACTCAACTGCGCATTTTAACAGTTCCCAAACACAAGTGTAATGAGACCTTACTGTTTCTATTAAGAAGATATTCCTGCAAAGACACAGCCAAAGAGGAAAGGAAAGAAATGAGGGACTGCTCCATATATCAATGGCTTTACACAAGGTCTTATAGGGGAAAACTTACAGAGAAATGTACAGTATATGTATATATATATATATATATATATATATATACAGATAGAGAGAGAGAGAGAGAGAGAGAGAGAGAGTTAGTTATATAATGCATATGATTTTCATGTCCGTGTTCATAAATAGTGATCTTATATGGAAGAAGAAAAGCCCCAGAATACGTATAGAAACATAACAGTATCCAATAGATTTTACAGGTAAAGCTACCTGTAATCTATGGATACATTATATTATATAGCCACACAAGTAAAAATTCTGCAGGTTGGGGTAAGGTGATCCACCTTCTATATCATTTGATACTAGAAATACATGTGCAGGTGAGGGAGATTTGTTAGATGCGTTGGAGAAGGGGATTTTCTACTCTCCACAAGGTGCCCCAATACATTAACACATAAATGGCCAGCACAGTGGCTAAGCGGTTAGTACTTTCGCCTAGCAGCTCTGGGGTTGTTGGTTCAAACCTCAACCACAGCACTACCTGCCTGGAGTTCTCCCTGTGCCTGCTTGGGTTTCATCCCACACTCTAAAGACATGTTGGTAGGTAAATTGGTCATGTTATGTGCCCCTGGAAGATGTAATCTGTTTACGAAATGCAGCGTAGGGCTGAGCGGCGTCACCGCGTCACCTCCCACTGTTGTTGCGAAGACCAGCAGGACGGGTTGTCTGTGAGCATCCGGCCGGTGCCACAGACTGTTCTTCTCCAAAGAATGTTTATTCCTGAATTTACATGTGAGTGTATACTTTATTTTGTTTCAATAAAGCCTTATGATTTTACACTATCGGAGCCCTCCCCTTCTCTCTTTATGGTTACACCCTTCTGCTGAGGGCCAGGTTTTTTCCGTGGATCTATCCATCTGTACTGCAGTCCCTGATGTCCCATTCCAGCTACTCATTTTGGCTTTATGGTGGTCCGGAGCAGCAGGACTTAACAGCTCACTCAGACCCTCTGTAACGGGGGGTCATGGGTTTATGGTAAGCGGCCAGGTACTCTATTTATGGTGGTGGACCCAAGCACTTATGTTTCCATATAACTGGACCTTCACTGAATTTTTACACCATACTCGGGTGTTTATATATGGACTAATACTCACAATTTTCTAAAACTTTTGTTGCACAATATATTGCAGCCTTTGTTGCTAGTTTATTAATTTTTGCACACGTCCTTCTTTCATAAAATATATGGTCATATGCATATTTGAAGTTTGTTAAGGTGATGTCTGATCACTTTTATATTTATATTCACTGTGTTTTGTCAATAGCGCGAGTCACAAGTTTATCATTGTTCACGTTGTGTGTTTGTGTCACATATAGGATTCCGCAGCTTGTTTTCTTACAATTTATTTTAATTATCTTTTTGATGCGCAGTTATTTTCACTTTTCTTTTTTTTCTTCTTTTATACCTACCAGGGGTAACCATATATATAAGAAAGTAGTAAAGTTGGAGCGATTTGCCCTTTGTAAACAGATTTGTTTACTTTTTTTTTTTTTTCTTTACCAGGAGCGGGTATTTTTTATAACAGGTTCTTGCTCACACTTTCTCAACTCTTGTCTAGGCGAGAATGATGTTGCTTGTCCCCCTCCCTTCTCACAGCCTCCTGGGACATGTCACTTGTCCTAAAAGGCTGCAGGACCAGTCTCACTGTTCCTGCACAATCTCACACAGGCGCAATGGCAGGGACAGTTGTGATTCCTCAGGAAGTTTAATAAATAATAAAATGCTTTTAAAACCCTGAAAATCAGAAGTGTAATATATTGCAATTTACCAGTCCTTAGAAGTGGGGGCTGTACCGGTTTCTCTTTTTTTTCCTTTCCACCTGTTGATCCTACCAGTGAGCAGCTGTACACAGCCCCTGGGCTTCCCAGGTGGGGGAAAGACACCATGTGCAAGAGCTTTTATAAGTTCTGTGCACTTACTAGATCCTCTCTACACTCTGAAATGACATAGCTATAATCAATCCAGGAAAAAAAGATTAGATAACAAGTGTACATAAATCCAAAGTCCAAAAAAAATGTGCTGTCCTTAATAAATCCTCAGTGTCACAGCATCAGAATCAATTTGCTAAGCGCTTTTGATCTGATAACTTAGTAGGGTCATTTACCTCTGGTGAATGTATCTGTCAGCTTTGGTGTTGAGCACAGGACTGCATTTTAAAGTAATTTTACTAGTTCTTATGAAGATAGATACAATTATATGGAAGATACAAAGTAATACTGTACATTGTTTGTCAACACACTTGAGATGATCACATTTGGTAATTTTTACAGGCTTTTTGTACAGGCGTTTTTGAGTGTTTTTGCAGGTGGGGAGTTACAAGCTACAAAATGTTCAGGTGTGAATGGGACTTTATTGTTTTCAATACGGGAGGCAATAGGGAACATTAATCAATTATGTTGCAAAACACCACTAAACAGGAGCAGCAAAACACATTGTGAGACAGATTTATTACAAGGTTACAGCATGAGTCATCAATTCCTCCTTTTGCTGCTCTAAAGAGACTGAATGACACCTGACCCTGACCACTTTTAATTATGCGCGTCTCATTTTCAGTATTACATTTTAATTTGTTTTAGAACTCTTGCACTTGGCTGCCTAAGAATACAGGAGTATAGAAGCATATGTCTGTAAATGTGTTGCAGAGACTTTGCTGAAGGAGAAGCAGCCTTATTTGCAAATAAGGGTATGTTTAGATGTGTGGCTAAATTGCTGCACCTCTGAAAAAGCGGCCCGCATTCAAAATGCTTTTCAGAGGCATTTGACAGACAGTGATGATGTGACATGATGCTTTTTTACTGCCTGTTTTAACCCTGTAAATGCTGCCACAATGCACTGCATCTGCGTGCATTGCATTCACTTGAATGGGTGGCATTCGGTGGCAATGCAACAGGGGTGATAACACTTTTTACATGGGTACAAAGCATCGGGATCACTGCATATCAGCACCCCCATCCGCCCCCTTTACAGCTTAGAGTGGAACTTTAGTCAGAAAATAAGTACTGCTAGATCACTTCAGGCTGGCCCTCTTTGCAGGTCTGCACATGCTCAATTTCTCTCCATTTTTGGCATTGTGCCGCAAATCAGAGCTACTAGACGCTGATCTGCTGACAGCCTAAATATTTACTGTTACTTTGCGCTCTGGACTTCAGCAGAATGGCGGCCTCCAACAAGAAGAAACAGTAGCAATGCTGGGGGCAATATACAGGACATACTAATTTTGGTGGCATAATTATTAATGTAGATTGTTTGTTCCTTGCTAAAGAAACATAAAGTTCCTATGGGTAAAGTTCCACTTTAAATTAGGCAGCTGGGGGGGGCTAAAAAAAATACAGCTTAAGGGCAAACAAGCGCTACTTGATGAATATGGGTTTTCTGGTCTCAGCACATTTTGTTTTTACTTAATTTGTGCACATTTGTTATCTAATCCTTTATGGGTATAGATATGTCATTTTAGAGTGTGTGGAGGAGTTGTTTTTTGTTTATAGATTTTTAGCAGATGATACACTAACACAATAAATATTTTTTAATAATTAATTTTATCTACTGTAATATTTATTTAAAGGGGAAATTTAATGGATTTAGGACAGTTTTATTTTTTGTGTTTTTTTTTTTTTTTTAAATTTTAAACTGTTGTCCTTGTTAGTGACCATAATAAATCAATGAACAAATCACATAAATCAACATGAAAGCATTAATAGCCACAGTGCTCATCAGTCTACTTCTTAAAGTGTATCTATGGTCAAAATGTAAAATCATGTATTCATCCCATAGCCAAAGAGGAAGTGAGAGGAAATCCCTGCAAATGAAGGGAATTCCTTGGGGACCCCCAGGTCATCTGAACTAGTGTCTTCATTTGAACATTTCCCCTCTATTACTTTTCTGGGGAACCCAAAATGTGGGATTTTATTTTACTTTTACTCTTAATGATACTGGTAAACAGGACAAATAGAGAAGGTAAATCTCCATAAAGGGGGCAAAGACAGCAATAAAAACTGACAAGTTTTCTAATCCCCCTGCACACTATCCAAAACTAAAAAGTTACAAGTTGACAATAAAACCTAGAAGCTGACTGGTAAATATGTTCAGCTGCACCAGATTCTGTGTGCACCAGTTTTAGTAAATCTCCCCTTGAATTTCTAATATTTCTAGCCTACCCCTATTAATATGAATGATCTTGACGTTTATTCCATTTAAATACCTGACTCAATGGGACATAATCATGTTCCAGACATCTGGCCCAAACTCTATTTTGGCATCTGCTTTCTGGAAGACCCACTGCGTTTACTTCCCAAAACATATATTTGAAGGCTTAAAGTGTACATTAGAATTTCAGACTTAGTGGTTGTAAACCTCAGGCATGAAATATAAGCAAGCATTTCCCTCCATAGTGTGTGCTCGTTTGGGCCAAGACCAAGTGTCATTTCTGCTGTTTGCTGCCTTATTTCCCTGCTATAAGCATGCATCACTTCTGATAAGTTTTCCTGACACCAAGAGAAAAATGGTGACAGGGGAGGGCACATCATGTGATTGACAGCCCCAGCTCTGTTCCTGTGTTGTGTGAGGGGGAAGGGGGGTGTCCCTTCCCCCCAATCAGCTCTAAGAGCTCTCCTCACTGATGTAACTTCAGCTTCCCGTCCCCTGCTTTTCTTTTTAGAGCTGAAAGATCATGTGTATATTGTGCACTTTACTTGAATGTAGGGGACAGAAGGCTGCAAAAAAATAGGTACAATGTATAGCAAAGGGAAGACACATACAGGAGAGGTACAACAGCTGCCCACCCCAAAACAAATTGTGTAACATGGGAAGGTTCCCCCAGGGGGGCTTTAAAACAGCAATACAAGTAATTCAAAAAGGAATTATATAAAAATATTTTATTTGGAAACAAGTATACTCTGGTAGGGGGATAACAAAAACATTTCACATTTAGAGAAAGAAAACACAGAGTTACAGCATCCGATATCAATGGTCTGTTGTGATGATGACCCGATGCATTTCGACCCATATGGTCTTCTTCAGGGGGTTGGTTGGCTGTAAAGAGATATATTTAGTATCTCAAAAGAAGGAAATATTCCAACATGTATTCAGTTTCATATATACAAGGTATAGTTACCACTGAAAGGTGAAAAGAGAGATCTCCTAACAGAAATTTAAAACCGTTAGATGATCCCTGAGGGTCCATATCCATCCGTGTCCCAAAGGCGGGAAAGGCCCGATCTGATGCGACTTGCAAGCAGTCACGCTGAGGACACCCTCAGAGGGTAAGGGAGGCCAACACCTGCAGCAAATTCAAAATGATATCGATACATCAAAAGGGGATTCCAAAAAGTCCTAACATTTTGCAAAATATCAAATGGATTCCAAATATTTGTTATCAATATATGTCTCCTTTATGAAGATCTTATTAAGTTTACAACATTAAATGCCGAACTGGTTCCACGTGTTTATTTGGTATTAATATGTTCATATATTATTATAATAATTAATTTGTGTTAATTTGATGAAGTGTATGTATGTTGTTCCGACAATAGTATGGTGTTGTGTAGAAGGGAGAAGCTGATGTGATGGGTGTGGATAAAGTGGTTGCGTTGTGTGAGGACGTAAAAGGGAAGAAAATATAGTGAATCCAAGGTGAAATTAACAATGAGACATGAGCATGTGAAGCATGGGTAGTGCTGTGAGGAGTGAAGGAGTACTGGAACCTACGGAATACAACTTGAAAAAGTGTATGACATGCTAATGAATGTAAAATAAAGTAAATGAGAAAACATGTGAGAAAAAAAGGCAGATGCTAATGAGGGAGTGTGTGTGGGGAAGAAAAGTCAAACAAGACAGTACAGGTATGCTGTGGTAGTGATGATAACTAATGAAAGCAGTGCAAACGCACAACCCATAAATAGAGTCTGACAACATTATCATTATTATTATACAGGATTTATATAGCGCCAACAGTTTGCGCAGCACTTTACAACATGAGGGCAGACAGTAGACTTACAACACAAATCAATACAGGAGGGATCAGAGGGCCCTGCTTGTTAGAGCTTACAATCTAGAAGGGAGGGTCAAGTGGAAACAAAAAGGTAATAACTGTGGGGGATGAGCTAATGGAGAAAATGAAAATACAGTTGTTAGGTGTGGGTAGGGCAGGCTTCTCTGAAGAGAAGGGTTTTCAGGGATCGGCTAAAAGCTAATAAAGTAGGAGATAAGCGGACAGATTGGGGTAGGGCATTCCATAGGATTGGAGAGGCTTTGGAAAAATCCTGGAGGCGAGCATGGGAGGAGGTGACGAGGGAGCTAGAGAGCAGGAGGTCTTGAGAGAAATGAAGAGAATGAGTAGGTTGGTATTTAGAGACTAGGCTAGTGATGTAGCTGGTGTTGTAGCTGACAACATGGACCTAAGTATATGTATAAATGCTATAAATCAGGATAAAGTACCTAGCTACAACTATACAATGAGCCAGACACTCTATAAACAGAAGCAAAGATGCAGTATCGAATCTAATATGTATTTTTTTTTTTTTTAAAGATGGTAACCTGAAAAGGCAAATTGGGAATCGACAATGGTTATATGAAGTACTTACATAAAGCCATTCGTGTAGAATGACTATAAGTTCAGAGATGCATGGGATCCTGTCTTGATCCACCTGCAACCTAATATTAATTATAGGGCTTTCTGAATTCCACTAATAGGCTGCAGGCGGAAGTGACGATGGTGATCGGGGCTTTACATCTTCCGGGACGCCGAGGCAGTCACGCTATGGCCACTCCATCAGCGGCCAGGATGCCACATCTTGGAGGTGGAGGGAGTGGTTGGCACCTGCAGCCTATTAGTGGAATTCAGGAAGCCCTATACAACATACATACACTTCATCAAATTAACACAAATTAATTATTATAATAATATATGAACACATTAATACCAAATAAACATGTGGAACCTGTTCGGCATCTAATGTTATAAACTTAATAAGATCTTCATAAAGGAGACATATATTGATAACAAATATTTGGAATCCATTTGACATTTTGCAATATGTTAGGACTTTTTGGAATCCCCTTTTGATGTATCGATATCATTGGGAATTTGCTGCAGGTGTTGGCCTCACTTACCCTCTGAGGGTGTCCTCAGCGTGACTGCTTGCAAGTCGTATCGGATTGGGCCTTTCCCACCTTTGGGACACGAATGGGTATGGACCCTCAGGGATCATCCAACGGTTTTAAATTTCTGGTTAGGAGATCTCTCTTTTCACCTTTCAGTGGTAACTATACCTTGTATATATGCAATTGAATACATGTTGGAATATTTCTTTCTTTTGAGATACTAAATATATCTCTTTACAGCCAACCAACCCCCTGAAGAAGACCATATGGGTCGAAATGCATCGGGACATCATCACAACAGACCAATGATATGCGATGCTGTTACTCTGTGTTTGCTTTCTCTAAATGTGAAATGTTTTTGTTATCCCCCTACCAGAGTATACTTTCTGATACGGCAACATGCTATTGACCTCACATGTTTCCAAATAAAATATTTTTATAATTCCTTTTTGAATCACTTGTATTGCTGTTTTAAAGCCCCCCTGGGGAAACCTTCCCATGTTAAACAGGTACAATGTATGTAGGAGGATTTGTTTCATTCCTGTGTATCACCTGAGGCCAGTCACTTCACTGGGTATATGTAAGGTTTACAACCACTTTACATGGCAAGATTTAATAAAATGTATGAATTCAGAATCTGGTGCAGCTGTGCATGGTAGCCAAAAGGCTTCAAACTTCAACTTGTTCAATTCATCTTTAGCAATAGAACCTAGAAGCTGATTGATTTCTATGCAGAGCTACACCAGAGTTTGCACTCTCCAGGTTTAGTAAATAACCCCCAAAGTGTACATCCAGTCAAAAGTACTTCTGTCCAGAATCCCCCCCCCCCCCAATATCCTGTTTTGCTGATATGACAGTTTAACCAGAGAGGAAGTCAGGAAAAATTTCCAATGGTAACATAACTAAAATGCTGTCTGTGCTTTGTATATTTGTAGATTTTCCCTAAAACTGTTGTCAGTGAACAGATAGCATGGGGAAACCTGACAGGTATTATAACTAAGCTCTTACCAAAAATAAATAAAAACCTCATCAAGCTAACCTGAAGCATGAAGTCCCTCATTAGGCAAGTATTGGAGAAAGCGGAGCACAACCGGGGAGAAGACTGGTTGAGGAGATAATTACATGCAGCTGAAGATGGACGGTTAGAGCACTTGGAGGACAAAGAACTTACCACTCAACCTGAGGAGGAGATCCTAAGCCCTCCGCCCACTGTCAAAAAGCCACCTGCCACTGAGAAGTTGACCGCTAGAGCGTTCCAACATCCATGCCCTCAGAGAGGAAGGAAGCTCACTGCAAGAGTAAGGACATCCACAGGAAGAAATACAAGGAACCAAAGAGGAGCCATGTGACATCACAGCTGGAGGACTTAATTTCCAAAGGAAGAATAGGAGCGCATTCTCTCCTTCACCTGTTAGGTGCTCAAGAGACAGAAACAAAGGAAGAGCTCCTGCCCACAAGAATAAAGCAATGCCTGCAGTGTACTCCAGAACTGAGGAGGAGCGGTCTCCTTCTTCAAATTCGGCTTCTACGGCAAAGGAGCATAATTCAATAGCAGCCTCAGTGCCATCTAGTACTTCATCAGCTGACAGCAGGTATGCTCAATCTTCTGCAATACCAACTAATGGTACACAGAATTCCTCAGAAGCCAGTGATTCTGCTGGTATAGGTGAGTTTTCACAACCAAATATGATATATAATTTATTTATTTCTTTATCTATTATTGCTAAAAAGAAAAAAAATCCCAATCAGTCACTAATAATCAGGCAGTGGCTGAAGTTTGGTCTTCATCAGTGTCTGATAATATTGGCAAACCATTTTCTCCTTTAGTCACTCTACCTATTGTGTCCACTACAATTGGTTCTATGGATAATTGCAGAAACATTGATGTCCTTAACCGTTTGCCGCCCACCGGCCGTCATATGATGGCCAGGCGGAACGGTCCTCGTTCTAGGTGGGCGTCATATGACGTCCGTCCATTTAAACAGGGAATGCGCATGATTGTGTGTGCGCATCCCTGTTCCTTCGGTGGCGGCGCGTCACGGAGACACCGCTCGCCACCGAGGGGATGAACAACCATTGGGCATGGCTGTTTACCACCTGGTTGGCCGTGATGAAGTCACAGGCGATCACAGATGGTACCGCCCCACATTGCATGGTGCATGCACGCGATCGTGAGCGCGCTTGCTCGTCGGTGGCAACGTGTTCCCAGGAACACTGCTCATCACTGACGCTGGTAAACAGCCATTGGCCGGTGGCTTTTTATCACGTGATCAGCTGTGATCCAGCCGATCACTAAATGTAAATACAGAGCAGTAACGAGATGTTACCGGATTCTCCTCCTCACACACCGATCGTGTGTGAGAAGGAAATTGCGGTAACATCTTGTTACAGCTTACAGTGTACACCAAGCACACTGATTTCCCCCCCAATAAAGAGGACCTGTCACCACCCTTAAAAGTACCTGTCACAGTTCATCCGAGTACCCGAATACCTGTCACAGTCCATCTGAGTACCCGAGTACCTGTCACAGTCCATCAGAGTACCCGAGTATCTGTCACAGTCCATCAGAGTACCCGAGTATCTGTCACAGTCCATCTGAGTACCCGAGTATCTGTCACAGTCCATCTGAGTACCCGAGTACCTGTCACAGTCCATCTGAGTACCTGAGTACCTGTCACAGTCCATCTGAGTACCTGTCACAGTTCATCTGAGTTCCCGAGTACCTGTCACAGTCCATATGAGTACCAGAGTACCTGAGTACCTGTCACAGTCCATATGAGTACCCAAGTACCTGAGTACCTGTCACAGTCCATATGAGTACCCGAGTACCTGAGTACCTGTCACAGTCCATATGAGTACCTATCACAGTTCATATGAGTACCTGAGAACCTGTCACCACCCTTCAGAGTACTCGAATACCAATCACCAGCCCATCAGAGTACCCGAGTACCTATCTGTAGCCCATCAGAGTACCCGAGTACCTATCTGTAGCCCATCAGAGTACCCGAGTACCTGTCACCAGGCCATCAGAGTACCCGAGTACCTGTCACCAGGCCATCAGAGTACCCGAGTACCTGTCACCAGGCCATCAGAGTACCCGAGTACCTGTCACCAGGCCATCAGAGTACCCGAGTACCTGTCACCAGGCCATCAAAGTACCCGAGTACCTGTCACCAGGCCATCAGAGTACCCGAGTACCTGTCACCAGCCCATCAGAGTAACCGAGTACCTGTCACCAGCCCATCAGAGTACCCGAGTACCTGTCTGCAGCTCATCAAGTTACCCGAGTACCTGTCTCCAGCCCATCAGAGTACCCGAGTACCTATTTGCAGCCCATGCCTCATAGAGTATACGTTGGGGTGTTTGCTTTCCAAAATGGGGTAATTTTGTTGGTAATTCCATTGTCCTGGTGCTCAAGGACCTTCAAAAGTGTGATAGGTAGGAATGAAATGAGATGTGTAATTTATGCTCCTAGAATGCCTGAAGGTACTACTTCAATGTTGGGCCTCTGTATGTGGCCAGGCTGTGTAAAAGTCTCACATATGTGGTATCGCCATACTCGGGAAGAGTAGCAGAATGTATTTTGGGGTGTCATTTTTGCTATATACATGCTATGTGTTAGAAATATCTTGTATATTGACAACTTTGTGTAAAAAAATGCGTTTTCATTTTTTTCCCCACATTTTCCAAAAACTTCTGGAAAAAAATGAACCATTCAAAAGACTCATTATTCCTCTTAAATTATATGTTGGGGTGTTTGCTTTCCAAAATGGGGTAATTTTGTGGTCAATTCCATTGTCCTGGTGCTCCAGGGCCTGTGCTCAAAAGTGTAATAGGTGGTTGAGAAATGAGATGTGTCATTTATGCTTGTAAAACGCCTGAAGGTGCTACTTCAATGTTGGTCCTCTGTATGTGGCCAGGCTGTGTAAAAATTTCACACATGTGATATCGCCAAACTCGGGAAGAGTAGCAGAATGTATTTTGGGGTGTAATTTGTTGTATGCATATGCTGTGTGTGAGAAAAACCCTGATAATATGACAATTTTGTAAAAAAAAAAAATCTTAATTTTGCAAAGAATCGTGGGAAAAAATTACAACTTAAAAAACTCACTATGCTACTTACTTAATAACTTGGAATGTTTACTTTCTAAAAAGGGGTCATTTGGGGAGTATTTTTACTTTCCTGACTTGTTAGTGTCTCAAGAAATGAGATACACCTGATGTACTGAAGGCCTGATCAGATGTGATCAATTTTCAGTGATTGGCACCATAGTTTGTAGACTCTATAACTTTCACAAAGACCAAATAATATACACTAATTCAGGTTATTTTTACCAAAGATATGTAGCAGTATACATTTTGGCCAAAATTTATGAAGAAAAATTACTAATTAGCAAAATTTTATGACAGAAACAAAGAAAAAGGCATTTTTTCACAAAATTTACGGACTTTTTTATTTATAGCACAAAAAAAAAAAACCCACTAGTGATTAAATACCACCAAAAGGAAGCTCTCTTTGTGAGAAAAAAAGGATGCAAATTTCATACGGGTGCAGTGTTGCATGACTGAGTAATTGTCATTTAAAGTGTGAGAGCACTGAAAGCGGAAAATTGGTCTGGGCAGGAAGGGAGTGTAAGTGCACTGTATTGAGGTGGTTAAATCACAAAAGTATGTTTAAGGGAGGCATTGCCATGTGCAATTTTTCCTTTGGGTATGCATTTGCCAATGAGTGTAAAAGGAAAAATATAGAAAGGCTAATTCAAAGATATTTTGCTACCTTCAGCAAAAAAGTTCAATATCAGATTGAGTAGATAAGAAAGGTGAGGCTAAGTTCGAAGATGGACATACTAGGACAGTCTCTCTCTTATCAAGGAATCTGTATTAGATATCAAATAAAATATAATATAGGCCTGAGTTAATCAATAGTTCATTCTTGCATCATGAACTTTCCAAGACCTTTTGAAGTAGCTAAAACAAGAAAGCTAAGAATGACACATAGTTACATAGTTACATAGTAGGTGAGGTTGAAAAAAGACACAAGTCAATCAAGTCCAACCTATGTGTGTGATTATGTGTCAGTATTACATTATATATCCCTGTATGTTGCGGTCATTCAGGTGCTTATCTAATAGTTTCTTGAAGCTATCGATGCTCCCCGCTGAGACCACTGCCTGTGGAAGGGAATTCCACATCCTTGCCGCTCTTACAATAAAGAACCCTCTACGTAGTTTAAGGTTAAACCTCTTTTCTTATAATTTTAATGAGTGGCCACAAGTCTTGTTAAACTCTCTTCTGCGAAAAAGTTTTATTTCTATTGTAGGGTCACCAGTACGGTATCTGTATATCGAAATCATATCCCCTCTCAAGCGTCTCTTCTCCAGAGAGAATAAGTTCAGTGCTCGCAACCTTTCCTCATAACTAAGATCCTCCAGACCCTTTATTAGCTTTGTTGCCCTTCTTTTAACTCACTCCATTTCCAGTACATCTTATAGTTACATAGTATCATGACACAATCATTTGTCTATCTATAATGTGACATCCCATACTCTGTTCTAAATCAGCCACACTGACAAAGTTGCTAATATCGATAACACTGTTGACCAAACATGTATGTGCTTTCTACACTGTATAAATACCTCAGTCTAAGAGAAACTATTGGCCATTCTCCCCTGGAGAATGGTCCATGCATGTGTATGTCTGAATAAGCACCTCTCTGTTCACCATAAGACAAGTGGTTTTGACTGAATTCCATGGCATGTTTGGTTAATGATTGGCTTCAAGCATTCAAAAACCACCCAGATCAATGCAATGGACTTTTCGAACACTTAGAAACTGTTCTCAAAGCTTATAAAAATTTTGGAGGGATGGGACGGTATTTTTACGATAAATCTTTTTGTTAAAAGAAGGCAGTTTATCTTTCTTTGAAGTGGGGAATGAAGGTTGTAGACCTTTGGCTGAATCGTATCTTACCGCAAAGACCTGTGCCCTTCAAACAACCACAAGCCATTTCAGGTCCTTTTACATTCAGAAAAGGGATATGATTTGTATTTAACAAAATACAATGCAGATGGGCTTCAGCTTGTAAGTACATCCTGTTAGTAGGTGTTTCAAAACAGCAAATGTTTCAGCCCCTAGTCAGAAATATATTATTCCAAAAAGTCTGCACGCTAGTGAGGCTGGAAAAAAATGCTTTCTTAATTAATGCTATACCCAGACAAGGCAAACCCTCAGCTACTAATTGAGGGTTTTAGTTTAGGTTTCAAAATCCCTACTTTTACAAGCTTATGATGTACATTGGTACATAGTTGAAAATCAGTCGACAAATATTACCCTATAGTGAAAGAAAAGATTTTTAAAGAAATAGAAGGACATGTCGCTGGTCCATTTTTTTTCTACGCTATTTAAATATTCCCAGATTTCATTGTTAGGTATAATTCCCTAAAAAAAATAGCATAATTCTTATCAATTAATTAATCATTCCCAAAAGGCTCCACACTCAATGGTGATATTGATAGTACCCTAACTTCTGTATCCTATGCATCTTTTGATTCAGCAATACACAAGATAAAACAATCTGGTAGGAATGCTCTTCTAGCTAAAACAGATATCAGGTCTGCTTTTAGACTTTTGTGCATTGCAGGAGAAGCCTTCAACTCGTCAGGATTTTACTTTGATAACACCTATTTTTTCAATAAATGCATGACAATGGGTTGTTCACTTTCATGTTCTTATTTTGAATCTTTTTCCTCTTCTTCGGAATGGGCTTTGATTTCTGAGTCTGGTTTCGATAAAATACTACATTATTTGGACAATTTCCTTTTTATCGGTCCTGCTAATTCCCTACTTTGTTTATAATCTTAATAGCTATTTTGTTTATTGTGTCACAATTTTGGGATACCGGTAGCCCCTGAAAAAGCTGTTCTACCTATTGAATCTCTTACATTTTTAGACATTTGTTTTGACACTTCTGTGTTGGAACACAGATTACTACCCGAAAAAGTATAGAAAAGCAAAAGCTTAATTGCTGTCATTTTATGAAAAAAGAAAGTCCTATTACATGGAATACATGGAATCCTTCCTTGGCTTACTAGCTTTCACATCAAGGATAATGCCAGTGGGCTGCATATTTTCTAGATGATTTTCATATAATCCTGGTAAATTGAATAATGTAGAAGATGTATTATATCTAGTTTCCAGATAGATCTTTTCGGTGTCCACCTTTGAGAATTGATTTAGCTATCAGCAATTCCATCAAAATTTCCTTAGCTCCAAATACGTGGACAGATTATTCCGTAGCATGGAATAAATTGAAGGGTTTTACTTCAGGTTTTGGTTTATCTCCAGAGGTAGCTTTTGAACAAACTTTCAATTTGTATCCCATGTAATGCATTATAATTTATCTTATAGTCATATAGTTAAAACGTTAGTGGGGATTTCTGTTTCCTTAAGATTCTAAATAGTTAAATAGTTACTTTATGATCAAACAGGTTTCAAAAGGTTATAGCAAAAAATCATCTTATACCCGATTCTATAAGATTTATTTCAGTGGAATTATTAAAAAAAGGGTTATTTCACATGTTACTTTTGTAGGTATTTTTACATTATTCAGCTTTATTGTTTACTACTGCTTTTATTTTAGCATTTTTGCAGCCCTTTGGATATCCAAGCTGGTGCCAAATAATAAAAATGAAGGACCAGGTATTTGCATGGTCTTATCAGATGCATGCCTTTCTGTTTATATTTGGAAATCTAAGTCTGATCAAGTTGGGATTCGATGGGTTAAAATCATATGCTTGTACTGAACCTGATATATGCCCAATGATGTCAGTTAATAGGTATTTGAGATACCCCATTATTCAGGTATATATTTAATTCACGAGAACAAATCGCCATTGACTAAATTCCAATTTAATTTAGTCTTTTAAAAAATGCTTATCGGCTCCTAAATTAAATAATTTTTCTTCCCACTCATTTAGAATAGGAGCAGTGACTGAGGCAGCTAGATTAGGCCTGGACCAAGCTGTGATCAGAAATATTGGAAGGTGGCAATACAATCGTTTTAAGCTTTATGTTTGTCCTAATTTGTGTATTTAATTTTAGTTAATAAAACTATTGTCTGGATCATTGCACATTTCTATATATTCTGGGCACACAAAGGGGCTGATTATCTTATTTACACAGAAAAGTTAAATATGGATCTTTAACGATTCCAGGTTTATTGGAAAGGTATTAGGAGTTTATGTTGGGATAAGCTTTATTATTTATTATCCAGTCTATTTAAATAATACATTTAGGAGGAAATGATATTGATAAGATGAAAACTTTAGATATGTTGTTCATCATTAGACAGTATCTTCATCGCTTTAAGAGTATGTCAGTAGACACAAAAATTGTTTTGCTCTGAAATAGTTCCGCATTTATTATGATTCTCTTCTACAAATTATAAGTATTTCGAAAAATATAGGGATTCAGATGTAGAAGGTGATTAAGAAGGTTTTTATCAGCAAGATGGAGTAGCATTTGATGTTTTTCATTTAGATCTAAAGAGCTGTAAAGAAAAGTTTTTGGTGCTAGGGTGATGCCGGTCTTGTTTTTTAAGACCGGCTAGTGGAACTAGTATTTCATTTTTGTGGCGGTATTGCTTAAGTTATAATAACTAAGCAAAAAACGTGCTAAAACCGATAAACGTGCCGTGCTGTGTAAACCAATCCTAGTGAATGTATATAAAACTCAATATATGCTCATTTAACAATGATAATCACTCAAAAACAATTAATTGCAACTATACATATTATATCATGCAGTGAATAAGTGCTGAATAAAGTCCTTTAAAGTGCCATTCAAGTATTCCACACGTGACTGGATTATTTGATAAATCACAATTGATGATAAACTTTGCGATGCAATCTGATGTGCTTCAACAAAAAACCACAACCAAATTATTTGCAACATAATTTGAGTGTGTCGTGTCTTTATTTTATGATATGTTGTTATTATATGTATTTATGCCTCCTACGGCCCGATGATGTAGGAGGCTAGGAGATCTGCCAGGAAATCAGTAGCATCAATACACAACAAAGAATTTATAAAAAATGCATAGCTATTTGTCCATTGAATCTGGACATTTGTTCTGTGCGCGAAGAGAAAAAAATGATTCTTCTTTTACATCACTAATGCTGAGGAGAAAAGGAAATGCATATGTCCTTGTAACAACAGATACAATGTAATAATTCTAGAACATGTAAGGGAAATTAGAAAATAAATGTAACCATTGGTCATTTTGTTGTGAACAATGGCACAGATTTTCTCCCAAAGGCTCCATTCACATACCGCATAGCAGGAATGTGGGTTCTCGCTAGCAATTTAGAAAACGCAATTTACATGAGTTTCCATATGCAGCACATAAGGCAGCCCATTCATTTAAACGGGCTGCCCTATGCAGGTTTGTCATGCCAAAGAAGATCAGGGATGAAATTTTGGCCCTGAGTCAGGTGCGATTTTACACACGCATTTTGTTGCTGGACAATCATGGCAAAATCACACCACATTTAGGGAGCCATATAATATTTTGTTCCACCCAGACTGTATGAAGGGGGATTTTGGCACCAGTTACACTATTAAAGATTTTAGACCTTTATTAATCTATTATACATAGATTTTATGTTTTGTGGTGAGCCAGGAAGCCATTAGGCCACTTAATGACCTTGTTCTTCTGAAAACTTCAAATGCACTGCAGGTGCAGTTGCTCTAGATCTGAGGGGAAGAAGCTCTGCTGATTTCTATCATCCAATCATGTACAAGCAAAAATGCAGTACAGTTAGATCTAGAGCAACTGCACTTGTAGGTGCACTTGCAGTGCACAGACTATTTACCTTTAGTACATCAACCCCATTGGGCAGAGAAGACAACACTCATTCCAAATAAAGCTGTGTCTTATCAGCTCACCTTTGAGCTTAAGGAAGGTAGCACTTTCATCATTATTTTATCTGTCAATACTGGAAAATCTACTTAAAAGGACACAAATGTTACCACACATGTTATAACCCTTAATAGACATAAGATTCAGGTTCGGAGTCCTAGGAAAACCCAGGTCTTTTGGCATTTGTGCATATGGCAAAATACTTGACCATCAGAATCCCAGGCTGCTGTAATGTAAACACACAGCTGGGGATCACAGGAAAACCCACTGACCAAATTACATTCCTGCAATGAAAGTCCTTGTTCGGGTATTTGGCATTATAGATATTAGTATTCTGTCTTTCTCTCAAAATGCTCTCCTGCAGTTCACCTTTCATGTGTACTTCCAGTGGAGACAAAGCAGTCATGCTGATGCTCATTGTGCAGGATTGTTTTACCACTGACACCATCAGGAAGCCCACTTTGCGCAATACCTGGCAGCTTGCACTGGACCACATGCAGGCACACAAGAAGTGGCTGGAAAGAGGCCAGGAGATCTGTCAGGAAATCAGTCGCATCAATATACAACAAAGAATTACAAAGTATTTTCTTAAAGAAAAATATAATGGCAATTGCTTATGGTCTACTGGGCAAAGGCAAACTAAATATCATTCAGTTAGGGTTTACATTTCCTTTTTTTCCCTAAAACAGCTATCACTAAACATATTGTCTCTTGATGATGACATGCATAGGGGTGTGGCCTACATGGTGATGCGAGCACGCATGCCAATTGCTATTCTCCATGTTGGATGCTGGCTGGGAGTTAATTGTACAGTATATGTGCTGTGACTCTGCAATCCATGTGAGTGTAACCTTATGTATAAACAAAGTCTGATCGAGGTTTTTACACTATTGCGAACCTTTATGTTTTTTGTATGAGATACTGTTACATCCACTCAGGGGAGGAGTCCGTTACCATGAGCCTTGGTGTGTATAGCTGGGCGGATGATTGTATAGCAGAAACTTAGAGTAGTACATATTAGCCTTTCAAGACCATTCATATCTGGAGGGTTGTGGGGCTCTGGTAAGCCTTTTTAGAGCCTTTATTAACATGAGGTGGAATGGTGAAAGTAGTGGCTTTTCTGTGAAAAACAACACGTTTCCATAATGGATGCACTTAATTCGCGGATCAATCTCCACCAGTTTTTTCCAGCTGGACTGTTTTTTTCAAACTATTTTGTGTTTGTTATTATTTATCATTCACAGATCTATATAGACACTTTTTAGGTGATATTTGTGCTGTTTACTATATTTGAGATATAGTGCTGCCTTGTTTCTGAATAATTCTGTATATGCCTGTTATACCCAGACATTAGGCTGGCATTTTTTTTTTTTTTTTTTTTTGAAGGTGGTGAGCTTTTGGTGGTTTGGTGGTTTTTGTTTTTTCTTTTGACCAAACATATGAGCTCATGTTATGGTGACAACCATGACATTTTGCATTTTGCCATCACTTTGCATCTCAGTGATAATGGTCACTAGGACAAATATATAGGGTAAAACTCAGTGTGGACCTGGCAGAGCTTCTCAGTCTTCCTCACTCTATCCTAAAGAATCCTTTATCCTATCCTTTAAGGTGCTCAGCAGTACATTCCTCTTTGGCCATACAGCTTATTTCTCTCTCCCTCACAATGACAGAATGCAGGGAGAGGAGAATAGAAAGAAGGACTGTGATTAGCTGTTGCAACCTCAGACTATACCCACTCCTGGGTATAGGCCAACAAGGCCAGGAAAATTCATATTGGCTACTTCCACCGCCATACTGAGTCCTGCCTGAACCTGGGGAGAAACATTTGAGGAGAGACCAGGGAGGGTCCCCTTTGTGCTGCTTGGACCTGTGGGAGACAGAGAGTCTGGGGACAGGGCTTTGTGCTTGCTTTGGGGCTGCTGCTAAGTCTAGAGGAGAGGACTCAATATGCTGCAGGAGGCTTTGATGCCTGGGGTAGAAGTGCAACATGCAAAAAATCTGAAAAAATAGGAAATAAACCCTAGAGCTGGAGGGTATGGCACATGTAGACACAGTCTTCTTCTCTAATGCCCCGTATACACAAGCGAAATTTCTGTCGGAAAAATCTTGGATGGTTTTTCCGACGGAATTCCACTCAAGCTTGGCTTGCATACTCACGGTCACACAAAAGTTCTCTGAACTTTCGACTGTCAAGAACGCAGTGACGTACAACACTATGACAAGCCGAGAAAATGAAGTTCAATGCTTCTGAGCATGCGTCGAATTGTTTCCGAGCATGCGTAGGAATTTTGCGCGTCGAAATTGGTACAGACGATCAGAATTTCCGATCGGAACTTTTTCCGACTGAAAAATAGAGAACCTGCTCTTAATCTTTTGCTGGTGGGAATTCTGCCAGCAAAAGTCTGATGGAGCATACACACGGTCGGAATTTCCAACCAAAAGCTCACATTGGGCTTTTGCTGGCGGAATTTCCGATCATGTGTACGGGGCATTAGGCTTTTGTTGGTGACTTGCAGGTGCCGAGATTAGGAAGGGAAAAGCCACCCCCGCTTCTGTGATACTGGGGACAAGTGGCCATCAGCTGGCCTGTCCTGGCAATAAGGCAGGACACAGAATGGGAGTTTTTCAGCTAGGCTTCTAGTCTACGGGTCTGACACTCACTAGGAACAACATTTTACCAAGCTGCTCAGTGTGTTTTAACCTACAGGGGATCCTTTGCTAAAAAGGTAAACCTAACTCTAATGAATAAATGCTAGGGTTGGTAAATAAGTTTATTATATGTTAGGTTGTGAGCACAAACCAAATGCATGCTACACATGAAGAACTTGTAGTTTCCATAGCATCACACCATATGGTAACGTCACAAGTTATATGACTCTTGTGTGAAAACATTTATAAACAGACCCCATAGTGTGTAGGTGAAAGTGACCATAATGTAAAAGTAAAAGTTAATTTGTAAGAGGACTGCCTAAGGTAACCACTCCCTCTATACTACTTGTGACCTGACCAGGAATACCTACTGCAATACGGAGGGAGACTCCCAGACAGCCAAGGCTGTCGTGCACATCACTGGATCGAGTGGGAGCTCAGGTAAGTATTAGGGGGCTAAGGGGGGCTGCTGCATACAGAAGGTTTTTTTTTAATCTTAATGCATAGAATGCATTAAGATAAAAAAAACCTTCTGCCTTTTTTAAGAGTGATAATCATTTCGTCATATGCATTGATTCAATCACTTGTTATCAGTGGCAAGTGATAACCAAGACCTGTTCTAGCTGTCCCAATCAACCATTTTTTCTACTTGTTGATTGGTATGGGCTATAAAAACAGTTCTTATTAAATATTCCAAAATATATAAAGGCATCTTCTGTATTGCGTAGTACAGAGTTTCTCATTATCATGCATCACAAGCTGAAAGTTGTTCTTTAGATGAGCAATAATTATACAATATATGTAACATACATTTATGTTTAATTCTGCATGTTTTTGAAAGTGTGAAGAATTACAGTTGGTAAAATCATAGTTATTAAATTAAAGTGGGCCATCGTAAAAATAGCAGTACAGAAAACCTTTTAAGGCTTGTCTGTGAATGTTCTCATTTAGGCTTTTTAAGGCTTAGTCCACCCCCAATCAGATATTTCTGTTTTTGGAAGATGCTAAAGAATTGGAGTACATAAAGCTATCAGTTTTTTTCTTTCTGCTGTCTGTGTCAACGTGGTGAGATTTCTCTTCTCTTCGTGAACCAGAGACACAGCAAGTAACTGGAGATTTCTCCAAAGTAAGGGGATCCAGTAGCGATCACTGCATTAAATCATTGTAGAATATGTAGAAATACATATGTAGAAGAATACAAATCGACCTAAACCGAGGGGAAATTGGGGGGATATTTATTACAGCAAAAAGTAAAACATATTACTTTTTTTTTTTTCCAAAATTGTCGCTCTTTTTTTGTTTATAGCGCAAAAAATAAAAATTGCAGAGATGAGCAAATACCACCAAAAGAAAGCTCTATTTGTGGGAAAAAAAGTACGTCAATTTTGTTTGGGTACAACGTCGCACGACCGCCCAATTGTCAGTTAAAACGACACAGTGCCGAATCGCAAAAAGTGCTCTGGTCAGGAAGAGGGTAAAATCTTCCGGGGCTGAAGTGGTTAACAGTGGTTTACAATGCAGCAGTACAGGCACCTTGTTAAGCGACACAAGTCAGGGTGTCATTGTTCATACACCACGTCTGCCTGGGAAGCAACAAGTGCAAAAACATGCACTAGGTGGGCCCTAGAGAGCGACACTGCCTTGTCATTAGGAAATAACAAAAAACTACCACAGCAAAACAATACAAATGGCATTTGCAATGGCATTACAGTCTACCTACTCCCTTTACTGCAGGGATGCCTTGCTTAACCACTGGCCAGTGGGACTATGTAGAGAGTCTGCTGGCTAGTGGCGGCCCGTTCATAGGGGACGCACGGGCGCCACCCCCCCAAAGCTGGTCACCAAACAAAAAAACAAAAACACAAGGCCCTTTAAGTGCATTGTTTACGGGCCCTGGACACAGTGCACTATGGGTAGCGTGACATCTATGCAATCACGTGATTGCAGGCGACACGCTTAATTTGCCTGGTTTTGGGAGTCCTTGTGGCACAAAGCATTACACTGAAACACTCCCATCTTCCAGCCATTGTCCTTGTAGTGGGGTTTTCTATTGGCACCGACGTAAGACATGGGGCTGTGCTTTCCCCAGAGGCGCGTCATCACTTCCGGTTTCCCCTGGCCCAGTGTCCGCAGCCCAATCCACAGCCCAGTAAGTGCCAGATTTCCCGTGGGGGTTCTTGTCATCAGCACGCTGGGGGGGAATTCTGTGAAGCTGTCAGAGACACGATTCCAGCAGGGGAGTGGTATGCTGTCAGTCCTGCCAGCCCCACATGGGAGGTGGGGGGGGGTTCTGTCAGTGAGGGGTGGCCACCTGGTTACCGTTCGTGCATCTGGGCTCTACTGAACCATTGCTTTTTTTTTTTTTGCAGTGATGTTATAGCTTTGCAGGACTGTCTGCATGTCTAGCCCAGAGATGCAAGCGTAAAAAGGTACTCTTTTCCCCACATTGCATGCAGTCCTATATACCCTATCTGTAATGCTGATCTATATACCCTATGTGTAATGTGTGTACACTAGCAGCTCCTAAACTTGAATTGTGTTTTTTTGCCAAAGCTCCTAAACTCAACTCCATAAATGCCTATGTGTCAATGTACACATAGGCTTTTAGCAGAATTTAGGAGCTGCTGCAGTTAGGTAAGGTTCAACCTCCATCAAGGCCTTGATTTTGCTGCGTTTTGCATTTTCCTGCAGCTGCAGTAAATGACAGACAAGTGTACATAAAGCCTAAGCCTGGTAACACAGGCTTCCAGTCTAACCCTCTCTGGGCATACATGTGGGAGGGTGCAGCGTGGTGGCAGTATCTCACACGCAGTCCAGATGCAGAAGAAAGATCTACAATACAAGTGCATTGTAATCAAAATATAACAGTTCACAACAAGCGTGGCGGAAGGTGGCCTGACCGGGAACACTGACAGGTGAACAGCAGATTGTAGCAGTGCAGGCCTCAGCCAAACTGACAGCATTTGTCTTGAGGGGCAGAATGTGGCCTGGACGGTCTGTGCCCAAGCTAGGAGGTTTACAGGAGAAGCGATGAATCCCTAAACTTTCCCTACTCATCTGGAACTTTTCCCTACTGCTATCACTGTCCCTGACAGATGGTTGACCTGTCCCTACACTACCCACACGCTAAATGCTTGCCAAACTCAGGAGCCAGGGTCTTAAATAGACTCTGCCCAACCCAAGATGGCCACCAGAGTTACATGGGCTGTCAGCATCCAACTGGAATACAGCACCAGTGACCCATGAAAAAGTAGAGGAACCATTTTTCTCTTGACTTCCTTTGCATTGCCGCTGTGGTTGAGCGCCACCTGCAGAACAGTCCCTGGGCAAATACTGTACTGTCCAGGGATTCTTGCAGTCCAAGCTTCTCCCCATGGTGGGCAGGGCTGAAAATCGCCAGCAACCAATCTTGAGCCATCCTGGTCCAGGCAGCTAATCAGAAGTCTTCCTGCCCCAGGACTGCTAGGGGTGGGTTCTATTCAGCTGTAGCAACAGCCAATCACAGCACAGACCAGCTTCCTCTCTCCCTGCAGCTGTCCATCACAGAGGTGGAAAAAAAGAATAATGTCCCTGCTGCTGTTTATTTTGTCAGCACTGCTGGGCAAGCCCAGCCTAGTACTACATTTATATGATCATATCAGATCATAAAACAACTACAGGTCACAAACAGTCTGTTGTTACCTGCTTGTAGGCACCTCCTGGCCGGCATTGGGGTATTTTGCCCATTGAAAAGGCATGCATAGCTAATAGTGAAATGCATGTTTACATTACAATCATTTCAGTGAATGACTGTTTGGCAAGCAGATCTGACTACCATTATATATCTATGGAGGATATTTGATGACTTTGATGCACACACATTCGTTTATTTCCTTCAATTCGTATGAATTTATTTATGTTACTGTTGTATACAATTACATAAAATCATTTGCTATCAGTACAAAATTCAGCTTCAGAAACAAGTGCAAAAAATTCCCCCAAAAATTTGGCAAGGAAGCAAGATACAGTCCAGAGATCTTATTGTCTTATAACATTACGTGAAGTCGATCAAGCATGTCGAGGTTTCATACTTCAGCAGCAAAGTGAATAATTACTGTATGTAACTCACTACACAGACAGGAATGTTCTGAGCTTGTGGTTATGGACTTTCAATGCCATTGACCTAAATAGTACCACAGTCAAATGTTGAACATTTGCGTTGCAACTGACTCAGAGTTCAAAAGTACCTTTGACATGATCCTAACATTCGTCCTGACATTTGTCTTCTGCACCACTAGCTAAATCTATGTAGCATATTCAATTTCTGAATTACCTTAAATCTTAAACAAAATGATGTGAACAAATTGTTATCCAGGGGCACTGTGAGAAGCCTGCTGAATTAGGCTGCATAGGACTGACTGGCATTTCTGACTATAGCAGTGTTCTCTAAACTGGGCTCAGAGGCTGAAGGCGGCCCTTTTGCTTGCCTTTATGTGGCCCTTGGGGGCACTGTTCTTTTCAGTGAAGCCAACAATGGGGCATAATTCCTCCCATTGACACCAACAATGGGGCACTATTCCTCCCACTGACACCAACAATGGAACACTATTTCTCCCACTAACACCAATGACGGGACACTATTTCTTCCACTAACACCAATGATGGGACATTATTCCCCCCACTAACATCAATAATCGGGCACTATTCCTCCCTCTAGCACCAACGATGGGGCACTATTCCTCCCACTAACACCAATAATGGGGCACTATTCCTCCCACTAGCACCAACAATGGGGCACTATTCCTCCCACTAACGTCAATGATGGGGCACTATTCCTCCCACTAACGTCAATGACGGGGCACTATTCCTCCCACTAACACCAATGATGGGGCACTATTCCTCCCACTAACACCAATGATGGGGCACTATTCCTCCCACTAACACCAATGATGGGGCACTATTCATCCCACTAACACCAATGATGGGGCACTATTTCTCCCACTAACACCAATGATGGGGCACTATTCCTCCCACTAACACCAATGATGGGGCACTATTCATCCCACTAACACCAATGATGGGGCACTATTCATCCCACTAACACCAATGATGGGGCACTATTCATCCCACTAACACCAATGATGGGGCACTATTTCTCCCACTAACACCAATGATGGGGCACTATTCCTCCCACTAGCACCAACAACGGGGCACTATTCCTCCCACTAACTGCTATAATGCTGCACTATTCCTCCCACTCACACCAACAATGGGGCACTGTTCCTCCCACTGACACCAACAATGGGGCACTATTCCTCCCACTGACACCAACAATATAGCATTATTCTTCCCCAATTAGGCTAGGATCACACTATTGCAGTTTCCCTGTTGCTATGTTTGCGCGGGCTCAGTAGCCTAATCATTAGAATAAGCTGCTGTACCTACGGAAAACACAGAGAAAAGATCCCTGCACCTTTTCCAAAATTGCAGCCACAGGAAAACATAGTGCTGCGGTTTCCAGTGCGTGGGGGTGTCATTAGGATTAATGGTACTGCGCACGCCTGTGCCTAACACTGTATTTTTGCTGCAAATGCAGATATTTGCTTGATATTTACATGTAGTCCTTCAGCTGCAGAAGTGTGACCCTAACCTTATACCAATGATGGAGCATTGTTTACTTCCAGTACATTTTCTACTTCCACTGGCCACACTCCAGCACCCCCTAAAGTCTGAAGGACAGTAAACTGGTCCTTTGTTTTATAAAGTTTGGAGACCTTTGGATAATAGCACAGTGACAATGTTTTCCCCCATAGCATTAAAGGGAATGCTTAGCTGTTTTGCATATATTTCCTTTTTTATTACTAGCAACAGTGCATGTTTGTTGAACAGCTAATTTGAAATGGAGTGTTTTATTAAGTCGAAAGTATTACATGTTATATAGTTTAGGTCATCCTTTATGATGTCCCAGTGTAAACAGTGCTTTATGTAAGGCCTCGGAAACACGAGCAGTGACAGTATAACACTAATTGGTACACCCATAACCTCATATATCTATGAACAACTAAACCTTATCTACCTGTAGGCCCTTTCATGCTGTATTGTGTGACCTATCCTAACAACCTCAATGTATAGTGCATCTGGAATGTATTCACAGCGCTTCACTTTTTCCACATTCTGTTATGTTACAGCCTTATTATCTTGGCTGTGTGTTTAGGGTGGTTGTTCTGTTGGAAGATGAACCTTCGCTCGAGTCTGAGGTCCAGAGCAGGTTTTCATTAAGGATGTCTCTGTACATTGTTGCATTTATCTTTCCCTCGATCCTGACTAATCTCCCAGTTCCTGCTGCTGAAAAACATCTCCACAGCATGATGCTGCCACAACCATGCTTCACTGTAGGGATGTCATTGGTCAGGTGATGAGTGGTGCCTGGTTTCCCCCAGACATGTCTCTTGCCATTCAGGCCAAAGAATTCAATCTTTTTTCATCAAAACAGAGAACTTTCTTTCTCATGATCTGAGAGTCCTTCAGGTGCCTTTTGGCAAATTCCATGTGGGCTGTCATATGCCTATTACTGAGGAGAGGCTTCTGTCTGGCCACTCTACCATGCAGGCCGGATTGATGGAGTACTGCAGAGATTGTTGTTCCTCTGGAAGGTTCTACTCTCTCCACAGAGAAATATTGGAGCTCTGTCAGAGTGACCATCGGGTTCTTGGTCACCTCCCTGACTAAGGTCCTTCACCCAGTTTGGCCGGGCAGCCCGCTCTAGGAAGAGTCCTGGTGGTTCCAAACTTCTTCGATTTACGGATGATAGAGGCCACTGTGCTCATTGGGACCTTCAATGCTGCAGAAATATTTCTGTACCCTTCCCCAGATCTGTGCCTCGATACAATCCTGTCTACAGGTCTACAGACACTTCCTTGGACTTCATGGCTTGGTTTGTGCTCTGACATGCACCGTTAACTGTGGGACCTTTATATAGACAGGTGTGTGCCTTTCCAAATAATGTCCAATCAACTGAATTTACCACAGGAGGACTCCAATCAAGTTGTAGAAACATCTCAAGGATGATCAGTGGAAACAGGATGCATCGGAGCTCAATTTTAATTATCATGGCAAAGGCTGTGAATACTTATGTACATGTGATTTTTTGTTTTTGTTTTTTATTTTCAATAAATGTGCAAAGATTTCAAACAAACTTCTTTCGCGTTGTCATTATGGGGTATTGTTTATAGAATTTTGAGGAAAATAATCATTTTGGAATAAGGCTGTAACATAACAAAATGTGGAAAAAGTGAAGCACTGTGAATACTTTCCGGATGCACTGTATACTAGGATGAAATGTTTTCATATTATGCTTATTCCTGCCAAGAGTATACATGGAAGTAGGCCTTCTTTGGTGGGGCCACAAATATGCAATCCTGTGTCTGTCCAGGAAGCTCGCTCAATCGTGCTAAGCTCTTGGTCTCATACTATCAATCAGAAGCAGGTAGGACTGGCTCCTTAACACATGATTACTGTGAGAGCCTGTGATTGGTTAATACAGTGATCAATAGATGTAGAACCCTTCCCTATACTCTTTCTCCTCTAAAGGGAGAAAAACATGATTTTCTTTTTCTCCTCACTGGAAAAAAATGTTTTATAAAAGTAAAATAAAATAAAATAAAGATAAATTAAATAGATCAGTCTGCTTTTGATCAGGGTCAGTGTTAAAATGTTTTAGATTTGCATCCTATGCATTAAGGTGAAAAAACACCTGGCAGTGACCGGCCCCCCAGCCCCTCCATTTTACTTACCTGAGCCCTGGAACTTCACCCAGCGGGGACGCGCTGTCCCTCTCCCCTTGGTTCTCAGCTCTTGATTGGATAGATTGATAGCAGCGCAGACATTGGCTCCCGCTGCTGCCAATCAAATCCAATGATGCGGGCTCCAGGGGGGCGGGGCCAAGTCATACAATTGGTGGCTATGGATGCCGAATGATGGACTCGGGAGCACGCCCGCAAGGTAACCCCCCAGGAGAGCGCTTCTCCTAGGGGGTCATCTGATGCGGGGAGGAGCCGTGAGAGCTGCCGGGGGAACCCCAGAAGATGAGGTTCGGGGCCACTCTGTGCAAAACAAGCTGCACAGTGGAGGCAAGTATGATAAGTTTGTTATTTAAAAAAAAAAAAAAAAACTCTGACAATCACTTTAAACTTTAGAACTGCTAGATGCTGTGAACAGTGCATGTTTCCATTAAAACATGTGGGGGCGGCTGTGGTTTGAGTGTGTGACAGGTTAACTACGGAGTTAACTGACCCCAGTGGCGATTACTCTCAATCTGCTGGCACTATTCTTGTCCCACAAGCTGGAAACATCTCTGCGTAGTGTTTGGCAGAGAAAGCAATTGTCACTTTGTGACGGCAGCAGTCTCAGATCTCGCTGCTGCTGCTGTCGCACTCTTCCCTTTTTATATTTTATACTTTAAAATAAAATACAGGAAGGAGAGTTTGTTAGAAGGAAATAAGCCCAGTAACTTTCTACTTTCTGCACACAGTGAATATATCAAGACTGCAGCCAGAATTGGCAGTGTTTCCAAACTGCTAATGTGCTTTATACAATTCAGTTATTCTTATAATTCATTAAACAACATATGAAGAAAATGCAGCAGACAATGCTATAAGGCTTAGTTAACATTTGCAGTAAAAACAGGTGGCCAGTAGTAGTGGAAAACTTTACACGGAAACCAGTAGGATAAATGTAGGTCCCCTTGATGGGTGATATGGGCTCACCTGAGACATGGGGTCTAAAGACTAACCGGTCTTCACCAAAGCTCCTGATGGTGGAGATTGGTTTAACAGCATGCAAGTGCCAGGCCATATTCCTCAGGATCACCCCACGAGGAGGTGAGCAATCCGGGGTCTAATAACAGATATAGCAGGTAGGGATCAAGTGGAAGTGTGATCAGAAAACAAACCATAGGTCAATAAAAAGTGGTTGCAGGGTGAAATCAAGCAGAAGCGTAGTCGAGGAAGTAGCCAAAGGTCGGTAACAAGTCGCAGTGAAGATATGGACAGGAGCACAAGGAGAAAGATATTAGTTGGAGAAGAGCACAATAATCTGGCAAACAGGAAGTGCAATGACAAGGCTTTAATTGGAAGTTAATGGGAGGAGCAAAAAGTTTAAGGTTCACCAGAAACAAAATAGAAAATAAGGTTGTCCAAGGGATCAGGCATCCAGCATCTCAAGTGGCACAGTAAGAAGAGCCACTGCCAGATGCAACAGAAGTACTAGGTTCAGATCCAGATCCTGACAAGGTGCTTGAGCCGAACAGGAGGTACAAACGAAAGATTTTAATAGGAAGTTCATGGGAGGAGCAAGGAGTTCAGGGTTCACCAGAAACAAGATAGAAACTAAGGTTGTGCAAGGGGTCAGGCATCAGCATCTCAAGTAGCACAGTTATGCCCCATATACACGATAGGATTTTCCTAGGGAAAATGTTCTATAGGAGCTTGTTGGAAATTCTGACCGTGTGTAGGCTCCATCGGACATTTTCCATTGTAATTTCCGTCACACAAAATTTGAGAGCTGGTTCTCAAATTTTCTGACAACAAAATCCGTTGTCGTAAATTCCGATCGTGTGTACACAATTCCGACACACAAAGTTCCACGCATGCTCTGAATCAAGCAGAAGAGCCACACTGGCTATTGAACTTCATTTTTCTCAGCTCGTCGTACGTGTTGTACGTCAACGCGTTCTTGATGCTTGGAATTTCCGACAAGATTTGTGTGACTGTGTGTATGCAAGACAAGTTTCAGCCAACATCCGTCGGAAAAAAAACATGGATTTTGTTGTCGGAAAATCCTATCGTGTGTACAGGGCATAAGGGGTGCCACTGCCAGATGTAACAAAGATCCTGGCTTCAGATCCGAATCCTGACAAGGTGGTTATACCGCATTTGTACAGCCTCCAAAGCAGCAAAGACAGCCATACAAAGGGGTATACACATGGCAGTGGCCATGATGTTTTACATAGTGACTCAGGCAAATGTTACCCTCCATGACACATTCAGCAGTCATTGCATTCCGTTGCAGCAAGGTAGTATGGGCTTTTAGGGGACATATCGCCTCCTCATCACCTGTCAAGCGTGCTATAAAAAGTGATCCACCACAGATTGATCTTCAGAGATCAACGCTTTAGTAAATGAACGCAACACTGTTCGGAAACGGATTTCCATTAGGTTGTTCTAAACTATACCTCCCGGGGTGTGGCCAGGCAGCGGATGTAGCCGGACGCTCTTTCAGAACGCTCCGCTGAAACTCCGATCAGATATCCTGAGGAACCAATATACCCCACTCGACACACGGCTTACCAGATATCGGAAGGTCCCCTGTGCCTGATCAACCCATTTTCTCAGTACTGCAACCCAGATGGCTGCTTCAAAATGGCAAAATCAGTCCAGGTCCGCAGACCTCATGGGCCAAAATGGCGCCCTCACGCAGCACCCTGCAAAGGAGAAACATATAGAGGCGGCGGAAAAGTTGTTCTCCATGCCGCTCTCCACAGATCCAGCAACCTCCTCCAGTACTCCAGAGGATTCGTCCAGAGGAATATCAGCGGCTGATGACACAGTGCCGCTGGAAGACACCAAAGGTGCCGGTTTTGCATGGGACGCAGTGAGTACTCCAGGGGATACCCCTGTTAGGCCTCACATCCCCACCAGCCCTAATGCTGAAGGTGAACCCACGTTGCGGGACATTTTTACAGCTGTAAACACTTGCACTATCTCTATAGCAGCCCTCACAGATTAAATAAAAGGGGTAAAGACAGTCAAGATACTCAAGTGTTAATGTAAAGAACATCAGCCCTGGAGGGGAGAGTGAGCTCCATAGAAGATGACATGGTGCCCATGCAGAGAGACCTAACATACAATAACCACCTGCTGACACAATACACTTCTCGCTTAGAAGAGTTAGAGAATAGGATGAGAAGAAACAACATGAGAGCTATAAGTCTACCTGAAAAAATGCTCCACAACCCTTCCTTTTTAAACTTCTCAATTACCAGGACAGAGATGCAATTATGTTCAACTCCAGAATAAAACCAGCTGCACTGAAAATAGATAATTCAAAAATTTCCCCTTTTCCAGATTTCTCGGCGGATCTGCAGAAGCAGAGAGCCAAATTTATTGATGTTAAACGTTGCCTCAGAGATCTTGATCTGAAATATGCTATGCTATACCCAGCCCGTCTGAGAGTTGAGGTACTGGGCTCAGCGCAATTCTTTGACTCTCCATCAGCAGTTGTACAATGGCTGGACCGAGAAGAACAAACAATTTGTGAAGCACGCAACAGGCGTCCTGCATCATAATGACTCATAAAACTTTAAAGCTGCACACAGGTATCTTTTTCCCTATCTTCCCCACTGACAGTTGTCTGTTTTCCAAAAAGTTTTTCTGCATCAACGGCTCTTGTTCTCGCTGTTGAGGAGTTGTAAGACACTGAAGTGCGCTTCCACTGTTGTCCCCTGGATGGTCTGGTACAGCCCCCCAGTCCTCTTCTGGCAAGTATGTAAGGCCCTGTTGGCCAATTCCACCATGTTTTTGTTGGGTTTTTTTTCTGATTTTCTCACCATGGTTTCTCCATTATCTTCTCCACTATTTGTGGTTCCTACTTTCCATAACACTACCACACTAATGAATTTGCCACTTACTAAACAGGATGATGCTCAAAATTTTTCCATCTGGACACTAAGTGCTAGTTGTCACAAGGTATTATATAGATCCTATGTGTGTTATATGTAACACACATAGAATCTATAAACATTCCTATTGTTATGCCGATACAATGTCTAAGCTAACTAGAATACTGTCCTGGAAAATCCAGGGTTTAAATAATCCAGTTAAACGATTGGCCATGCTTCGTGCGATTAAGCATTTAAATGCTGACGTGATATGTTTGCAGGAGACTCATCTCCCCTCGACGTCCACACCGCTATTTGCACAAAGACAGTTTTGTCACCAATACCACTCTACATATTCGGTGTATTCGAGGGTAGTGAGCCCCCTGATTGGAAGAGATGCGCAATGTTCCCTTCTGGAAGCTTCTGAAAGCTAAAATTGACCCAGATGGTTAATATGTATTCCTTTAATGCTCTTTATATGGAACAAATTGTGTACTGGCAGGGTTGTACATTCCTCCTCTGTTGTCAGCCAGTCTCCTTACAATCCTAGCTAACTTTATGTCCCGCTTCCCAGGCATACCAGTACTAGTCATAGGGGACTTTAACAATTACATTGATCATGGGAAGGACAAATTAAGTAGCAGTACAGGAGACGGATCACAGAGAAGGAAAGTGCCTACACCGTTTGCCTGTCTTCTTCTGGAGATGGGCGTCACAGACGTGTGGAGGATATATAACCCTGAGACTAAAATTTACTCATGCCAATCAGCCTCAGTAGGCAGCCTCTCCCGGATTGATTTAGGACTAGGTAATAAATATATGCTGCCAATAGTAGATGCCTCGCAGTACCATGCCAGACAGATCTCAGACCACTCCCCGCTCTTGATTGATATACGAGAGGTCAGTGGTAACAGTCTGTGGAAGTTTAACCCCTTTTGGTTGTCACTTCTACCAGAACCTGACCCACTCTCAAAAGCTCTTACATCCTTTTTTAAACAGAATATAGGATCTACGAGCATTGATACTGTATGGGAGGCGGCCAAGGCCTATTTACAAGGGCAATTCATTAGAGAAATTTCACATATCAATACTAAAACTAAGGAATGGGAAAATCTAGTGCTAGCTGAAGCACAGAGATCGGAAGCACTTTATGTAACAGACCCTACTGATGGCACAAAACGAAAATGGCTAGCAGCCCAGTCCATGCTCAAGCATTTATCCCTTCAACTGGCAGAAAATAACAGATTCTTTCTGCAACAGAAACACTTTGAAGAAGGGGAAAACACGGGTCATATGCTAGCCCTACTAGTCAAATATCAACAAGGTCCCTCACACATAGTGGCAGTGGCGGACACACAGGGCACACCCTGTTATTCCACACAAGTCATTATGGATATCTTTAAAAATTTCTTTCAAGATGTATACACTTCTAAAGTCCACCCTTCACCTGAGGACATCCACTCTTTTCTAGATAAATACCCTATACCCTGCTTGTCCACCACGGACGCAAAACAATTAAATGCTCCACTGACCGAGGAGGAGCTCCTAGAGACATTGGCCCATGCTCAAAATGGAAAAGCGCCTAGTGTTGATGGCTTGCCAGTGGAAGTTTATAAACGCTACACAGCACAATTATTCCCAATACTCCTGCAAGTCTATAACAAGGCATTTGAAACTGGGAGACTTCCCCCATCTATGAGTGAGGCACTTATTGTAGTACTTTTGAAACCTGGCAAAGATGCCCTATCTCCAGATGCATATAGACCTATTTCATTACTTACGTTTGACATTAAGCTGTTGGCCAGAGTTCTGGCTAACAGGTTGGCCAAATGTTTTCAAACATAGAGATCAGTCGGGTTTTATACCAACTAGATCCACATCTCAAAGCCTATGCAGACTATTTCTCAATCCACAACTACCTACAGACAACCCGGGTAATAGGGCCATCTTCTCATTAGATGCTGCCAAAGCATTTGACAGCGTTGAATGGCCCTATCTGTGTGAAACACTAACGAAATTTGGGGTGAGCCCCTCTTTTCTGAAATGGATTCAGCTGTTATACAATAATCCGACGGCGAGAATGCGCATCAATCGAGATATATTGGAACCCTTCAGACTCTTCAGGGGCACGCGACAGGGGTGTCCTCTATCACCCCTGTTGTTCGCCCTAGCTCTTGAACCTCTAGCCATACATGTCAGAGCATCGCAACACATCATAGGCTTCCGTCGAGGCCTTAACCATGACGTTATTTCTCTATATGCGGATGACACATTGATTTATTTAGGAGACACCGACAGCTCCTTGAAGAATGTAATGCCTTTAATTGCTGACTGGAAAAAGTCAGTGCTTATGCCACTGGACCCTCTACCTGATTGTGCAGGAGACATTATTACAGTTGGCGAGTTCTGCTACCTCTGTATTCAGGTAACTCCAGACCCAAACCAGTATATTACACTGAACTTAAAACCCTTACTCTGTAAATTTCTGGAGAAGTGCTCCGCATGGACAAAATTACCTCTCTCAGTCACAGGCAGGGCAAATTTAATCAAAATGGTGTGGGCCCCACAACCTTTATACATATTCCACAATGCCCCTATATGGATACCACACAAATGGTTTACTCAAATAGATGCCCAGTTCAGAGACTTAATATGGGGTAACAAGTCTGCAAGGATTCGTTTACATACTCTACAGCTAACTAAAGATCAAGGGGGCCTAGCTGTGCCGCATGCCAGATTTTACTTTGTGGCATCCCAGCACCAACACCTGGGTAACTAGGGGGTTTCGATGTCAATTATCCCATCAGGTCCCTATTGCTTCCTGAGGGCTCACTGCTCTCGGCTCTATCTCACCTAGAGGCAGGTCTCACGCATGTAACACAAATTCACCCCACAATAATCTTACAGAACACCCTATGGAAATACACCAGATCTATCCTGAAAATTAGAGGTCCCTGTGCGTTTACACCCATATGGGGGAATAAATACTATAAAGAACTTCTTAAACTAAAAGACTTTCGTTCATGGGAAACAAAGGGGGTGCAATATATTTCCCAGTTGTTCAATGGTAATATATTTAAATCTTTCACAGACATGCAAGATTAATTCACGATACCCAGAACACAATTTTTAAGTATTTGCAATTCAGGCATGCTATTCAAAGTGAACACAGAATATCCTCGCTTGCGCCGGTGACACATCCTCTGATGACGGATGTGTTGCTAACGGAAGATAGGAGAGGCATGATCTCGAGAGTATATTCTAAACTGCTTCACTTTACACATAATGCTTCTAAACTACCATGTAGGAAGGGGTGGGAAAAAGACCTTGGCTATGAATAAGCGCCATGATGGGGTGTGAAACATGTTAGCTATTTTTCCTGTTCCTCCCTGTACATGAGGTGACTGCATTTGGATTTTATTTCTTCATATCAATAAAGATGCCTTCTATGGTGTGCGGCCATCCAGGATCTTTTTCTTTCCTCAAGCTTGTGCAGAGCCAGCACCTGTGAGTTCTATTAGGGCGGGTGTCTTGATACGGATTTGAGAGATTGGAGCGGCAATCTTTTGCTTATGGGAAAAAGACCTTGGTCCTATTGACGGTGAGCAATGGAAGCTATGTTTAACATCCGCCCCACTGGTGTCAGTATCTGCCTCACATAAACTATCGCACTTATTCTTATTGCATAGGGTATATAGAACACCGACTATACTGCACAAGTAGGGAGTCAGGGACTCCCCAATATGCCCAGAATGCTGTGGACACAATGGTGCTTTCTTACACATGATGTGGAAATGTCCAAACCTCTTCTGATACTGCCATTATGTTCTTTCTACTATTTCTCAGGTATTTTAAACCCCAGTTCCACAAGACCCAGTTATTTGTCTGCTTGGGGCCTTGGAGATACCCTCACTCTCACCGAATGGCCAGAGAGTGAGGAGGTTGGTGAGGTTGGCACCCCATACCTGGGACCGACATCGCGGAATGGGGGACCCAGAGACCTAGCTTGTATCTACAGTAAAATGATGGTACAGAAGGAAGAATCCAAGAATCCAAGTTGAGCTCATAGCTGCTGCATTCGGAGTAGAAGCGTACAGTGTCATGGGAAGAGTGCTGAAAATTTTGTATTTTTAAGCCTTACAAGAGAGCTGTGCAGGGTGAACAGCTCGCTTCTGAGTTGGGGTACCGCCTTAACTTAACTGTAGCCTGAGCCCGTATTCCCAGGGCATTATCAAGTTCATTCACAAAGGGATCCAGTATAGGGTTCTAAGCCCCGCCCACAGACATAACAGAGGGACAGCTCAAGCTGCACAAAAGACACAGGGATTTGGTCTCAAAGTAGCAACATTCCTTCCAAATGAAGGACAGTTGGGAGCTATGTCTACACATCTCATATACCCGTTCTCAACATCATTTTCACTGTGCCTGCTCCAGTCTTTTCATATATACTTCTATAACAAACAGTAGATGTAGCAGATGTAATGAAGATTAGCAGATGTAGTAGATGTAATGGAGATGGTGCTACCCATATATATACACTATATTGCCAAAAGTAGTTGGAAGCCTGCCTTTATATACACATGAACTTTAATGGCATCCCAATGGCACTGAAGAAGCATTCCTTGTCAATGTGAAACATGTAGAGCAATTAGAGACTACACCACCTTGGAATACCCGACCTGCACATGAACTTTAATGGCATCTCAAATGGCACTGAAGAAGCGTTCCTTGTCAACGTGAAACATGTAGAGCAATTGGAGACTACACCACCTTGGAATACCCGACCTGCAGTGCTCTCTTAAATCCAACTTTACAGGGGAAGTGTACCCTTTCTTTTACTAGGAACCATTGTCTAATCTGTCTGTACATAGCTATAGAGAATTATCTAGGAGACTGCAGGATAGGATTTACTATGGTGTATTTGACTGAGTTGTATGCCTATATCAGATGTGTTTTTAAACTCTCATGTCTATTCTCTGTGTTTTTTGTATGTGACTAATAAAAATTAAGTTTTTTATATTTTTTGTAGTTTATTATGGTTGTGCCTTTAAAGTCCCATTATCTAGCCCCTTGATGCCTTTAATGGCATCCCATCCTTAGTCCAATTCAATACTAAGCTGGCCCACCCTTTGCAGCTATAACAGCTTAAATTCTTCTAGGAAGGCTGTCCACAAGGTTTACGAGTGTGTCTATTGGAATGTTTGACCATTCTTCCAGAAGTGTATTTGTGAGGTCAGGCACTGATGTTGGACAAGGAGGCCTGTTTTGCAGTCTCCGCTCTAATTCATCCCAAAGGTGTTCAATCAGGTTGAGGTCAGGACTCTGTGCAGGCCAGTTTAGTTCTTCCACCCCAAACTCGCTCATCCATGTCTTTATGGACCTTGCTTTGTGCACTGGTGCGCAGTCACATTGGATAAGGAAGGGGCCATCCCCAAACTGTTCCCACAAAGTTGAGAGCATGATATTGTCCAAAATGTCTTGGTATGCTGACGCCTTAAGAGTTCCATTCACTGGAACTAAGGGGCCAAGCCCAACCCCTGAAAGACAACCCCACACCATAATCCCCCCTCCACCAAACTTTACAATTGGCACAATGCAGTCAGGCAAGTACCATTCTCCTGGCAACCACCAAACCCAGACACATTCATCGGATTGCCAGACAGAGAATCATGATCCGTCACTCCAGACAGCAAGTCCTAGAGTCCAGTGGTGGTGTGCTTTACATCACTGCATCCAACGCTTTGCATTGCACTTTGTGATGTAAGGCTTGGATGCAGCTGCTTGGCCATGGAAACCCATTCCATGGAGCTCTCTACGCACTGTTGTTGTGCTAATCTGAAGGCTACATGAAGTTGAAAGGTCTGTAGCTATTGACTCTATGGACAGTTGGCGACTTCTGCTCACTGTGCGCTTTAGCATGCGCTGACCCTGCTCTATCATTTTACGTGGGCTACCGCTTCGTGGCTGAGTTGCTTTCATTCCCAGTTGCGTCCATTTTGTTATAATACCACTAACAGTTGGCCGTGGAATATTTAGTAGCAAGGAAGTTTCACTGTCTTATTGCACAGGTGGCAACCTATCACTGTACCGCACTTGAATTCACTGAGCTCCTGAGCAACCCACTTTTTTTTTCATCAATGTTTGTAGAAGCAGTCTGCATGCCTATGTGCTTTTTTTACACACCTGTGGTCATGGAGGTGATTGGAACACCTGAATCCAATGATTTGGAGGGGTGTCCCAATACTTTTGGCAATATAGTGTATGTTTCTGCAGTTCTGCCAAATGTTTACTGCCACTCACAATTGTGCTGTTATATATACTTACCGCTATAACAATTAGAATACTAGACTGATACTAGACTAATAAGACCTATACCTAAAATTTAGCACACCTATGATAGTGCTCAAGCTCCCTCCTTTCTTCTAAAGTCACAAGGGACTATCAGGAATATTAAGAATTATTGCATAATTAGCAAACAGAGCTGTCAAATAGTGGACAAAGCAAATAGAATCCTGAGGTGCATGAGTAGAAGGAGGAGAAAGGAGGTCCTTGGCCCAATGTTTATTTAGACCTCATTTAGAATACTGTGTCTGGTTCTGAAAACCTCACTTAAAATGCTGTGTCCAGTTTTGAAGACCTCACTTACAAAAAAGATATTGATACGATAAGATAAGTCCAGAGACAGGCAGCAAAATCGTAAAAGGTCTGGGGAATAAAATATATCAGGAGAGACTAAAAATACCTATGCTGACTAACCTGTGTAAAAAGTGTATATACTTTTACTATTTTCAGCCCGCTGTGGTCACATAATTCTATGTGTCAGCCAGCGGAGGCTGCAGGGGGCAAGAGAGAGCTCTTGACAACAGCTGGAAAATCTGGGAGTGGTGGAGTCACCCATAGACTCACATGTCCCAGCCATTGCTGACGCTCCCTCCTCACCCCTGCAGCTGCCTTTGGTTGGCATGGGGAGCCGAATCATGAAACTGGACTGGTACAGGCTGAAAATTGGTAAGTATCTGCATCTTTTATACAAAAGTTAGCCAGCATAGGTGTTAGGTGTGGGGAGTGAACATCTTAACACTAGTTTAAGAGTAGTTAGGTTTAGGCTGGAATTCTACTTTAATATGTACAGAGATGGGAGATAGTTGAAACTTTAAATACATTAAGGGTATTACAGGGGTTCAGGGAGGCAGTAGGACAGAAGCCCAGGCAAGCGGAAACCTCAAAACTAACCTTACAATGTATTATTTTATTGAAAGAGTGGCTGTTGTTTGAGTCAACAGTAAGTTAAATTAAATATGCTTGGTACAAACATAGATATATTCTCAAACAAAAAGCGGCTATAAAAAAAAAACAAAATATTAAAACGACAAAAAAATCTAAACTTAATTTTTCTGCCAAAACTCTTCTATGTTTCTGTGTTTTGGGAGCTGTCACTTCTATCAGGATCAATGATAAGCTCTGGTGGGTTTGAACATAAGTGTTGCCAAAGTTGCCAAAGCCAACAGCTAATCTTTGGCAGCAGAAGCATTCCCTACCCTGCAGCCACATGTATACACCATGCCCTCTGCATAGGTGTGGCTGCTTGGCTATGAGCCTGAGCTTATCCTAATCAGGAGATATATCCCATTTTGTTTTAATTACTGGATTAGACTGAGAGAGTGAGATTAAGTGGCTGATGCTAGGAACAG